>NC_086338.1:37576819-38176819 GCF_032445375.1 Bacillus rossius redtenbacheri
AATGAACAAAAAAAAAAAACCGAAGATGCACAATCGGAGGTTTGGGTCTCTGGTCTGTGAAAAGAAGGCTTCCCCTGGCACGTCGTCGGTCTGCTGCTCGGCTCTGTTCTGCTCTCTGCGCATGCGCCAGTCCTACTCTGCTCTCGCTCGCCCCGTCATGAAGTTAGCAAATACTGTCTTTTGTTACGGCATCGTGTCTTCTCAATTCGTGGCAGCTACAGCTTCCCCGAGAAAAAAAATATTTACGAAACTTATATTTTTGGAACATCCCTCGGACAACAGTTATGTGAAATCTACAACAGGAGGCAGTCAACAGACCTCAGTATCAGCAAACAGAATGATCTGAATACAGACTAGTCTAGACCATTTTTTTGATGTCGATTCGATGAACGTCTTATGTTTCGTACTTAGGGGGAGGGGGTTTTTCCTTGAAAATCTCGGCGACACGAAAATAGGACACTTTGAAACCCCCACTCCCGGAAAACTATTTATATAACCCTGTCATGTTCATAAGAGACCATTCAAGAGGATATTTGTCTAATGAACAGGTTCCGTTCAAATGTTACCCCAAGTAATTGTTATAGCTGGGGTACTGTCGATGATTACCTACGTGTTACTGTCGATGTCGCATAACTCATGCGCATAATTTTATATTTTAATTGATGTTTCATTCAAGCATAGTCTTTTTTAACCATGGTTAAAATAACTGTCACTGAACTATAAATATATATAATATTCTATTATTTTTCCATGATTTAAAACGACTATGTTTGAATGAAACATCAATTAAAATGTAAAATAATGCTCCAATTCTCAGTATTAAATCTAAAAAGTATTTCATTTACGGGAAAATTAACCATAGCCATATTTTGTACAAAAAGACCATATCTTTATTGTAGTTTTAAAAACTCTTTATTGGCAACTGGTTTCCAAAGAAATATTTTGCAAAAGTACAGATAAATTGTTTCTGTGCCTGTAGTCAGTCCTATGCTGCCATAGCCCTTTAATGGCCAGAGTCCGTAGTCTTTTGCAGGCGTTTAACAACTTAAAACCCCCAAGACAATTAAACTTATGGTGAGAGACAGGAAACAGATTTTAGGGCATTAGAGTTTTTAACCGTTTAGTAATAAAATTGGCTTCGCTAAACTATAGAATTCATGCATAACTGTATAACGGTTTGCCTTAAGTTTACTTTGTGAAGTCTCTGGCATTAAGTATAGTTACATAATTTTTTTATGGTATGACTACAACTTTTTCTGTAATAGCACCCACCGTCAACAGTCACTCTGTCGTGGTCTTTGTAAATCTCTTTATTGCAAATATTTATGCTGTAACGAAGGCAAATACTCAATAAAATATTGCTATTGTATAAAACCTGTTGAAACCAATATGGCGTCTTTCGGGCAATCTCTCTCCCGCCTTTAAATCAATTCAATTCCTTTGAAGGCCAAACACAGCAGCTTCAAATATTTCTTACACTTGATCTCATTGTGCCGTTCTGGCGCAGGCTGGTTCATTGACCTTGAGAGACCTAGGCTCCGCCTCCACAGCTGAATTTATTTATTGTGGCCACATTTTTATTATACTTGCATTGGAATTTTTTCTTCTTCGAAATTTGAAACTAAGGACGTAGTTTCCTTAATTATTTTGTCTCTTCATTTTACCGTTGATTGGAACTAAGTCAAAAATATAACTACAATTTTTATATTACATATATAGTATATATTATACATAATATGTAGATGATATTTTATCAATGATTTAATCACTTCAGAAATATTTTTAAGGAACTTTAAGGGCCAATTTATATTTCATTCTTAGCATGAAATGATAGGATAAAAAGTGTGGTATATTTCCTTTATATATAACCTTGTTTCGCAATGTTTTATTTTTTTCAGTGTATTATTAAGAATTAAATAAGAATTGGGATTTCCTAAATCCTTAAAAATCTCAAGTGTATAGACATTCAAGAAAACCAAAATTTTTATAAGGTACAAGTGATATCATGTATATACACATATATATACATATATATGTATATATATATACTTATATATTAATATTTGTGGCAATCGACTTCTAGAAACGTTTGAAAATTAAAATAGGCTTTTGAATTACTCTATTTAATTGATGAAACCATTCGTAAACATTTAATTATACATAAATATATGAATAATTAATTAAAGCCATGGGCCAAACATGAATTTATACACGCATAAATATTTAGGACATTTCCTCCTTAAATATA
The DNA here is from genome assembly GCF_032445375.1 of Bacillus rossius redtenbacheri. NCBI lineage: Eukaryota > Metazoa > Arthropoda > Insecta > Phasmatodea > Bacillidae > Bacillus > Bacillus rossius. The sequence goes on from NC_086338.1 coordinate 37,579,068, forward strand.
ATATATATTCACCTAACCGAATTTAATTAACTATTTTTTTAATTATTATTTTTTGTTAATCTTTGAAAGAAAGCATTTTCATTGGCCAGAAGAAGCGAAAGATAGGCGGGTCACTCTGTTGGAACAACGGACTCTACCTCTAGAGACACTTGGCCCAGCATGACGTCATTTGACAACCCCTGGTGTTCACGCAGTTAGGTATAAGTATTTCACAGCTCGTAATGCACTACACAGCCTACGAAAGTATAATTCTATTGACATAAAATTGCACTACAATTTTTTTTGGAGTTGCATTACTTAGGCCTAGTTATAAATATACAAAGTAGTAATGTGAAACTAAAAGGAACATAACATCTTCAACATGGAGGGAAATTTATAAGAATATAATTTATGTGAAAATCGGATTATTTTTTTTAATTACACAAATATTTCTATATCGACTCTTTAAGTTGTTTTTTTTTTTTTTTGTCACGTACGATGATAATATTTACATGGAAACTCTTTGCGAGCTTACTGTAAACGTTTTTAGCCGCCTACTTATATAGCGCCGTAAATAACTACTCTCTCTCATGGATGCCCGAAGCAACGAACGCCGATAATTGATTTCGAGGGTCAGCGCACAGAATTGCGAAGCCGTGGGCGCGTTTACGTAAATATGGACGGACCAATCGAATACCAATTAGCTTTTATGAACAGTCGTCGAGCCAGCTCGCGTACAGTCCGGTGCACTGCGTGTTGCGGTCGTTTGACAAGTACAGTCAGGCCTCACGGGTTTGGTGACTGTTCGCTAGGGGCAGGCATTTTTCGCGAAAAGATCTGAACGCTTATTAGACTGCAACAAGGTATACCCGCACCTGTTGTTTCTTCCTTGTGATTAGCAGCCGTCCGCAAGAGAAGTCGTTGCCTTATTTGACCGAGCCATTCAGAATGCGTTTACTTCCACTTCCGCACTGAATCACTGTGATTGGTGTTGTTACAATCGATATGTACCTGGGATAAACTCACCCAATCACGAAACACAGACGATGCTACAGTGTTTTAACTTTCATCTCGTCTCGAAATCTTTTCGCGAAATCTGCATGGCCCTACTGTTCGCTTATTGGTCCCGGGTTGGATTCCCTGGTAAGTTGGGGATTATTTTTTTTTTCTCTAACTTGTGGAAAATTTATTTTCCAGGGTTCAGGTCTGACTGCTGTGGAAGTTACTTCCAACTTCATTCCGCGGTAGGCAGTGGGAAGCCATAGCGAAATCACCCTGACGTAAGAACACGGCGTTGCGCCCGGGATTACCACTTTCAGAATTGCTCATCAGGACACCCGAAAATTTCGTTGATCCTTAGTGACCAGTTGGACTGCAAACATATATTAATTGGCACTGACTTGATTATAGGTTCACAACTATTATGCCACTCCCCTCTGCGACTGAAAGCCAGTCAACCGCCAGTCAGCAGTGAAGAGACCGAATAAAATCGACGTATTTAGACGTTCTACAGTAGGCGTATATATAAAAAAAATTCTGTACTTTCGCAAAAGATTTCCGTTTTACACTGATTGTCATGGAAATATTCCTAAAATCAAGAAAATAAATAAATTTTTATTCATTTATTAATTATTCATTTATTCATTAAATTTCTGGATTTTAAGAAATTTTTCCATGACGAACAGAAGAAATTAAATAAATAAATAAATAAATAATAAATAATTATTTAATAAAATCAATAAATGAATAAATAATAAATAATCATTTATTTTCTTGATTTTAGGAATTTTTCGATGACAAACAGTTCAAAACTGCAATGGCATATGTCCATAAAACTGCATTAAATCAAATTCCCCCGTTGCATGAATCATTAAAAGAACGTATGACGTTTTTCTCGTCTGAAAAGGGGAGGGGGGAAGGTGGAATGGGATATGAGAAGGGGAAAGAGGGGGAGGCTCCTGCTTCCCGCCATCCGAAGCTCAATTTCCGGTCAGCGCGTCCTGCGGCGATCGGCGGGAGGTCCCTCCCGAAGACATCGAACAGGCCGGCGACCAGCGTCGTCAGTCACCAGTCGACCTCGAGACCTCTTTCTTGAAGTGTGGACATCTCATCTCTCCGTGCACGCCGATTGGTTGGGAGTTGTTTCGCGAGCGGGGACGGAAGTCGTCGCGCGGAACGGCAATGTGCAACCCGCACGGTGCTGCCATATCGTAGTGGATCGCGCGAACCAAACTTCACAAAGCCAAAAGGGAAACTCCATAGGTAGAGACACGGAAAAATTCGCGGAATTCATTTCACGAAACCCTAAAATTCATATAGCTATACCTCCGTGCTGCCCCTGCTATTGGCTCAAAACGCACCTGGACGACTCCGGGCCAGTTGAGAAACACTCAACCGAAGCTGTGTCGAATCACAGGCCACTACACTGGGACACCTTCACAAGACAGCAGCCAATGAGAGGGTGACATTTGACCGAGTGTACGTAAACATTTTAAAGTTCTTCCTAGAGGTCATTGAACCCGCGAAATTTTCCAGTCCCTATCCATTGGATTAACTGATTGGTGGATTCTAAACAAGGCGGACAGTGTTTTAACACAATTCCTTGTAGAAAAATCAGGTACAAAGAGGGGTTTTAGTATTTTCTCAAGAATTTTTCACTTTTATCGTTCAAAAGTTCGATCTACAAATGGAATGATTCGATAGTTCGACGTAACTGCTCCGGGCAGCGAATTATAGCGGCGAGCGCAGAAACTACCTGCGATTCGCGTCCAGATGTTTAGTTTGAATTTAATTGCTTAAATTTATCATCGCTCGCCAATATTTCAAGAGATTTCTACGTTAAACTTAATGTCCGAGTTTCGTATTATAAGTGAATTTGCAACTTGAAAACACACGAATTTGCACGTTACAGAGGTTAGATGTTACACATCACTCGCGAGTACTGAAAAGACTCGCTCACGTTTTGAAGAGTAACTTCTTTGCTGAAGGAGCTACAATTTTCGAATGTTACGGAAATTCCGATCGCATGAGGGGAACAGTTAGGTACGTGGTGGGGGAACCGGCAGAGGAGACGGCAGGAGGGTGAGAGGTAGAAATGACGCAGCAGTGATGCTGCGGAATTCTCATGACGCTGCTCGTGTTTGTTTACTCCTCAGTTTTCGTAACGGCTGACGATTGAAGCTGCCATAAATTTTTTTAAAGCAAAGAATCTACAATGTTTTTATTCGTATGGAAAAGAGTTATTGATTAGTGCAAATGAGTTAATAATTATCATTCATTATTTTATGTGGATAGTTTGATCGAAAATAAAAATAATTTATCTCTACCTTTACCTAAAAAGCAATAACACGCGCACTATATATATATATATATATATATATATATGTATATATATATAGTTCGTCGACGCTTTATCTGCTTCCTTTCGCACCCTTTTCGCTCGTCGGCTCACTGTAGCGATGAACCCGTATTACTCTTGCACTCACAACAACCACGCGCAAATTAACAAACTCACTGTGTAATCGTTGGGAAACGCCCGCGGTCTGTTTCCCCCTTCCCCCAACCCCACCCTCACACCAACCCTCCTTGACAAACCCACTTTCCCCTCTTCGCTCCCCCCCCCCTCCTTCCTTCCCTTACCAATCCACTTTTTTGAGCCCTTAGGGATTGCAAACGTTCGGAGCCCTGCGGGATAAATACAGATGTTCTAATTTCCTCGCCGCTGAGCCCCCTCAATTACGCCGGGGCTGTGTCGCCAAAGCCAGGCCCCCAACATTACAACTGAGCGAGTTGCAAGAAACGTGTTTGCCCCGGACTGTCCGCTTTCTACAGGAACTCGGGATACGCCCCCTCCTTCGGGGAGAGATAAGCCACGGGTGTTGTGTTTCATCACACTTTTGGAAATTGCAGTCAATTTGCGGACTCTTCAACGAAGATTTCTTCTTAACTACCAGCAACATAATCTTAGTTGAATCTACGCCGTGTTCAGACATTACAGTACTCGGCAGACGTCGCCCTGACAGTGTTTTTGACGTGACAACGTCTAAAAAAAAATCGATGAACGCCGGCTGCACGCCCGAAAAAGTGTCCCGTTACGCTCATTGTTCCGTTACGCTGTGTTCCGTTACGCTGTCGGCGAGTGCAGTAATAAAAGGTTATGTTACAATTGACTAAAAAATTATGATGATACATATACTTGATGATAGATATTTGATTACATGCTTATTTATATGAAAACTTGTTCATAATTATATTTAAACTTTATAGCTAAATGCCAGTTTTTAAAATTAATTACAAGTCATATACAAGTGAACTGTTTCGTCGACTGTTTATAAAGTGAAGTGAAAAGTTAATGTGGATTTCATTGCTTATTACAACAACAATTTCGGCAATAAAGGTTAATTATTCTTGCATTTTAAAAATCTAATTACTAGTATAATTTCAAGTATTTATTCTTTTGTTATTAAAATAAAAATGATTCAATTTTATTCATAAAAGTATGCAATCATTTCATCAATGTTTTGTTATGACGTTGTCACGTTAAACTATCGTCCGTAAACCGACTTTACACACAACCAATTTTTTTATTTACCTCTGTACATCTAAAATGATGGATGGTTTGTGTGTGATCTAAATTCTATAAAGCGTTTTAAATGTTATATTCCATTTAAAAACTCACTCACCAAATACTTATCACAGTCACAATCACTAATTGTTAATGTTGAGGATTAAGGACCGTAAAATACACAACATACCAATTTTCATGGCGATCGGTTGAACGGAATAGAAGTTGATGCGATGCAGCGCCATCTAGCGGCGAGTTACAAAAAAAATGGATAGCATGTAAATCTCCTCCGTGAAAAATACTTCTATGTGCCAACTTTTATGGCGATTGATCAAACGGTGTGTGAGTTTATCAATGTCATATATACCAACATCCTATTATATATTTCTTTTTATTTATATTTATATATAAATTGATAATGTGATCATTTATAATACATCCCTTTACCAATACTTTGGTAGTAGTTTAAAGCCAATCACGATATCATGGGAGAAACATGGGAGAAACGAGGTTGGCAGTACTCGAAAGGAAATTTCTTATATAATTTATTATCTTAAGTTTTGGATCGCTCCTAGCTTAGGTTTGAGTTGGCTAGGCCTCCCTTTGAGAAGTGAAGGGGGTTCCAAAGTATGATCACGTTCATTATAGAATAGACAAGATGACAGAGATGTGTAGTGTAATTACTGTGTTTATGGCATTACTTATAAAAACTAGGTACATTCTTTAATACACTTTTTTTATGTACACAATAAACTCGGGTTTCACCTACACTTTCTAGTGCGTGCAGTTTATTCAGGAATTACGTAAGGCTTATTGAGTCGTATGATTTTTTTTTACTTTTATTGACAAGGAAACGTCATCATGAGTTCGTAGGTGTTATTTTTAGAAACAATTATTGCGCGCCCTTTCGTTAACAGATCATGTACGTAGTGTGTCCATTCGCCAACTTTTTTTTTGTGTTTTCGCATGCAGTGACAGGCTGTCATTACGGCTAAATAGGATTATTTCTTGATTAGCATTTGCCGTGTTGTCATCCAAATTGGCCATGCATACATCTGTTCTCTTTTTTTTTTTTTTTTTTTTTGCAATTCAATTTTTTTTTATTCTTTGCTTAAGCACTTGTAATGATGACAAGTGTAACATACAAGACTAAACTCATTTTTAAATGCATTAATATCACAGAGTTGTAAAATTTGTAAGTGGACAACAAATTACACAATATTTTAGAAACAATAAAGTCATGATGTAATGAATTTCTTTTGCTACTGTTTGACCTCTACTCTCATCCCAAATAAAATGGACATATTATCTCTCCCTCTGTCTCCATTTCCACCTATCTACATCTCTTCCTTTCTCTCTCTTCCTCTCACAGTCTCCTTCTCTCATACGCTGTCAATTTGTCACTCTCTCCCTCTCTTTCCCTCTTTGTTCTCTCCCTCTCTTTCTCTCTCCCTCTCTTTCTCTCTTCCTATATATATTCCTATTTCCCTACTTATCTCTTCTCTTGTTACCAAATAAACTTCACAAAAAATTTACGAGTCTCCCGTTACCACATAATTACGTACACTTCATTGGTCAGTTATAGAAAAGTTGTCTGCACCTTTTCATCCTTCCACCATAGCTGTTGTGTAATTGAAATTGCTGGAAGTTTGTTCACAGACTTCTGGAACTTCTCAGTTGTTTCCTGTTTTTGGTGTTGTCAACCGTCGCCCTTCCGGAACTAACGTAAGCCTCCAGATCTGAGGGCGCGGGGAATCGAAATAAACACACATTTCCATAGAAACATGAAGTCATAACAAACTACTGCTTCGCTTATTAGCGCACGTGAACTGAAACAACAGATAGGTGTACCTTCACACGTCATGAGGTGGTTTTACGGAATAAAGTCAGTACCGAAAAAGAATTAAAATCGAGAAAAATAAATGAAATCGAAGTGTCTATCTGTGGTTTTCGAAATATAATATAATCGTATTCCCCCTGTTGTAAAATTATATATATACTATATATAAACGAAACTTAAACTATAAAAAATTGAAATGTCTGTTTGAAAGATTTGACTCAAAAATTGCTTATCCTATCGACTTAGGATTCCAACAAGTATCAAATAATAAACCCAGGATTAATTACTTACGATTCCGAAAAAAGGATTTTTGCAATGAGTTAACTGGTGGAGTTATAATTTAGTTGTACAGTACCTCAATTTTATATACACTGAGATATTTTGCTAACTAAGGCAGTATTTTAAAATCTTGTCATCTAGTTGAGTATATATACCTATATATATATATGAAAAACTATATGTGTGTGTATGTATGTATGTTGGATCACCGGTGATGCTTGTCCGCAATTTAAAGCACCAAAGTTGTGCAACGAAAACAAACAGGCCATCAAAAAATTGTCACCAAATTTTATCGAGGCAACAATCAACAGTGGAAAATTCAGAGGCGGAGAAGACGTGCTGTTTCCACGCATGCCAATGATTTCCAACGATTTGAAATTCGTATTCAGCGGTTCCAGTTCTCTTTGCGTATTGCTTTTGATATCACCATCAACAAAGCACAAGACCAATCTTTGACTATTGCTGGCTTAAATTAGGAAAATCCATGTTTTTCACACGGCCAATTAATTGTATGTGGTTTTCTCCCGAGTTGGCACACCAAAAAATGTTTTACTCCAAATAAAATAAAAAATATGGACTATCCACTGGCCTTAAGATAAATTAATAAAATAAATATAACTTTCCATTTGCCTTAAATACATGTGCTTTTTTTTTGGGTGTAGCAAGGCACCTATAGATATCTGCTAAAACTTCGTCACATGACTGCCCCCATCTATCCACTAGAAGTCATCTGGCTTTAGATAATTAGTGCTACCCGTGCGAAGTAGCTCACAATTTTTTTTCTGCACAAAAATGGATTTTTTTATTTGAATCAAAAATTGTCACCGCTTGTGTCCAGTATTTCATCTCAAAGTAGATATGTTACCTTGAATGGAACCCTTCGAGAAATGACATATTATATACTAAAACTGTTTGTAATGGAGCATGCGTAAACCCTTAACTTGGAAATACTAAGCTTGGCTAATATTTCATATAATTTAAAAGTATATCCTGTTTTCATTATATTCCATTTTTAAAAACTTGCATACCGATTTATAAGCCGTTTTTGCGTCAAAAGACACGCTAAATCACGGCAAAGAATGTTGGGTTATAGAAGTCGAAATCCCATAATCATAGCATATGTGTAAAGCTGCAATTGTTCCATTTTATGATTATCACAGTTTTCGTAAAATCTATTCCAGGAGAGTTTTGCTATCACTAAGGTTTATTTAGAACACTCATACGCTTGGTAGGTCGCCCAACGATCACGAAAACGAATGTATAGGTTACAGATGAATGCCAACACACGCTGACGGCTGTCTAGATGGCTTCGGCACGTGGGCATAGAATAAGCGCGCATACGCATTAGACTTCATCACTTTAAACTACCATCCATTGTGCGCACACACCTCAATGCATTTCCGCTTTTTGCTAAAACTTCACCCTCAATGCGTCAAAGAAGTGTATCTTCAAAAAGAGAGATTTACGTTACACATCATTGATCTAAAGGTTAGAGCTACAAAGAAAATAAAAATATATTTTTCAAAGATGTAAAATTTTGCACATTCATACTTTGTGTAAATTTACTAAATATTTTACGTAATATTAACTGCAATTCTTGCCTACATTTTCGGTTGGACAGCAAATGTAAATTTGCATACCGTGGTAAAAATCCTAAAGCTATAGAAATTGACCAAATCATAGCAAAATTGTACTTTGACTCAACCAATAAACATTCTAACTTAAAGTTTAAAAAAAAAGTAGGTGGTAATATATACACTAACATCATTGGAGACTGCTGCAACGCACATTTTGTAAAATTACACTATATGTATTTTACGGGTTAATTCTATTACACAGTTGCCATTTATCCTGATAGAAATTTATAACCCTACTGGTTATCTATATCCTGGTGGTTGGTTAAAGACTAGCGTGAGATTTTTTTTCCCCTCCCTTCAGGGGTCTATAAAGCCCTGCGCTATTTATCGGTGACGTCAGCGCGGGAGGAAAACAGGAAGCAGGGCCCTTGATGCATAGCTCTAGCGGCGGTGGTACGAAGCTCCTCTCCCCCCCCCCCCAAACCACCCTTCTATAGGGATGGTAGTTGGGGGGGGGGTAAGGAAGGAGTGAGGGGGGGGATATACAACAAGAAGGTTCGACGTGATGTGTGGTGCCCTTTTACTCCATCCTTTATCCAGCGACTGCTTCACAATTTCTTTCTCTTCTCCCCCCCCCCTTTTTTTTTTTTGCGGGGCTCGTTTCCTGCACTTTTCTTACCCTCCGGCTTTGCCTTTCTCCAACCCTGCAACCAAAGCCTCCTCGCGTGCTATTATTTCATCTGCGGAGCTGGTGTGGTGCCAGGCTCCGAAACAAAAAGAAAATATAAAAAAAACGAGGGTGGTCGGAATGAAGGGTGGGATGGCTCGGAGATGCCGTTCATCCACGAGGGCAGCCCGCGCCAACAACGGGACTTCTGCATTCCGTCGACCCCTGTTCGCCGACCCTTGACCCGAACCAGCCGCGAGCGACCCCGGGGACCTCAGCAAGGGACCGGAGCCAGCAGATTGTTCGTCAGCGCACACAAGTGGCCGCCGGACTCGACAGCGACGGCTGAGTGCCGGGCTAGGTTGGGAGGAGGAAAGAGAGAGAGAGAGAGAGATGGACTTCATCGCCGACTGCTCAGTATCAGTGCTTAATGAAGCACCCCCCCCCCCCCCCAGCAGACTCTCGTCTGACTGATCAGGGGATAACATCATCGCCAGTGAGGGCCGCGGGGCCCGAATGCCGCAACTTGGCATCGAACTCCACGACCCTTCAGGAGTACCAGGTGGCGTCCTGCCGACCCCTAACCTCCTGTTATGACCTATGTGATTTTCAGTTTTGACTTTTGTAAATGACTTTCTAACTAAGCTGCGAAGCAGTGTTATATTGCAAATGGCCTGTAATAATCTACTTTAATTTCGTGTGTTGATTCTACTTTAAACTCGTGTGTTGTCCAGCCCTCCCTTTTAGTTTAAAAAATTTAAATTCAAAGGGGGGACTTCATCGCCGACTGACAGATGCCCCGAAACCTCTCACCCCGACGAGCTCCGCCAATCGCAGACCGCGACACGGCCGGGACAACACCAGCTGTAGGAACCCTCCCGCTTCATTGCCATACTTCCACCTCAGACACTCTCTCCGTCCAAGATGAGAAGTTCTTCATTTTCCTGACACGTGGCTTCAGAGAGCATTCTGATTTCGACAGCTGAGTATCGTGAACGCAAATGCACTGAACTAACCCATATTCCCGTCGCACCAGACTAGCCAATAATGCATCAATCGAATAGCCTTTTGGAGAGAGAAAAAATATATATTCCCGAAAATTCATATTGTTTCAGACAAAAGTTTTAGATAAAAATTATAAGATTTACTAACAATTAGAACGGATTTAATAGAGTACGTATTAAGTGGGTTAATATTTATTTTTTAATTCAACCCCTAATTTTTTCATCCCCTTGCAGCAATGGTTCCTCTAATAAACAATTATTTCAAACAAAGGTTTTACATAAAAATTAGTACATTTACAAAAACTTTGAACATATTCGATGGTGTGCCTATGAACAAAGTTATGAAATTTTTTGTTCTCCAAACCTTGTTTTTGAAGATATACTTCTTTAGGCGTGTTATGAAAAAAATGATGAGAGTGAAATTTTAAGATGCGCGCGCATCACTATAACACAAAATTAACAGGAGGAAGCTGCCCGCTAAAGCACTCATTAAGTCTCGCAAAAAAGCTACCAACAAAATAGAAATAGAACCTTTATTATTCACGCATGTTGGCACGCTCGTAGCCTCTGATCACTGTTTTCATATTTATAATATTTATCCACATGTTTCTAGTTTCTACATTCACAACACGTGTTTTAGTTTCATACAAGTGCGAATTATATATGTGCTAATAAATTATATTCAATAGTGATTTAAATTGAATATTTTGATTAATATTATTTACTTTTCGTAAATATTAGTAAAAAAAGTGCTTATATATTTTTTCAAGTGCTCCAATATAATTAAGGTTAACTATCCGTATGTATTATTTATTTATATAAATTAAAATATTATTATTTCATATAATAATACTAAATATTATTAAATTATTAATGTTAAATATTTAATATTATTTAATATTTACTAAACAAAGAAATAAATTTAATAAAGCATTTAACAAAAAATTGTGATATAAATTAAAATCGAACATTAAATTAAAATATTAATTTTTAATATTTATTATTAAATTGAATAATAAATAAATATTTTTAAAAATAAATGAACAAATTTAATGAAAACTTTTTGATAAAAATGAAAAGTGAATATTATTTTAAGAAAATAATAAAAATTTAAAAAATGAATAAACTTAAATTTAATTTTTAATTTATTATAAAATTTATTTATTTTCTTTTAAAATATTAAATAATCAATAATAAATATTTAAAATTAAGAATCTTATAATATTTATTACAAATAATGTCATATATATTTATTATTCTCTAACTTTTATTTATTTAATTTTGCAAATTAATTCAAACTGAACTTTATTGACTGTGTTGAATATCTCTTTCCAGCCCTTATATTATTTTATTGTAATTTATTATTTGCATGCAAATTAAAAATCTTTTTTAATGATGCCAAAGAAGTATAACTTCTCACGCGCGTACATAAGTACACGCACCTTTTTTTTTCCCAACCCTTGCAGTTCGGATGGACGTATCAAAAATGTTTTTGACAACCGTTTTCGGAATTACTCCGACAAGTTATAATAAGCAAACGGATATGATATTCGCTTTATTATGGGAGTTAGAGCGATTTTTTTTTTTTAAGAAACTTTTCCCATTTCTACCCCTTTGGTCGAATATTGTCCTTTAACGAACTCGGCCGAGATTTTCCATGTTTATATTTTATGTATCAGTTTGGAAGTGATCTGTGAAAAATTACGCCATTTATTATGTCCACAAAAATCTGTTTATATATTTAATATACATATAAATAAACTTTAGAGTTTACGATGGTTTTGGGGTCTATGGACCATAAAACCAAAAAATATATAAAAATTATCCGGATGTCGCACCATGTGGTAACTGCTAAAATAGGTAGTATTTCTTCGAAATCTACCTAACATCAAAAATGAGTAAGAAAGTGTTACTTATGTTACAGTGTAAATTTTCCATTATTTAAGTACCAATGAGCAAAGGAGCAACATATGTTGCTTCTTATGAAAAATATATTTTTCGGACCATGGTTGTTTCTGCAAAAAAAAAAACTTTTTAATTAGTGTTTTTTTTATAAATTTTAAAAGAATATACATACTGGTAAAGTCCGAACAGAGTGTACAAGTAGCTGATATCACCAGACGTGTCACGCTCATATGGCAAGGCACACGTGAATGATGACTCGGATCTATGAACAATACGGGAAGAGGCCACAGATTGGCCAGCAGCCCCAACCAATCACAGAGGCGCAGCTCCCGACTGGCCAAACCAACCAGCCAAATAAAAGAAAAGAAGGTTCTGACTTGCCTACAGCTGCAGCCAATTGGGAATATCTCCTCTCTCGGAAGAGAGTACGCACAGTCAGGAGAATTTCTATGTACCTCAGTTACCTAAAAGCTAACCTGAAGATGGCGACTGCAATTTCGAACGAAACGTCGGTGAAATCGTCTCCTTCGACGCGGGTGTAACCGACAGTCCAAGCGACTTCATTAGCACTGAGTCGGTGCTACAAGCGATTCGGAGTCCACTATAACCTTAAAGGTTCGGTCGCCTGACTGTTTTTATTTTTTCAAGTCAGTACGACGTGAAAACCTTAGCAAGTCTAACCAACTTGTGAAGGTAGGATTTTGAGCCACGCGGTTATGCATAAAGTCAAGTGAAAACCCGCTATTGCTGGTATTTCAAATAAATAATTAACACTCTTGCACATGCACCAAGTTGATAATAAACTTAGTTGCTTTTGCAATCATTCTTAAAAATCTTGTTCATTGTATACCACAGTCATTTCGGAGTGTAAAAATACTAAATGCCAATAATCGATATCAACTTCCTGTTTCTATCATTTTGGAGTAGAATTCCTTATCCAAAAATATTTTCTATAATATTAATAATAATAATATAATTTCAAATGGCCTGAAAACCAATGAACACAAGATGCGTCTATCAGTTTCTGTCGCATCAAGTTCAAAAACCGCAAAGTCCCGCCATAAAACTTGTATCCGTACTGACTTGCAACAAACACGCATATTTTCGTAATCTGTTGTTTGAAATCTTGATTTTTTTTTTTCTACTAACAGTATGCCATAGGTGCCATGCGCACAAGTTTTTTCTTGAATAAATGCAGCAGTCTCACATAAGTTTAGTGCCCAGCACCTCTTTACTCAATATTAATATGAAACAGTTCTCAAATTAAATACATATCGAGAAACGTTTATTTCATACAATTAAAAAAGTTATACAATAATATTTTACTGACAAAATTTTTGTATTATAATTCTAGCTACCTATTTTTTTTCACCTGGAAAGCTTCTTGCCTTTATGAGTATATTGGCAGGATGTTGAGAAAAAAGGACTTTGGTATTTAATTATGCGAACTGAGACAATATTATACGCAAAAGATATTTTTTTGGTATCATTGAAGTGGCATTGTTTAAATAATTTACAAGAAGAGCCATTTTCCACGTAAATATTCATCTTCGCGCTGGCATGAGCGGATCGCCGTGTTGTTAAAACCACAATTAGGTATAAATATCTATAGGCACTAAATTTCTGTGTGATTATAAAAACGTAAATTTATTACGAAGGAGCCAGTGTTAGATCATTAGTATCCAGAAAGATGTTCTGGGTTTGATTCCCGGGCGTGTAGTTGGGGGGAAACGTTAAGCAGTGGGTTTTCTCGGGGTAATCTCTTTCTCATCCCCCACCCCACCACAAAACCATTCATTTTGTGTCAATACTCCATCTGATCGTCCCCAATGCATTATCTTTAATGTATACGAGACGTTTAGCCAAGATTCATTCATGTATTCATTCATTCTTTCATAATGTTTTATTTACTAGCGCAGGGAAACAAAAGAAAGCAAAACAGAAAGAGAGATTGTGGACTTTACGTTCTTGGGCGGTGCTTGCAAATGGGTCCCTGGGATTTTTTTTTTGGGAAGCAGCAGGAGGATGCTTTTTGGGGAAACGCGCGGTCAACTGCAGTGAACTCGTTCCTTCCTTTTCCGCCTTGCAGCCCCCAGCTGTGTGAGTGTCCCTTCGGCGAGTCGCACTCTCTGCTTCCACCCCCCCCCCCCCCCAAACCATCTCTCCGGCTGTCCGTCCGTCTTCCCCAGGGTTGGATACTCCCAGGAGACGCCAACTGCCCTCCGCTACCAAGGGAGCAGAATCCCCAACCCCCTTGGTCGACTGGCCAATCGTCCAATCCTTCCTTTCCGCCTTCTCTTCACCGACGAACCCACCCCCTCCTCCCTCAGGCCCGGCGCAGGTCACGTGATCCGAGATACTTGGCCAGCTTCCCCCACCACAACCCCTCCCAATTCCCGAGAAAACCCTTTTCCTGTCAGACATGCTGAAATATACATTCCCTGAGCCTTGTTTATTTCTGTCCCCGAGTAGAAGGCACCGCTTGCAGGCATTGGAGTTCTCCTCGCGGAGATAGGAGTGCCTCTCGCAGTTTTTTCTTGTGGCTGGGCGATGGCCAAAAGGTGACTGCATCGAAACGATTCGGATTGAAATGTTTCGATTCAGATCCCAGTTATAATCAGAACATTCCATCTATGTTCATCCTCTTCAATGCATCAATCAACAAATAACATTCAGGAGTTACATGAGCTAAAATTATTTCAATTGATGTTTGAAGTTCCATATTCCACAAGTTCCACATTTCTAATTTCACTTATTCCCTTCTACATTGATGATCACATATATAAATCGACTTAAACGTATCGACTCTGTTAATTAAAATAATATTAACTATTGAGTCGATTCGGCAACAAATTTCATAGTACTTGGATATCCATAATTCACAGAATTTTCCACAGTACTTTTTTACAGCCTAATGTTCACATGTTTGTCCATGTTCTTCAAACTAAGTGGTCTGTTTGTGCCTGATCACAGTTTAAAACTGCACAGTTTTATGCCCAAATAATGTTTTCATAAATATTCCCCGTCGCAAGAATCATTTAAAGAACAAATACATGGTATTCCTATTTACCAACTCTGCGTACGCCATTTCACAAAGTTTTTGAATGTCGTTCAGTGTTTCGGACCGTAAGGTAAACTTTCTACTGCTCAGCCAGTGTGCGTGGTCTATCACACAGTACCTACCGAGCGTCTACCTCCGAATCGTAGTTAGAGGCACACCAGCTTCCAGGGGGAGAGTTTCCGGGTTAGAATTCCAGGACAAGCATGGGTGTAAATTTGGTATCGTCCAAATTTGTCACTAGAGTCAGTGTCAATGAAACGCCCGAATAAAAAAAAAGGCCAAACTCTTATTAGAAGGTCGATAATGAATGGTTGGCGCTTTTTGTTGATGAAAACAATCACCTGGGAAAAAAATATTTTTGAATGAATAAGAAAAATTTTGCTCAACCGTAAAAAATTAGACTCGCGTTTGGAAGAAACAACCATAGTGATTTAATTTTCTGAGAATTTCTGGAACATAACTCCAGGAAAACGGAGGGAGTATGTTTTTATCACTAGCCGGTGGCCGTTTCCTTCCCCAATTTCCATGACTTGTAATGAGTAGGTTCGTTTCTAACGACACAGTTGTCGATGGGACGTGAAACTCGAAATAAATCAAACGAATCTGATCGTCTTTCCACGTGTGAACCATCGCACATATCAAAAACGATGTAAGAAATTACAGTAAATGTACGTACTTTTAAACAAAGAACGCACCTCGTAAGAAGCGAAAAGATTTTAGTAATTCCAGATAACTGCGGATATTCGCAGAAACTATGGCGTATTTTAACTTCCTAATTGTCTTTTCGGTATAAACAGGGTAAACACTCACGCGGAACAATAAAGATTGTTTTTGCATTAATCTTAACCAGTTTTTTAATGTTTTTTTCTTATATACATATACTATTATTGTGGGTTCATATTAAAACAAAGTGAAATTTTTACTAGTTAATTTAAGAAGATAATGTTTAACTAACGATTTGTAGCTAGCATTATTTAAGAGGAATCAGGTCACGCAATCTTGGATGTTTTTCACATTTTTTTACTATAGTTTATAATTTGGAACTATTTATCCCAAATTTTGGCATATCAAGGCATAAATAATATACATATCAGACCTTCTATATATTGTTGCAACCACCAATTTACTAACAGGCTCTAGTCTGTGAGCGCCCAAGGAAATAGTTTAGTATGGTAACCACACCAGTTTACAAGTGTTGACTTCAACGAGTAGCCAAAATCTAAGTCGTATCCCATGTGAACACCTCCCCCCCCCCCCCCAAAAAAAAAAATAGCAAGGGGAAGGTTTATTGGAAGTGGTATCAAAATATGTTGAAGTTGCCAGACGGCAACTTCAAATATGTTGGTGAAAAACCGATTTTTCACAGTGCAGCCCTGATCCTCGTTATTCTCATCCTCATCCAGGGGTGTCCAGGGTGAACGGGGTGTCCGGGTGCGGATTGAGGCGATTGGGATGTCTGTCGGGTCCAGCAGCAGGGAGACTTATCTCCGGCCCCGGTGAATAATGTTCCTGCCACCAGATTGAGCGACCTCCTCCTCCCCCTCACGACGTCTAGAGCGAGGGGGTAGGGGGGGTTAGTTGTCGGCGAACAAGACAAATGACGGTTGCCCAGGCGGGACCGGGTCGGCCGTCCGGCGCGCTCAGCAGCAGCTTTCTTCGCCATCGACCTCGATCGCGAGGACGTCAGAGGTGACCTCCGAGGGCCGAGGTCACGCGATGATCCTTCACTCGGATGGAAAAAATCCATCCCGAGGTGCCCGGTCACAACAGTCCTAACATGTGGGCGTCCCGTCGTCGTACGGAAAACTGCCCCTGTCCACAATTGCGATTTCAGATGTCCGAATCCACTGTTTCCCTAAAGTAGTCACTAGAGCCCAGTAAATATAGAGCAGCAAAATAGGTGTTTCCCGATCGTTTTTGTGCATTGGAAATGAGTATGCAGCTTAGTTTTACATGTAGATCTAACTTGTGAAAGTTGTGTTTAATTATTCGGCAAGGGAAAAGTAAATGCAAATGAATAAACTGTTATCACTCAGCCAAAAATGAATTTGTGTGTTCGGCCTTCGAAAAGCGCAGGTCGAAAACGGACAGCACTAATCGATATTTCGTTTTGGTCTTCTTGGCTTAATGTTCCTACCACAGCTCCCGTTATTTTCTGTTTACCTCTTTAAAACGGGTACCGGAAAAAGCAATTATCGAAAGTGTTCTTCTTCTATGAAGGACACAGATTTGGACACAAAAAAAGTTAAGTTGATCAATTTATTCGTACCAGGAACGTTTGGACCATCGCCCATACAGCCCATGACGTCAGAGGGTCACGTGGACCAATCAGCGATCAGTGTCCGTCGGACACAATTTAGGACACTGCAGTTAATTAGGGAAAAAAATCGATAAATAAATTAAAACCTCGTGTCCCAGCTATAAGCAGTTTCAGAAAACCAGCACCCAAAGTTCATGACGTGGATTCTTCTGCTGTGATACTGTGAGTAGAGAATGTAGCATTGACGGAATGAATGGGCAAGGTAAACGGGAGTACCCCGAGAAAAACTCACAGGCCACAGCAACATCCCCCACGTTTCTTGATTGCGAAAAACCAAACGGTTGTAATCCCAACGGGGGGTTTCGAACCCGAATAAACTTTGTGAAAGGCAAGTTATCAGACCACATATTTTAAAATTTAAGAACAAATGTTTATCTTGTTGGTAAATTTCGTCACCAACAAGCCAACACTGGACAGTCATTAATTGGATGAGAAAAGTTTATTGACTTTGATATTTTGGTGACTAATAAAGACTATACGAAATGTACACCCAAGCCTTACACGGGCTCAGACCTCTCGCAAGGAAAGCCGTTGTGAATCAAATTGCACTGCGGAGATAAACAATAGTCTCTAGTGGGTCTACATCCCACGTCCAAACGCACGTTTGTGGTAGATAACTTTATCCAAGCTTTTAGTTTTGACATGATTTTCGAGAAAAGTACTGGTAACTTGATGGCCAGCGTGGCTCTTTGGAGAAGAAGTAATTTATTTTATTAAATAATCTTTTTGAAATGTCACTTTAACACCACAACTGTATGTGCCAAAAAGTGTACTCGTTCATGAATTAGACTACAAGTAAAGTTTTCTTGAAATACAATAATATATACAATATACATTTATTGTAATTTAAATAGTAAACTTCTGTTTCATTTGCCAAAAAAGAGTACAGTGTATCCGTCTGTCATCATTATAAAAACCATCATCATCTACACCAGTCGGCGGTTGGAAATAATGTCGCTTGGATACAGCGAGGACGCATTACAGGCACACAGACCCGCAGAACGTAATTCCCATAATGCCCCTCCAGCTGCCTCGGGAGGTCAAACACACGCAAATTCGGGCGACAGTGGTCACGCGCACCTTGTTGGTTGGTGAAGGGATGGTGAGGGGATGAGGGGCGAGGGGGAATGTCGCTGTCGATGTGAACTCGGTAATGACGTTACACAAACTTTCCTTGTTTATTTGATTGCGTTGCGAGCACACGCCCCGAGGGGTGAATCTGGTGAAGATCCAAAAGGGGAGAACCGGGGGGTTTTGGGTGGGGATCAAAGGAGGGAAGGGGGTTTTGTTTGGTGAACGAAGAGAGTGAGGGGGAAAGCAGGGATGTTTCACGGTCGCCATGGTTACTACCAAAAAAAAAAACAAGGGAAAGTGGGAGTAGGGGATGGCAGCAGGTGAGGTTCCAGAAGGGAGTAGAGATCCTCGCCATCGCTGCAGCCCATTCAAAGTTGGAATTTTTTTTTCCGCCCACTCTCTCTCTCACCAAAGGGCATCTTCCTAGTCTCGACACCGGCAGCTACAAGCGACGCCTTGTTCCGTTGCTTTGCGCGGTTCGTCGGGTAGGAAAACGGGGGTCCCGCGTAGTCCTTCATAAATATTTTATCATCCTCCGACACTTCCCTTCACCACCACCAAAGACCCACTCCCCCCCACCCCCCACTTTCCAGCATCCTTCTCTTCCGGACTTTTGCGAAAGCACTACCGTACCTTCCTCCCCCCCCCCCAAACCCCCTCAAAAAACACGCGAATAAATCAGCCCTGGCTTCCCTTTTCAGACGCCAGCGGTCCCTCGGCTTTTAGCGATGATGCCCGTGCGCTCGAATTTCAGCGGCAGGCGTCGAGAGGGAGGGAGTGTTGGGAGGGAGGGAGGGAGGGGGAAGCAGGCGTCACGACGCCACCCAAACATCCGCGCGAAGGTGGGGGGGGGGGGGGGTTCGACGGAGACGTCTGATTTCACGCGGAGCGGAATTTGCATTCACTACCTTCAGATCCTATCCGCGGAGGGCTTCTCGCGGGATATATGTTGGCGCGAGTTGCACCATTGAGACAACTTGATTGGGGTGAAGACGGACTATTTCAAACACTTCGGGGGGGCGTGAGAAAATAAAATATAATAACGTAAAATATACAAAAAATTTATCAGTTGATAAATTTTCCCTAAATTGCAAAATTTCGGTTGGTATTTTAGTGTTATATTAGCATTTAAAAACAATTTTCGTTAATTAATAATTTAAAAAAATTCTGGGTTATGACCCCCGGACCCCTAGGTCAATAACTATCAAATTCAAAGTACTAGGTAAGTTACTGTCTTTTTTTTGGCCGGTGGGGGGGGGGGGGAAGAACGATTGTTTTTTTTTAAGAGGAGGGGGGGAATGCGCCATCATCATGTGTGTGTGGGGGGGGGGGGGATGGGTACCCCTTGATATACGTCCGTTGTTTTACATCCCTACGCTCCAACTTTATATTTACAGGAAAAAAATTGATCATTTATAAAACTCCAAATATATATATATATATAATCTTTCGGCACAGCGTACAGGCTGTACCTATTTTTCTGGAAATATTTTGGAATCTTCTATAAACTCCTGGAACATTTTAAGAACTTACGGTACATACCATATTTATTTTCTTCATTATTTCAAAATTATCAATTAAATATTTGCTCATTGTGTTGTTTAGAACGCAGATAAGAACAGCTTAGACCGAATTTCATATCATATGCCAACTAAGGTATTTATTTAAATGTTTTGACCTTCAAACACAATTTTTCATTGCTGGCACTAATAACGCAGTCGCATAAAATTCTGTTTTGCACAAAGGTTGAAGATTATTTTAAGATGGTTTAGAATAAATTGGAACTAATTTTATAATGTGGAAGTTTTGAATTTTCTTTTTAATTTCAACCCATGTTCTTACGGTAATAATTAGTTTCATCAAAGATTGTATTAGCCAAAGTTGTAAATGAAGCTTAGGGTTTATACACTAATTTACAACGGACATGATATTACATTTATTAAAAAATTAATGATTATTTTCCTTTCAAACCTTGTTATTTCCAAACCTTGCAGTAATCGTTGGGTAAACAAAAATTAATTCAAAAATAGTTTTAGTGAATATTTAGACAGTTAAAACAAAAATAAGAAAGGAATCAAAAGTGTACCAGGTAGGAAAGTTTTATTTATTTTCTCATTCCAAACCCATGTTTTTTTCAACCCCTTGCAATCATGGTTTGTATTATCAAAAATTTTGTTTCAGACAAAGGTTTTAGATAAAAATGGTAAGATCTACAAACAATTAGAATTGATTCGGTTTTGTCCTTACTGAGGGAGTTTTTTTTTATTTTTTTTTATTTCCAACAATTTTTTCTCTCCTTGCTGTTATGGTTGGTCATATAAAAAAATTCTGACGAAAGTTGTAGATATTATTTTTAGGTTTTATAATAAAAATAACGGATTTAATAGTGTAAAAAGTACGGATTTTATGCATTTTTTTTAATTTCCACAATTTTTTCAAATCCCTTGCAGCAATGTTTTGTCTTATCAAAAATTTTTTCAAACAAAATTTTTAGATAAAAATTATAATATTTACAAACAATTTGAACGAATTTGATAGTGTATCTACTAAGGGAGTTATGATTTTTTTTAATTCTACCCCTAAATGTTTCAATTCATTGCAGCAATGGTTCCTCTAATTAAAAATTGTTTTAGACAAAACTTTTCGATAAAAATTATATGATGAATACATAATTTGTATGAATTCGATGTTGTGCCTACACAGGAAGTTATGATATTTTTTTTTGTCCTCCAACTTTTGTTTATTCTCCTCCTTGCCGTTATAGTTGGTCGTATTAAAAACTGTTACAGACGAAAGATATTGGTATTACTCCTACGAGTTATAATATGTTCAAATAGTGTGATATTTTCCATATTATGGGAGTTAGGGGTTACAGCGATTTTTTCAAAAAACCTTTCCCATTTCTACCGCTTTGGTCGGATATTGCCCATTAATTAACAGGACCGAGTTTTACCACTACTATATTTTATTTTATGTATCAGTTTGGAAATTATTTGTGAAAATTTTGACAGTTATCGTGATCGTGTCCACAAAATTATGATATATATATATATATAAGGCTATTTATTTTAAATCTACCTAAAATGGGAGTGCATGGGAAAAAATAACATACCAAAATTAATAAAGGAATATTTCAAAGAAGGGTTAGTGGTTTTTGCCCTGAAAATTAAGCGTAAATTTCTCCCGTCCTAAGTTTTCTTTGAATTTGGCTTCTGAACTGTGTGTAGAGCTTTAGAATTCCATGTACACGATACAAAAAAACTGTTCAACATATCTTAATAATACTGTTATCATAGCGCTATTTTTTAAAAAAAATTCTTACAGCTGTATTATTTCTAATAGTAAAATTGAATAATATCTGTCCTTTCGAAATAATTTTAGATAAGAAAATTGCCAAAGTGAATTTGGACACCATCTTCATTTCTAATTCATAGAATGCCTAGTATGGAAGTAACTTAAGTCTCATTGATTCTTACCGCACGGCTAAAAGACTGCATGCAAATAAGAGTCTTACGCATCTTGTACGCAAATGAACACTTCAGTATATTAATTTAAAAATTAGGGGAAAGGTAATTTTGACATGGTGGTTTAGGCAAATAGAAAGTTTTTAACACCATTATTTCTAATGGACTACTTACACGAAAACCTCTACCTTAATCTACTTTTCTAAATAATATCCACGTACCTATCGTATCGTAAAACCAGCTTTTGAATACCATCCTCGTGGAAGTCTACCGCATAATTTAACAACCATTGGGACTTGAGGAAACTTATTAGGTAATGCCGAAGTCGTAAAACGTCTGTTCCCTTTCGCTTTTTCAACTGTCTGCACCAAATTTTCAGTAATTTTCACTTCATTCCTCATCTAGAATATTCGCGCGTCCATATTTGAAAGCTCCAACCCATTTCCGTTCCATTTCATCCGCAATAATATTTTCACCACACACTTCACTGATCTGACGATGAATTTCAGCTGCATTTACGCCTTTAGCGCTCAGAAAACGAATCACAGCGCGTATTAGACAGTCGGCGGAGTTTTTCAATCGGCGGAGGCATTTAAAACTTGCGATTACTTTTTTTTTACAGTTCACAAAATATATTCGTGGGTAGTTTCACTATCATATAGGGTTTCATTTGGCACACCAATACGTTTGGTATGTACCCTAACATCTACCAAAGAGACGGTGTACGGGTTTGCGTTAGCTACACGTGCGTTCACAATCTTTTAGAGGTTTCTGAGACTACTGCGTAGGCGCAGCACCGTTGTACCGCATTTCCGTTTCATTTCCATGAAATTGCTCCTGCCTAACGTCTTGCACCGAGAGATAAGATTTTTACAAATCAAAAATGACTTGGAATGGCACACATCCCTTTAACACCCCGAGTTCTGCAAGCCGTTTGGAGACCTGGTCAGGAGGCCACCTTAGAGACCAGTCTCCTTTAGCAGGAACCGTGCTCGGTCAGGGAAAGATGGCGGCTATCCGTGGTTTACTGTCATAACTCAGAAACACACTACCTACTTAGAAACACACAAGGTTTGAATTTTCTAAGTTAAGACAATTCTAAGTTTGTGTGGTTCGGCGTTGTGTTTCTAATTTATGACAGTTCAAAGTTGTGTGTTTCTATGTTATGATAGTTCTAAGTTGTGTGTTTGTAAGCTATGACAATTCTAAGTTGTGTGGTTCGGTGTTGTGTTTCTAAGTTATGGCAGTTATAATTTATGTTTTTATAAGTTGTGATAGTTCAAAATTATGACTTTTTAGGTTATGAATTTTCTAAGTTGTGTGTGTCTGCGTTGTGTTTCTAAGTTATGATCGTTCTAACTTACGTCAGTTCTAAGTTAAGTGGATTTTTTTTTTCTTTTTCGAGAATTCTAAGTTTTGTGTTTCTAAGTTATGTCCGGATCTCGCTATCCGTCATCCTCCAACGCGACCTCGTTGAATGCTTCGTCAGACGTTTGATTTGCGAAGGGGAGGAGGAAGTGATCTGCTCTTGATAGTGTGGCAGTAGGCTTTATTTTTATCATCCTGCAGGTATCCATGCCAATAAATGTTCTAGGATGTGTCGAGTTACACATACACATACATACGGACGCAAAATTCCGAATTGGCATTTGAATCACTACAACAGTCAATGCAATACATGCAAGCGTAAAAATTAATAAAATCAATGTCCATCTGTGCTCTTCAGATATTATAAATGATAAATATATTTTCCTGTTTGCAAATTAGACACCTCAACCAAATATAACGATGGAACCATTTTTTTCTCTCCTGAATACGTACGAAATGTAATCACCACCAACAACCATCAAGTTGTGTCAAGCATACTAGACGATCGTGCATGAGTCGAGAACTGATTCGCAATTCCAATTGAATGAAGTCGCAGCTACAACTTATTTTATGATTAAGTTCGTTTTTTTACCCCTTCGTTTTTTGGTCTTTAATCTTTCTCGGGGAATGTCTTAATTTGTTTTTTTTACAGTCCTAGCGAGTTCAATTTAAATTGATTGCGTATTTTATTATTATTATTATTTTATTCCCTGCAAACTTCTAGAGTTCCGGTTCGGAATTTTCGGAACAGCCTGTGTTCCTCGAGTGGGGAAAAGAAGGGAAAAAAAAATTTCCCATCCCAAGTTCATTCCCCGGGCGTTTGCCGTGCACTCTTTGGGCAAATTATCCCGCGCTTCGTAGCTGCGTATTTGCTCAGCACCCGGGGGCGAGCGCCGTGTTGACTTCCCAATAAACTGCGTCCTCCGGCCCAGCTTCCCTTCGAAAGAGTTGGATTTTGGCCCGGGGCGGGAGGGGGGAAGAGGTTGAAGGGGGGGGGGGGGGGGTTTCGAGGTGAGAGCCCATCGCGTAATAATTACTCTATCGATCTTTCTCGCCGCGCGCACCGACCTATCGGGCACGGAGGAAATTGCTACTCCCTTCGAGATACGCCAGGGTTGTGAGAGGACCCCTACCGCCAAGGAGTAGTGGTTTGCAATTAAACCAAACTAAACGGCTCCTCGGATCGGGAAGATAGGGAGCGGGGAGGGGGGTTAAGATTTTCTCCGGAGACACGTCGTGAAATTCAATGGCGCTCTTCGGGTGCCCTGGATATCCCTTGGTTTCCTCTCTCTCTCTCTCTCTCTCTCTCTCTCTCTCTCTCTCTCTCTCTCTCTCTCTCTCTCTTCATTTCCTCGAGAAGCCCTTAAAAAAAAACTCTCCCTCCCACACACACACACGGACACACGCGCGCGCCAGCACGTACTCTGACGACGTACAAGGAAACCGCATTTGAAGGCCGCAGCAGCGCGGAGGGAGAATGTTAGGAAAATAAATAAATACGGTCCCGTTTCATTCTCGGTCTATCCTTCTTCTTGCGGCCATTCGTTTCCACTCCAACCTAACGAGCGGCGAAGTACCTCCTGCGGGACCATCTCGACCGACTTAATTCTTGCGAGTAACATCTCGGTTCTCCTTAGAGGTGGATTAATTCGAACCATTTGAAAATTTTTCTTCTTTTTCTTTTCTTTTTTTCAACTGCTTACAAGGTAGGATTTATATCTCCTCGCATTGCCTACGTTTTGGAGACTTGCTGAAATCAACTTTGGTTTTACTCCAAGATTAACTGTTGTTACTACTGTGTTGGTGTGTAACAACTCAGCCTGTGTATGCGCACATTTTAACAGTATCAGCAACCGCTGTTACTCTGTGTGTGTGTCATTGATGCCAGCATCCGGTATAGTTTGTACTTTGTACCTTCTATTGGCAGCCAATGCCAAACTTTTATATATATATAATGTATAGTGTGTATTATATATATAATATATAGTGTGTATGACATTAAAAAGAATGTTAATATGCAAGAGTATATATGTATGCTCTTGCATATTATTATTCTTATTAATATATATACTCTTGCATATTATTATTCTTTTTAATATCTATGTATATACTCTTGCATAGTATTATTCTTTTTGATATCATACACACTATCGTCGAACAAAACAATTAATTATCACTCTGATAGCTGTGGTAGTAATAAATGTATGAAATTATCATATACATGTATTAAAATACATTTATTAAAACATTTAGAATACTTTTTGTTTATTACGTGTGGGCCCACACTCGCCATCCATTGGCGACTCCACCACTCGCGGGCGAGTTTTCTCAGCCAGGAGTGGCTGGTGAGCTCACTCAGTGCACGCGAGAGTTCGACGTCAGTTTTATCAACAGAGATTTTCAAATAGGGAAATTTTTTAACGAAATAAACGATTTTAAAACTTCACGTGATTGAACACAAGTTCTAATTTAGTTTTTTTTTTTTTTGACGTGACAACGTCTAATAAATCGATGAACGCCGGCTGCACGCACGAAAAATTGTCCCGTTACGCACATTGTCCCGTTACGCTCGTTGTACGCTTGCGCCGCATCTATCTCTCTTCCACTCGATTGGAACAACCATCGATTTGACTTTTTCGAGGCACATTAAACTTGAAACACTCCCATTCGTTTCCTACTTTTCCTATCATCGTCCTATTCTTAACAGAATAACACAGATTGGAAGAAGTTAAATAGCAAACATGTATAGAAGTTATAGTTAAAATTATCCTTTCGTTAAAGTAATAAACATATTTGAATTAATGAGTGCAAATAAAAGTAAATTTATCAATTAAATTGTAGATTTGATTTCACTCCTTCTTTGTATCCATACAAAATAGTTATAATTCAATAAAAATGATTCAATTTTATTCATAAAAGTATGCAATAATTTCATCAATGTTTTGTTATGACATTGTCACGTTAAACTATCGTCCGTAAACTGACTTTACAGACAACCAATTATTTTTTTTTGTATGTGAAACCTCTTACTTAGCTATCGGAATTTCGTGAGCGCGAAGGAAGTCAGGAAGTCAAGGAAGGAAAATATGCAACGAACATGGTGCTGCCATCTGCGGTGGATGACGCGAACCAAAACTCACACAGAAAAAAAAAAGAAACACTAAATGAATAACTGTTTAGTGTTTCAATAAAAATACTTTGTCGAAAATCAGGTTCAAAGACAAGGTTTAGTGTTGTTTTTTTTTATATACTTTCATTGGAGCCGTTTCGTTATGTAGTTTAAAATTTCGGTCTGCAAATGGAATGAATTGTTAGTCGACATAGCTGCTCCGGCAGCGAATTCTAGCGGCGGGTAGCGGAAACCACACGTGGTTCACGTCCATAAATGTAGTTGAAGACACACATTGCGTATCTTTATCACGCTCGACATTATTTCGAAGAACTCTGTAAGTTAAATTTTGTGTCCAAGTTTCTTATTATAAGTGTATTTGCAACATGAGAAAACGCGAATTTGCTCGTTACCGAGATTAGATTTTGAAAATTACTTGTGAGTACTGAAAGACTCTCTCACATTTTATATTTTCTTTTGCTAAATTATTATTTTTTATGAATAAATATTTCTAACTTTACACCATATACGATATTTTTCATTTGTCAATGAACCAGTGAGGAACAGTGGTACTGCAATACAATAAGGTGAAAATGTCAATATTAAATATTCTAATTTATTATTTCTAGTGGATAACATGTATTATATATATATATATATCATGTGACATATTTTGCTAGAAAAAAATTATTGCTTGTACAATAGAACATCAGAAGACATTTTAGGCTATAAAAAATAATGGCATTCAAATGCAATAACATAACATGGAGAGTGGGACTGGGTGTTAATTATTGGAAGTTACAGAAATTTTTTTTTTTTCGACGCTGCAATGCAGAATGATTAGTTCCTGAAGAAATAAATGGCATCGAAAAATCTTCAATAATTTCTTAGAAATTACTGTCCCTCTAAAAGAAAATCGTTATGAAATTATTTAGTGTGAGTTGTTTGTGTGTTTCTCCACTATCCCCGCATAATAGGTGGGGATTAAAACTATTTAAACTTTTATGAGTCGGGAATAATCGAGACGTGGTTCGTGGATCAATACCGTTTGGTCGATTGATTGTATTTGGTACTCGAAGTAAATAAAAAATTCCTAATTTATTTATTTATTTATTTATTTGAAACTGGCTTAGTGGAGCACGTAAGCACAGCTACGGTTTGTTTTCACGGTGATCCCGAGTAGTGGAATTCCGGTCCACATACGGTCCGAAATTGGCGAACCAAGTAAAGTGATCACGTACGAGAAACAACAAAAAATAAAATCCGTGTTCTCCGTACAAAAACACGAAACGAAGTTTCTTTTTTTTTTTCTTTTTTTCTTTTCGGAACGTCAAACTTCGGTGTCTTTCGAAGGTTATGCATCGCTCTATCGCGGGAAGGGTAGGAGGGGATAGCTTTTCTAGAAATTGCCCTGGGATGAAAGAAATAGAGAAATGAGGGGTATGAGGAAGCCTTGTTTTCTCTGGAAGAATTTCCCCCCACCCAATCCCTTCCCAAGCGAGCTTATTCGAAAAAATGCGGACGCCTGCTCGTTTGACCTCGACTATTTCAACTCCCTGTGCGCCTTGTCGGTTGCCCGGAGGGTTTCCTATGTCTGGCTTCTCTCTGCCCTACACCCCCCCACCCCCTCCCTCCAACATCGTCCTCTCTTTCTTTCCTACCTTTTGCATCACAGTCGTCATACAGTCCCTTTCCCTCCCACACCCACCATTTTCCCCCCTCTCTTCAACCATAAACTTCGAAAGTCGGAGCGGGAGTTTTATTCCGCTGATCTCATTCTTCCTCTGAGCCGCAAAAAAAAAAAATGTACGGAGCTTTTTTCTCCGCAGCTTGTCTTTCGGGTAAGTCAGCTTTGTCCCTGGCAGGCGAGCGACGGGCTTGGATCAGCTCGGATATAAACCTGAGCGGCCTTGGAGTTTCACAATCCTGCAGCACGGGAGTTTCGCATGCGTTTCCTGGGACGTCATAGGAACATTAAAATGTAGGGGCAAAGATACATTTATTTTTTTTAAATTTACATCAGACTTGGTCAAACACACCTTGCTGATTTTTTTTTTCGTCATTACTTTTGTTTAAGGGCAATTTTTATATTTTTTTAAGCTTTATCTCCATTGCATTTGTTTTTCTATCAGGAATATTTTCAACAGGCAAAACTATAACGTGTGCAAAAGGCCGCGTAATTATTATCATTTACGTGACATTTTACGTACATTATACCACACAAAGTAAATATCTGTTAAATAAATTTGTGACGGAACCATAAATGAAATGGAGGTATCTAGTTGAAATTTTGGAAACAACCCTCAACTGGAAGTAGTTTTAAAACTGAAAGTAATAAAAAATTGTGTGTAAAAGAACGCTGCATACAAACCATCCAGGAATATTCGTAAATTCACTTGTGATTACGTTAACTTGCTTTGAATATGAATCCACAAGACCTATGTTAACAAAATTTTCAAAAACACTCTTATTCCTTTTCATGTGCATTTTTACCCTATTTAAACAGGAACACGTAACTCTAGATCCGGCATATTTTCTGCGTCCATCAGTTACCTGGAACTACAAATAACTCTTCTTCAATTCAGGTTATTTGTTCGTTTGAAAATATTTACTTTTCCTGTCATTTCTAACAGTGTAGCAACAGTTTACATATCAAAATTTATAGTTTAAATAACTTTTACAAATATTGAATGGAAATACAATGAAAACGCAAATTAAATACTTGGAAATAATTCAGAGAATACTTTTTAATACCTAATAAATGTTTGAACAATTTATTTTTTTACTTTTTGAGCTAAACAAAAATTGTATTTTTGTAGTGGTTTTTTCAATTTTATTATTGGCAAAGTACGTGATGACTTGTACCTCACAATTTTCGTTTTCAGCGTATTGACTTGTTTACCTATATTTAAACTCCGAAAAACATTCAAACGTAGGCTATATTGCATCACATAAAAACACAACATTGCGAGACAAAAGAGTATAAGATGTATAAGTCTGTATTATAGAGTAGGCTATATATATTTATAATTTGAATGTACTGATTGTGCCGTTCTTAGTCAAAAAGTGAAATGTGCATTTTATGTTTGTCGCAAACATAAAAAAAGTCATGAGTGTTTTATTTTACTTCATTAATAAAATTAATTATAGTTAATTAAATATTAAAACAAAAAAAATCACCTTAACATAGACATTGCATTTATAATATTTGATTTTGTAAAATTGTTGTAAGATTGGTTTTATGACAAGGCTCAAATTACTTTTCGCTCATATACATATTTCAGGTAAAGCGGCCACATGTATGTAGCCTATATCCAGGAGAACACTACATAATACGATCCACCGAATTTTTTTTTTATTGTTATGGCGGGAAACACCCAACCGCACGTGAATTACGCGTCTCTGGTGGCCGAACGAAGCGTATTCCATTACACTTTCAAAAGCGTCGTTATATATATATATATATATATATATATATATATATATATATAATTTTTTTTTTATTTTATTTTTTTTTTTTTGCTGTGCCATGAAGCGCTCGCCCGTAAAGTTTCACACCGCCTTTCATAAACGCGTTGTTTTCAACACATCGATCGCTCGGCACATCGATTACGATCGATACGTGCAGTTTTTTTTCCCCTCGCTGCTGCTGCTACTGCTGTTGCGAGAGAGAGAGAGGACACAAAACTCCGGCGGAACAAATAATATCACTTTTTTTTTCGAAGCGAAACTTCTTTAACAGCCGGTAAGTAGAATAGGATAGCCGGTCCGGAAACAGGATGCAGGATGTGGTGGTGGTGTCGGTGTCCGCCATCTTGGATTTGTGACGTCACGGCGGCAAAAATTCCTCAAAATTCCTCAAAATTGACTCAAAATGACTCAAAATTTCCCGTTTTAAGAAAAAATTCCCCGTTTTCGAGGGAAAAATTCCCGTTCCGAGGGAAAATTTCCCGTTTTATTCCTTAAAAATCCCAGCGGCTAAAAATTCCTAAAACTGGCTTAAGCATCCTTAACTCAAGCCAACGTTAAGCCATTTATAGGATTATGACGTCACCGCTGCAGTTTCCGTTACGCCCGCCATCTTTAAATTTACTATCCAATTTTAATGAAATAGAAAATTTTTTAAAATTTATAAAAAATTCAATTAATAAAATTTTAATAAAAAATATTTAAAAAACATACGTTAACGACACGGAGCTCGAAGTCCTCGGTTCGAACCCGGTGAGGGCGAAAAAAAATAAAAATGGCGACCGATCCTTCCACCACGGAAGTCACCTACAGACTAACCTACCACCACCAATAACAAGGTCATATGTATGATGTCATGTCCGCCATCTTGTCTTCGTCTGCTGGTAGCCATCATCATCTTGTTATCGTCGGCGAGAGTGCGCTGACGCCATGTTAGTTTAATTCTTATCCGCTAGAGTGCAGTAATCATTTATTATTGCTGTGTCACCCGCCATATTGTCATTTGGCCGCCATCTTGAAAATCCATAATTATTTAGCTAGAAATTCGGGAAAAATTCCAAAATTCATTAAATAAATCACTCATTAATTTACAGATTGATTCGATCAGTTCCAGTCCTTGGTTCGATACCCGATAGATGCAATAATGTTTAATTTGATGTAAAAAAATAATAATTTCATTATTCCATGTTCAACATTCTTAAAGAGACATTAAAACCTCTACTGTCATCATCAACCTATAAGCCATCAAGACCAACATATTGGTAATTCGTAATTGTAATGCTAGAAAAGCGGGAAAAAGTTCAAAATTCATTAAATAAATTGGCATTAAAGTAATGATTGATTAGATCGATTCCCGTCCTTGGTTCGACCCCTGACCGATACCAAACAACTTTAATTTTAAAAAATACCACAAAAGCGACAGGTTTGAGAGAATAAAAACACATCAAGTTCTTTTAAAAAATACTTTTATTACATAATATATATTCTACTACAGGATCACTTACGAAAGCCAGCAATCTTATAATCATTTAGTTCCGCAGCGGTGTGAAATGACTAATTCTTAGCTCCAATCGGTTTATACTAGACAGAGTCCAGCCAGAACCTTTACAGACATAGTCCACCTCTTCTTGACAGAGTTTCTGGATACCGTATTTAACAGTTTGCTTCACATCGTTAGAACTGTAAATTACTGCAGCCGATGTCTTGAATGCACACTTCTTCACTTTGTCATCGAACGGATATGGCTTTCCATATATACAGTCCAACCACAAGTTATATTTCAAAGGTCCGTTTGTTGCTACATCATCAGTAAGCTGATTGATTATCTTCTGTCTGATATCATCAAGAAAATTACAAATGTCCTTTGACTCACCGAACGTATTTAGATAATAGTAGTCTTTCAACGTTCCACGAAATGCAGACTGCGCCAAGTAGAAGCCATTATCGTTCACTTGTAATGCTCCGAACACAGTCTTAGGTTTAGTTCCATGTTCAGACGTCATAACAATCAGTTGCTGGGCATCGGTTTTCTTGCTTGTACGCTTTCGTGTCTCCAATCTAAAGCGAGGAGTCGAAATGTCGGCAGGTAGTTCAGCAGTAGGAGCACAGACTCCACCTTTACATTTTTTCGCATGATGTCGCAAACTGTCAATTCGAGTAAACCATTTAAGGCACTCATCACATCGAAACTTCATGCGAGATGGATTCTTCGTGCATTTGCTCCGCTCATGTCTTCGTGCATCATGGGAAAATGCGAACGACGTATCACAGTAGCTGCAAGGATACCGTGGTGATGAAGACGATCCTTTCAGACCCGATCCAGATACAGGCGTTGCAACAGTAGTACCATCTCCAGGCATACTCTTATGCATATTGACGCATCGTTGTTGTGACGAAACCTTTACTTTCTGCCGCACAGCAGGACCTTTGCATGCCTTCATGTGCGTTTTCATATTATCTTTTCTGGCAAACTGCTTATGACATTTCTCACAAACAAACATTTTACGATATAGGTTCTTGGCACATTCTCTATTCTCATGTCGTCGAGCATTGCTGTTGTTTGAGAAAATCTTGTTGCAGTAACAGCACCGATGTTCATTAGTTGTTGTCGATTCGGCATCCATTGAAGTCTCCATTGATGGTGAACCAGCGTTCGCCGAGTTTCCCTGCACATCCAGCTCAGTAGTCATTAAGCTATCTTCTGCTGGTGGTATCACATCTGTTGAAATCTCCTCCAATGTTGACGCCGTCGTTGCCAACGGGATCTGCACCTTCTCCATCGTAGCTGTCGTCAAGGTTCCCGTAGACGATGGTACAACCTCCGAGTTCGACGTTAAAGACGGTAAAGATGCCATCGAGGTCTCAAGAACAGGTAATTACGCGACTTCTGCACCAGAAGAAATAATCTAGGTGATCCTTACACCGATGACGTCAGTAACAAACTAAGCATACTGTTGTCTAGAGCTCGCTTATATACATGCACCGTATGGAACAATACGCTAGTCAAATCAAGAACCATTTACAATAATACTAGAGTCAAAACAACATTAAAAATAGAAGGACCATCAACGAAAAGGCAGCACATTTAGAAGCACCGACAACGAAAAGGCAGCACCGACAACGAAAAGGCAGCACCGACAACGAAAAGGCAGCACCGACAACGAAAAGGCAGCACATTGGGAAGCACCGACAACGTAAAGGCAGCACATTTGGAAGCACCGACAACGAAAAGGCAGCACATTTGGAAGCACCGACAACGAAAAGGCAGCACATTTGGAAGCACCGACAACGTAAAGGCAGCACATTTGGAAGCACCGACAACGTAAAGGCAGCACATTTGGAAGCACCGACAACGAAAAGGCAGCACATTTGGAAACACCGACAACGAAAAGGCAGCACATTTGGAAGCACCGACAACGTAAAGGCAGCACATTTGGAAGCACCGTCATCGAAAAGGCAGCACATTTGGAAGCACCGACAACGTAAAGGCAGCACATTTGGAAGCACCGACAACGTAAAGGCAGCACATTGGGAAGCACCGACAACGTAAAGGCAGCACATTTGGAAGCACCGACAACGAAAAGGCAGCACATTTGGAAGCACCGACAACGAAAAGGCAGCACATTTGGAAGCACCGACAACGAAAAGGCAGCACATTTGGAAGCACCGACAACGTAAAGGCAGCACATTTGGAAGCACCGTCATCGAAAAGGCAGCACATTTGGAAGCACCGACAACGTAAAGGCAGCACATTTGGAAGCACCGACAACGTAAAGGCAGCACATTTGGAAGCACCGACAACGTAAAGGCAGCACATTTGGAAGCACCGACAACGAAAAGGCAGCACATTTGGAAGCACCGACAACGAAAAGGCAGCACATTTGGAAGCACCGACAACGTAAAGGCAGCACATTTGGAAGCACCGACAACGTAAAGGCAGCACATTTGGAAGCACCGACAACGTAAAGGCAGCACATTTGGAAGCACCGACAACGAAAAGGCAGCACATTTGGAAGCACCGACAACGAAAAGGCAGCACATTTGGAAGCACCGACAACGTAAAGGCAGCACATTTGGAAGCACCGACAACGAATAGGCAGCACATTTGGAAGCACCGACTACGAAAAGGCAGCACATTTGGAAGCACCGACTACGAAAAGGCAGCACATTTGGAAGCACCGACAACGTAAAGGCAGCACATTTGGAAGCACCGACAACGTAAAGGCAGCACATTTGGAAGCACCGACAACGTAAAGGCAGCACATTTGGAAGCACCGACAACGTAAAGGCAGCACATTTGGAAGCACCGACAACGTAAAGGCAGCACATTTGGAAGCACCGACAACGAAAAGGCAGCACATTTGGAAGCACCGACAACGAAAAGGCAGCACATTTGGAAGCACCGACAACGTAAAGGCAGCACATTTGGAAGCACCGACAACGTAAAGGCAGCACATTTGGAAGCACCGACAACGTAAAGGCAGCACATTTGGAAGCACCGACAACGAAAAGGCAGCACATTTGGAAGCACCGACAACGAAAAGGCAGCACATTTGGAAGCACCGACAACGTAAAGGCAGCACATTTGGAAGCACCGACAACGAATAGGCAGCACATTTGGAAGCACCGACTACGAAAAGGCAGCACATTTGGAAGCACCGACTACGAAAAGGCAGCACATTTGGAAGCACCGACAACGAAAAGGCAGCACATTTGGAAGCACCGACAAAGTGAAGGCAGCACATTTGGAAGCACCGACAACGAAAAGGCAGCACATTTGGAAGCACCGACAACGAAAAGGCAGCACATTTGGAAGCACCAACAACGAAAAGGCAGCACATTTGGAAGCACCGCCAACGAAAAGGCAGCACATTTGGAAGCACCGACAACGAAAAGGCAGCACATTTGGAAGCACCAACAACGAAAAGGCAGCACATTTGGAAGCACCGCCAACGAAAAGGCAGCACATTTTGGATGCATCATCGAATAAGGAAGCACATTTGGAAGCTCCATCAACTAAAAAAGGCAAGAAGGAAGCACAAGTTACGAGATCTAAGTCTTAGTAAGAAATCATAATACAAGAAATAAAAACATTACATTCTTATAATTTAAATTATTTATTTTATTGCTTTACATTATACAAATGCAAGTAAAACAAGATAATATTGTATGTAGCCTGCATTCCTCAGTTCCTTGAGTATGAAGGATATTTCTTTGATGCACGAATAGTTTCCTGCACAAAGCGAACCATGTAGAAGTCTTAGCCGGTCAACCAATATGTTTGGATCTTTCCATGATGTGTAATCATTCTCTTCTACCACCATCTTCCTTGCACCTTTATAATAAATATTATGATCTCTGGTGTCTTCCGTTTTACCACCAACCTCAGGGTAACTTTCATGTTTGAGACGGTGATCATCACAAGCTTGATCAGATTTATTTAATATATCACGTCGTTTCCATCGTTTCGGTCTCAGGACACCGCCACATTCTTCGATCTTGGCAGCTTTAGGTGCTTCATCATAGTCTATGTCTTTATCAACAGCCTCAGAGTCACTGTCAATGTGCTGCCTTTACGTTGTCGGTGCTTCCAAATGTGCTGCCTTTTCGTTGTCGGTGCTTCCAAATGTGCTGCCTTTTCGTTGTCGGTGCTTCCAAATGTGCTGCCTTTACGTTGTCGGTGCTTCCAAATGTTCTGCCTTTTCGTTGTCGGTGCTTCCAAATGTGCTGCCTTTTCGTTGATGGTCCTTCTATTTTTAATGTTGTTTTGACTCTAGTATTATTGTAAATGGTTCTTGATTTGACTAGCGTATTGTTCCATACGGTGCATGTATATAAGCGAGCTCTAGACAACAGTATGCTTAGTTTGTTACTGACGTCGTCGGTGTAAGGATCACCTAGATTATTTCTTCTGGTGCAGAAGTCGCGTAATTACCTGTTCTTGAGACCTCGATGGCATCTTTACCGTCTTTAACGTCGAACTCGGAGGTTGTACCATCGTCTACGGGAACCTTGACGACAGCTACGATGGAGAAGGTGCAGATCCCGTTGGCAACGACGGCGTCAACATTGGAGGAGATTTCAACAGATGTGATACCACCAGCAGAAGATAGCTTAATGACTACTGAGCTGGATGTGCAGGGAAACTCGGCGAACGCTGGTTCACCATCAATGGAGACTTCAATGGATGCCGAATCGACAACAACTAATGAACATCGGTGCTGTTACTGCAACAAGATTTTCTCAAACAACAGCAATGCTCGACGACATGAGAATAGAGAATGTGCCAAGAACCTATATCGTAAAATGTTTGTTTGTGAGAAATGTCATAAGCAGTTTGCCAGAAAAGATAATATGAAAACGCACATGAAGGCATGCAAAGGTCCTGCTGTGCGGCAGAAAGTAAAGGTTTCGTCACAACAACGATGCGTCAATATGCATAAGAGTATGCCTGGAGATGGTACTACTGTTGCAACGCCTGTATCTGGATCGGGTCTGAAAGGATCGTCTTCATCACCACGGTATCCTTGCAGCTACTGTGATACGTCGTTCGCATTTTCCCATGATGCACGAAGACATGAGCGGAGCAAATGCACGAAGAATCCATCTCGCATGAAGTTTCGATGTGATGAGTGCCTTAAATGGTTTACTCGAATTGACAGTTTGCGACATCATGCGAAAAAATGTAAAGGTGGAGTCTGTGCTCCTACTGCTGAACTACCTGCTGACATTTCGACTCCTCGCTTTAGATTGGAGACACGAAAGCGTACAAGCAAGAAAACCGATGCCCAGCAACTGATTGTTATGACGTCTGAACATGGAACTAAACCTAAGACTGTGTTCGGAGCATTACAAGTGAACGATAATGGCTTCTACTTGGCGCAGTCTGCATTTCGTGGAACGTTGAAAGACTACTATTATCTAAATACGTTCGGTGAGTCAAAGGACATTTGTAATTTTCTTGATGATATCAGACAGAAGATAATCAATCAGCTTACTGATGATGTAGCAACAAACGGACCTTTGAAATATAACTTGTGGTTGGACTGTATATATGGAAAGCCATATCCGTTCGATGACAAAGTGAAGAAGTGTGCATTCAAGACATCGGCTGCAGTAATTTACAGTTCTAACGATGTGAAGCAAACTGTTAAATACGGTATCCAGAAACTCTGTCAAGAAGAGGTGGACTATGTCTGTAAAGGTTCTGGCTGGACTCTGTCTAGTATAAACCGATTGGAGCTAAGAATTAGTCATTTCACACCGCTGCGGAACTAAATGATTATAAGATTGCTGGCTTTCGTAAGTGATCCTGTAGTAGAATATATATTATGTAATAAAAGTATTTTTTAAAAGAACTTGATGTGTTTTTATTCTCTCAAACCTGTCGCTTTTGTGGTATTTTTTAAAATTAAAGTTGTTTGGTATCGGTCAGGGGTCGAACCAAGGACGGGAATCGATCTAATCAATCATTACTTTAATGCCAATTTATTTAATGAATTTTGAACTTTTTCCCGCTTTTCTAGCATTACAATTACGAATTACCAATATGTTGGTCTTGATGGCTTATAGGTTGATGATGACAGTAGAGGTTTTAATGTCTCTTTAAGAATGTTGAACATGGAATAATGAAATTATTATTTTTTTACATCAAATTAAACATTATTGCATCTATCGGGTATCGAACCAAGGACTGGAACTGATCGAATCAATCTGTAAATTAATGAGTGATTTATTTAATGAATTTTGGAATTTTTCCCGAATTTCTAGCTAAATAATTATGGATTTTCAAGATGGCGGCCAAATGACAATATGGCGGGTGACACAGCAATAATAAATGATTACTGCACTCTAGCGGATAAGAATTAAACTAACATGGCGTCAGCGCACTCTCGCCGACGATAACAAGATGATGATGGCTACCAGCAGACGAAGACAAGATGGCGGACATGACATCATACATATGACCTTGTTATTGGTGGTGGTAGGTTAGTCTGTAGGTGACTTCCGTGGTGGAAGGATCGGTCGCCATTTTTATTTTTTTTCGCCCTCACCGGGTTCGAACCGAGGACTTCGAGCTCCGTGTCGTTAACGTATGTTTTTTAAATATTTTTTATTAAAATTTTATTAATTGAATTTTTTATAAATTTTAAAAAATTTTCTATTTCATTAAAATTGGATAGTAAATTTAAAGATGGCGGGCGTAACGGAAACTGCAGCGGTGACGTCATAATCCTATAAATGGCTTAACGTTGGCTTGAGTTAAGGATGCTTAAGCCAGTTTTAGGAATTTTCAGCCGCTGGGATTTTTAAGGAATAAAACGGGAAATTTTCCCTCGAAACGGGAATTTTTCCCTCGAAAACGGGGAATTTTTTCCTTAAAACGGGAAATTTTGAGTCATTTTGAGTCAATTTTGAGGAATTTTGAGGAATTTTTGCCGCCGTGACGTCACAAATCCAAGATGGCGGACACCGACACCACCACCACATCCTGCATCCTGTTTCCGGACCGGCTATCCTATTCTACTCCGGTAGGGTGAGTCGAGGCGATGACTCATCAGCGAGTAACGAAAAGTGCAACGCTCAGAATAGGGCGACTGACCTTTTGGAGAGGGTTGTTTGATTGGGGGGGGGGGGGCCATAAATCTGTTAAGGCTATTTGCAGGTTCATCTTTGCCACGTCGCCATGTTTGTTTCAATTGTGAACCTCCATTGCGCCGAGGTCTCGTTTGCCATGAAACATAGAGTTAGGAATTGTCAGGAGATGGCGTGCTGTGACGTGGGTGAAGTCTCTTTTTAACCTCGCCATCGTCATATTGTACACGCCCAAAACATGGCGGTAATGGTCCTTGACCAAGTCTGATGATGGTTAGTAATATAAAGTCAACGTTTGTACTTTATAGAAATATTTATATTGATCAATTTTGGTGGTTGCAGAAGTCGAAACAAAAAATTGTTTGATTTATGATATGCAAATCTTTACAAATTTTAAATAAGCTAAAACGTTATTTTGTCTCTGGAAGTATGCTTATCTTTGGTTTTTTTTAAAAAGGTAATAATTTTGTTGTTTATTACTATATTTGTAAAGAATAGGAGATTCTTTTTGATTATATTTTGCTTGCGTTAAAGCATTGATTTTTTTTTTGTTTAAAGAAAAATTGTAGAATCGCGTGTTACAAACAAGGACAAGTAAAAATATTCTTTTAGAATATTCGGTTTGTTCCATTTTTCGGTCATTGATAATATGCGTCCGTAATTTTAGCAGCAAACTGGAAACTTCGTATGATTTGAATTCATACTTAAAAGAGATATCGAAGAGCTGTTTTAGTAACGGTAAGATTTATTTATCGATATATACCAAGAATTAAGTAAATTTATTGAAAATATTGTGTTTTGATAAGAATTGTTAATTATCGTCGAAGATTTCAACACTAAAATTCACGGAAGAACATGCAACGAAACTTTTATACTAGAACGAAGATCTGCCTAATTATGTTACCTTAATCGACGCAAAGAAGAACGGTTAAAATATCTTGAGGATTTGAGAGAGAGACAATTCAATTATTCAATCGACGACGACTGAACCACGTTAAAAATAGGAAAGGCGCTGCAGTTTTGACGACACGAGCTAATAAGAAGACGTCTCGGGAGCCTAGCAGGAGGACAACACAGCAGCCCGGTCCGCGAGAAGGACCGACTCGACGGCGCAAACTAAGAAGGAGGCGGCCCACGAGCCGAACAGTAGAACAGCCCAGCAGTCCAGTACGAGAGGAGGACTGAGTCAACGACCTACCAGCTATCCAGAGCAGGAGAGCCAGCAACACGCGGATCGTCGCAGAGTCCTGGTCATCGAGGAAGTCAATTCGTCTGTAGAGGCTATAACTGTCACTGAGGTCGGTTGTTTTTCCAGTCTGTTGTTATAACTTACCGGTGGTTCTGAAATGTGTTAGAAATAATATATAATCCATTTAGGTAATTTGCGTGGTCATTTATTATATTCTCTTGATACAACAATCTAGCAAAAAGGTAACAACTTCCATAGAGAATATAATATGCATGACAGTATGCAGGAACAAATAATGTGCTGCCTATTTGCAACCAAACAACAATTAATCTATGATATGGTAGAAACTAATCAATTCCAACACTCCCACTTTAGGTTCTGCCTTTAACAATATTACTTTGAATAAACATATTCAAACAATTTTCGCAACATTCTGGACAACGGTAATAGCTTCTCTCAACTTCTCGAACCTCCTCTTCGGTAGTGGTTTTGTGAATACATCTGCTTCCTGATCTTCTGAATGTACATACTTCAGGTCTAGTTCCTTGTTTTTGAACTTCTCCAGTATGAACTTGTACTTAATGTCAATGTGTTTTGACCTTGCTTCAAAATTGCCATTCTTGATCCAGGCAATTGCACTCTGATTGTCCACATTTAAAGTTGGACTTTCAATTCTATGTCCAACTAGTTGTGTTACTAGTTTATTTAACCAAACTAAATTCGTGGTAGCATGACAGGCTGCTACAAATTCTGCTTCTGCTGTAGACAGCGCAACAGATCTCTGCTTCTTGGTTCCCCATATCACTGGTGTATCTCCAATCTTCAGCAGATACCCTGTTGTGGACTTCCTGGTCTTGGTATCTCCTGCGAAATCGGCATCTGAGTAACCTGTAATTATTATATCAGTCATCTGTCCATGAAATTTAATCCCGTATGCAGCTGTTCCCTTAAGATATTTGAATATCCTCTTCACCGCCTGCCAGTGTACTTTCTGTGGATTCGAGCAATGTTGACTTACACTACTTACAGCAAGTGATATATCAGGACGTGTGATCAGTGATAAAAACAATAGACTGCCCACAGCCTCTCTGTAGGGAACATTTAGTGACAGTTTTTGACTTTCTGCATTGGCTGTTTGATTCAAGTCCTGGTGATTGTCAGTTGGTATACTGACGGGATTTGCATCTGTCATGTTGAACCTGTCAAGTATCTTTCTTATATATAGCTCTTGATCTGCTATTATCGATCCGTCAGCTAACCTAGTCAAATTCATCCCCAAGAACATTCCCGGGGGCGACACTATGATCTCAACTTATTTCTTCAAGCAGTTAAGAAGTTTCTTTACCTTGTTCTTCTTCTTTGATATAACCAATCCATCATCCACATAAATTGATAGGATTACACATTCGTTAATGTCTCCCGGTGATTTGAACATGCACGGATCAGCTTCAATTGGTTCCAAGCCGAACTTCTTGAGACAGTTTGTGAACTTTTTGTTCCAACATCTCGGGGCTTGCTTTAGGCCATACAAACTTTTATTCAATTTACATACTTTCTCGCTGCCATCATCGAATCCTTCTGGTTGCGTCATGTACACTTTTTCCTCCAAGTCTCCATGTAAAAATGCTGTTTTTACATCATACTGTTCGATGGGCATATCATGAGCTGCTGCCAGCGATAGCATTACTCTCACTGAATCGTATTTGACAACTGGACTGAACGTTTCCTCATAGTCAACCCCAGCTCTCTGCTGATATCCTTTTACCACTAATCTCGCCTTGTACCGCAAAACTTGACCGTCTGGTTTATGCTTCAACCTGTAAACCCATCTATTATTTAAAATGTTAGCTTCCTTAGGTCGATCAACTAAGGTCCATGTATTATTCTTTCTAAGAGCTTCCATTTCCTCTTCCATAGCTTTCCTCCAGTTTACTTGGTCCTTGTGTTGTATTGCTTCTTGAAAGCATATAGGTTCCTGGCTTAATAGAAGATTTTTCTCCGGTTTCGTGCATTCGATGCACTCGTAATCAATATTTTTGTTGAAATTATTTGTGTCTAAACTGACACATTGCATGTGATACCATTTTTTGCAATTATCACATTGAACCCAATCAATAACTTCATCTTGTGGTCGTGTACAATCTGGTCTGCTACACTCATCACCTTCATCTGTTTCCAAATCTGACTCACTGAAAGCTCCATCTGCTCCATCAGCTCTAATCGTGTTCTCTTCATTAGTCGAGTCAAATCCGTTTTCACCTTCCAAGTGTCCAATATCTTCTGCTTCGTTCTTCTCGATAAACTCCTGGATCTTCTCAAATTATTCCTGGACCACATGCATCGATGATGTGTTGTACAATTCTCCTTCATTAAATATTATTTCGCAATGTATCTCAACTTTGTTTCTTCCCGGAAACCAAACTCTGTAACCTTTGGTTGTATCGCTGTATCCAACCATGATACCTTCTTCAGCTTTC
Source organism: Bacillus rossius redtenbacheri (assembly GCF_032445375.1). Taxonomy (NCBI): domain Eukaryota; kingdom Metazoa; phylum Arthropoda; class Insecta; order Phasmatodea; family Bacillidae; genus Bacillus; species Bacillus rossius. The sequence goes on from NC_086338.1 coordinate 37,621,008, forward strand.
TTGTCCCATTTCTTTCTTTTTTGCTGAGGTATGTGTACCATTACTTTTGAACCAAACACTCTAAACCGATTCATATTTGTGCTTTTTCGAGACCAAACTTCGTATGGAGTCTTACTGTCAGTTGAACTCGCTCCTGTGTGATTTAACACATAGACAGCCGTATTGACTGCTTCAGCCCACAATAACTTTGGTAAATCCGCACTATAAATCAATGTTCTAGCTGCTTCTACAATTGTTCTGTTCTCTCTTTCAGCTCTACCATTCTGCTCTGGGGTGTATGGTACTGTCCTCTGGTGTTTGATACCCTCCTTGAACAAAACTTCTTTCAGTTGGCTATTCACAAACTCCAATCCATTATCCGTTCTTAGGACATTTACTTTTTTACCAGTTTCCTTTTCTATTCTCATCAGGTAATTTTTAATGCATCCTGGTACCTCACTCTTGGTTTTAAGAAAGTAAACTTGGCGGTAATTAGAGAAATCATCTTTAATTAATAAAAAATACTTAGTGCCTCCTAGTGATTCTGTTTCCATAAACCCACATACATCTGCATGAACAACTTCTCCAATTTCAGTAGCACGGTTTAAACTCCTTCTGTATGGTTGACGATGCATTTTCCCAAGTACACATGCTTCACAGGGCTCTCTTACTCCTGATATTGGAATGTCCTTCATCTTGAGTATTTTGTAAACACGATCATAGTTTTGATGCACTAGCCTTTCATGCCACTGCTGTATACTTGTTGATTTGCTTGCTCCCACTACTGGGAATGCTTTCTGGTTTCTCTGGATAACTGGCTTGAATTTCATTATATACAGCTGATCTACTCGTTCTCCCACTGCGACAGTACTACCATTATGCATAAATTTACAACTGTTTTTGTCTGTAGCCATGTCATAACCCTTATCTAAAACTGCACTCAAGGAAAGCAGATTGAATTTTAATTTTGGAACATACAGTACCTGCTCTAAGTGCTTATCCACCCAATGTGATCTATTATATGCTTGAATGTTGATGAACCCTCTCGCAACTGCATCAATCGTTTTCCCGTCTCCTAGCTTAATAGGTATTTTGTTGTTTAGCCATACCAGTTCTGTGAACAATTCTTTGTTTCCACTCATATGACTTGTGGCTCCTGAGTCAAGACACCAGCTTTCTGTCATGATATTTGAATTTGATTCTGACAATAACATGACGTCGATGAGGGCTCCTCCGGCCATTTCCTTCGTTGATGATTTAGAATTCGCGTTCTGGACAGAGTCTCTCTTCTTAATTCGACAATCACGTTCCCAGTGACCTTCTATTCCACAGTAATTACAACATCCTTTACGTACCGGATACTTGTGTTTCTTACGCTGCTCTTTAGCGGCCAATGCTTCTCCTAAGTCAGCTGCCTCGTGGATACCCATTCGTGTCTCTTCCATGACCAATCTTGCTACCAGATTTGGCAAAGTCCGGTCAACTTTCGCTGTCGACTCCCAAGCTGTGACGAAGTGACTGAAATTTGACGGTAGCGTTAAAAGAATTTTAGTGATTACCTGATTGTCTGAAACATTCTCACCCAGTGCTCTCAGTCTATGTGCAAGGTCTTGCACCTTGGATACATGTGTCGTATTGTTGTCAGCACTGTCCTTCTTCATTGTGTACCACTGTTGGTTTAGCATGTGAATCCCTGTCTCTGTCTTGCTGTCGAAGACTTCATTAAGGCGATCCCACATCTGCTTGGCATTTTCACAGTTGATTATATGCAGCATGACCTCTTCTGTTAGACTCGATGTAATCAGAAACTGAGCTGTCGCTTCATGCTGCTCCCACTGTTTTAACTGAAGCTTGTAATTTTCCAGTTTATCTGATGTCAATTGAGCGTCTGCAGTTTTGTTTGGTTCCTGTGGCTTCTGATGATCATCAAATGTTACTCTCCAAACGTCTTTAGCCATGAGGGCAATTCTTACATGAAACTTCCATAACGCCCAATTTTCTAATCCACGCAATTTTATTACTCTAGTTGCTTCATGAACACTCTCCATTTTTCAAGACAATTGCACTTTCGCACGCTGGCTGGCCAATCTTGAAACTTGGTTTCACATACAACTTTACAGCAATATTATTTAACCCTATATTTCAACACTTACAGCCATCCACCTGGGCCCATAACCTGTTGTTATAACTTACCGGTGGTTCTGAAATGTGTTAGAAATAATATATAATCCATTTAGGTAATTTGCGTGGTCATTTATTATATTCTCTTGATACAACAATCTAGCAAAAAGGTAACAACTTCCATAGAGAATATAATATGCATGACAGTATGCAGGAACAAATAATGTGCTGCCTATTTGCAACCAAACAACAATTAATCTATGATATGGCAGAAACTAATCAATTCCAACACTCCCACTTTAGGTTCTGCCTTTAACAATATTACTTTGAATAAACATATTCAAACAATTTTCGCAACATTCTGGACAACGGTAATAGCTTCTCTCAACTTCTCGAACCTCCTCTTCGGTAGTGGTTTTGTGAATACATCTGCTTCCTGATCTTCTGAATGTACATACTTCAGGTCTAGTTCCTTGTTTTTGAACTTCTCCAGTATGAACTTGTACTTAATGTCAATGTGTTTTGACCTTGCTTCAAAATTGCCATTCTTGATCCAGGCAATTGCACTCTGATTGTCCACATTTAAAGTTGGACTTTCAATTCTATGTCCAACTAGTTGTGTTACTAGTTTATTTAACCAAACTAAATTCGTGGTAGCATGACAGGCTGCTACAAATTCTGCTTCTGCTGTAGACAGCGCAACAGATCTCTGCTTCTTGGTTCCCCATATCACTGGTGTATCTCCAATCTTCAGCAGATACCCTGTTGTGGACTTCCTGGTCTTGGTATCTCCTGCGAAATCGGCATCTGAGTAACCTGTAATTATTATATCAGTCATCTGTCCATGAAATTTAATCCCGTATGCAGCTGTTCCCTTAAGATATTTGAATATCCTCTTCACCGCCTGCCAGTGTACTTTCTGTGGATTCGAGCAATGTTGACTTACACTACTTACAGCAAGTGATATATCAGGACGTGTGATCAGTGATAAAAACAATAGACTGCCCACAGCCTCTCTGTAGGGAACATTTAGTGACAGTTTTTGACTTTCTGCATTGGCTGTTTGATTCAAGTCCTGGTGATTGTCAGTTGGTATACTGACGGGATTTGCATCTGTCATGTTGAACCTGTCAAGTATCTTTCTTATATATAGCTCTTGATCTGCTATTATCGATCCGTCAGCTAACCTAGTCAAATTCATCCCCAAGAACATTCCCGGGGGCGACACTATGATCTCAACTTATTTCTTCAAGCAGTTAAGAAGTTTCTTTACCTTGTTCTTCTTCTTTGATATAACCAATCCATCATCCACATAAATTGATAGGATTACACATTCGTTAATGTCTCCCGGTGATTTGAACATGCACGGATCAGCTTCAATTGGTTCCAAGCCGAACTTCTTGAGACAGTTTGTGAACTTTTTGTTCCAACATCTCGGGGCTTGCTTTAGGCCATACAAACTTTTATTCAATTTACATACTTTCTCGCTGCCATCATCGAATCCTTCTGGTTGCGTCATGTACACTTTTTCCTCCAAGTCTCCATGTAAAAATGCTGTTTTTACATCATACTGTTCGATGGGCATATCATGAGCTGCTGCCAGCGATAGCATTACTCTCACTGAATCGTATTTGACAACTGGACTGAACGTTTCCTCATAGTCAACCCCAGCTCTCTGCTGATATCCTTTTACCACTAATCTCGCCTTGTACCGCAAAACTTGACCGTCTGGTTTATGCTTCAACCTGTAAACCCATCTATTATTTAAAATGTTAGCTTCCTTAGGTCGATCAACTAAGGTCCATGTATTATTCTTTCTAAGAGCTTCCATTTCCTCTTCCATAGCTTTCCTCCAGTTTACTTGGTCCTTGTGTTGTATTGCTTCTTGAAAGCATATAGGTTCCTGGCTTAATAGAAGATTTTTCTCCGGTTTCGTGCATTCGATGCACTCGTAATCAATATTTTTGTTGAAATTATTTGTGTCTAAACTGACACATTGCATGTGATACCATTTTTTGCAATTATCACATTGAACCCAATCAATAACTTCATCTTGTGGTCGTGTACAATCTGGTCTGCTACACTCATCACCTTCATCTGTTTCCAAATCTGACTCACTGAAAGCTCCATCTGCTCCATCAGCTCTAATCGTGTTCTCTTCATTAGTCGAGTCAAATCCGTTTTCACCTTCCAAGTGTCCAATATCTTCTGCTTCGTTCTTCTCGATAAACTCCTGGATCTTCTCAAATTATTCCTGGACCACATGCATCGATGATGTGTTGTACAATTCTCCTTCATTAAATATTATTTCGCAATGTATCTCAACTTTGTTTCTTCCCGGAAACCAAACTCTGTAACCTTTGGTTGTATCGCTGTATCCAACCATGATACCTTCTTCAGCTTTCTTGTCCCATTTCTTTCTTTTTTGCTGAGGTATGTGTACCATTACTTTTGAACCAAACACTCTAAACCGATTCATATTTGTGCTTTTTCGAGACCAAACTTCGTATGGAGTCTTACTGTCAGTTGAACTCGCTCCTGTGTGATTTAACACATAGACAGCCGTATTGACTGCTTCAGCCCACAATAACTTTGGTAAATCCGCACTATAAATCAATGTTCTAGCTGCTTCTACAATTGTTCTGTTCTCTCTTTCAGCTCTACCATTCTGCTCTGGGGTGTATGGTACTGTCCTCTGGTGTTTGATACCCTCCTTGAACAAAACTTCTTTCAGTTGGCTATTCACAAACTCCAATCCATTATCCGTTCTTAGGACATTTACTTTTTTACCAGTTTCCTTTTCTATTCTCATCAGGTAATTTTTAATGCATCCTGGTACCTCACTCTTGGTTTTAAGAAAGTAAACTTGGCGGTAATTAGAGAAATCATCTTTAATTAATAAAAAATACTTAGTGCCTCCTAGTGATTCTGTTTCCATAAACCCACATACATCTGCATGAACAACTTCTCCAATTTCAGTAGCACGGTTTAAACTCCTTCTGTATGGTTGACGATGCATTTTCCCAAGTACACATGCTTCACAGGGCTCTCTTACTCCTGATATTGGAATGTCCTTCATCTTGAGTATTTTGTAAACACGATCATAGTTTTGATGCACTAGCCTTTCATGCCACTGCTGTATACTTGTTGATTTGCTTGCTCCCACTACTGGGAATGCTTTCTGGTTTCTCTGGATAACTGGCTTGAATTTCATTATATACAGCTGATCTACTCGTTCTCCCACTGCGACAGTACTACCATTATGCATAAATTTACAACTGTTTTTGTCTGTAGCCATGTCATAACCCTTATCTAAAACTGCACTCAAGGAAAGCAGATTGAATTTTAATTTTGGAACATACAGTACCTGCTCTAAGTGCTTATCCACCCAATGTGATCTATTATATGCTTGAATGTTGATGAACCCTCTCGCAACTGCATCAATCGTTTTCCCGTCTCCTAGCTTAATAGGTATTTTGTTGTTTAGCCATACCAGTTCTGTGAACAATTCTTTGTTTCCACTCATATGACTTGTGGCTCCTGAGTCAAGACACCAGCTTTCTGTCATGATATTTGAATTTGATTCTGACAATAACATGACGTCGATGAGGGCTCCTCCGGCCATTTCCTTCGTTGATGATTTAGAATTCGCGTTCTGGACAGAGTCTCTCTTCTTAATTCGACAATCACGTTCCCAGTGACCTTCTATTCCACAGTAATTACAACATCCTTTACGTACCGGATACTTGTGTTTCTTACGCTGCTCTTTAGCGGCCAATGCTTCTCCTAAGTCAGCTGCCTCGTGGATACCCATTCGTGTCTCTTCCATGACCAATCTTGCTACCAGATTTGGCAAAGTCCGGTCAACTTTCGCTGTCGACTCCCAAGCTGTGACGAAGTGACTGAAATTTGACGGTAGCGTTAAAAGAATTTTAGTGATTACCTGATTGTCTGAAACATTCTCACCCAGTGCTCTCAGTCTATGTGCAAGGTCTTGCACCTTGGATACATGTGTCGTATTGTTGTCAGCACTGTCCTTCTTCATTGTGTACCACTGTTGGTTTAGCATGTGAATCCCTGTCTCTGTCTTGCTGTCGAAGACTTCATTAAGGCGATCCCACATCTGCTTGGCATTTTCACAGTTGATTATATGCAGCATGACCTCTTCTGTTAGACTCGATGTAATCAGAAACTGAGCTGTCGCTTCATGCTGCTCCCACTGTTTTAACTGAAGCTTGTAATTTTCCAGTTTATCTGATGTCAATTGAGCGTCTGCAGTTTTGTTTGGTTCCTGTGGCTTCTGATGATCATCAAATGTTACTCTCCAAACGTCTTTAGCCATGAGGGCAATTCTTACATGAAACTTCCATAACGCCCAATTTTCTAATCCACGCAATTTTATTACTCTAGTTGCTTCATGAACACTCTCCATTTTTCAAGACAATTGCACTTTCGCACGCTGGCTGGCCAATCTTGAAACTTGGTTTCACATACAACTTTACAGCAATATTATTTAACCCTATATTTCAACACTTACAGCCATCCACCTGGGCCCATAACCTGTTGTTATAACTTACCGGTGGTTCTGAAATGTGTTAGAAATAATATATAATCCATTTAGGTAATTTGCGTGGTCATTTATTATATTCTCTTGATACAACAATCTAGCAAAAAGGTAACAACTTCCATAGAGAATATAATATGCATGACAGTATGCAGGAACAAATAATGTGCTGCCTATTTGCAACCAAACAACAATTAATCTATGATATGGCAGAAACTAATCAATTCCAACACTCCCACTTTAGGTTCTGCCTTTAACAATATTACTTTGAATAAACATATTCAAACAATTTTCGCAACATTCTGGACAACGGTAATAGCTTCTCTCAACTTCTCGAACCTCCTCTTCGGTAGTGGTTTTGTGAATACATCTGCTTCCTGATCTTCTGAATGTACATACTTCAGGTCTAGTTCCTTGTTTTTGAACTTCTCCAGTATGAACTTGTACTTAATGTCAATGTGTTTTGACCTTGCTTCAAAATTGCCATTCTTGATCCAGGCAATTGCACTCTGATTGTCCACATTTAAAGTTGGACTTTCAATTCTATGTCCAACTAGTTGTGTTACTAGTTTATTTAACCAAACTAAATTCGTGGTAGCATGACAGGCTGCTACAAATTCTGCTTCTGCTGTAGACAGCGCAACAGATCTCTGCTTCTTGGTTCCCCATATCACTGGTGTATCTCCAATCTTCAGCAGATACCCTGTTGTGGACTTCCTGGTCTTGGTATCTCCTGCGAAATCGGCATCTGAGTAACCTGTAATTATTATATCAGTCATCTGTCCATGAAATTTAATCCCGTATGCAGCTGTTCCCTTAAGATATTTGAATATCCTCTTCACCGCCTGCCAGTGTACTTTCTGTGGATTCGAGCAATGTTGACTTACACTACTTACAGCAAGTGATATATCAGGACGTGTGATCAGTGATAAAAACAATAGACTGCCCACAGCCTCTCTGTAGGGAACATTTAGTGACAGTTTTTGACTTTCTGCATTGGCTGTTTGATTCAAGTCCTGGTGATTGTCAGTTGGTATACTGACGGGATTTGCATCTGTCATGTTGAACCTGTCAAGTATCTTTCTTATATATAGCTCTTGATCTGCTATTATCGATCCGTCAGCTAACCTAGTCAAATTCATCCCCAAGAACATTCCCGGGGGCGACACTATGATCTCAACTTATTTCTTCAAGCAGTTAAGAAGTTTCTTTACCTTGTTCTTCTTCTTTGATATAACCAATCCATCATCCACATAAATTGATAGGATTACACATTCGTTAATGTCTCCCGGTGATTTGAACATGCACGGATCAGCTTCAATTGGTTCCAAGCCGAACTTCTTGAGACAGTTTGTGAACTTTTTGTTCCAACATCTCGGGGCTTGCTTTAGGCCATACAAACTTTTATTCAATTTACATACTTTCTCGCTGCCATCATCGAATCCTTCTGGTTGCGTCATGTACACTTTTTCCTCCAAGTCTCCATGTAAAAATGCTGTTTTTACATCATACTGTTCGATGGGCATATCATGAGCTGCTGCCAGCGATAGCATTACTCTCACTGAATCGTATTTGACAACTGGACTGAACGTTTCCTCATAGTCAACCCCAGCTCTCTGCTGATATCCTTTTACCACTAATCTCGCCTTGTACCGCAAAACTTGACCGTCTGGTTTATGCTTCAACCTGTAAACCCATCTATTATTTAAAATGTTAGCTTCCTTAGGTCGATCAACTAAGGTCCATGTATTATTCTTTCTAAGAGCTTCCATTTCCTCTTCCATAGCTTTCCTCCAGTTTACTTGGTCCTTGTGTTGTATTGCTTCTTGAAAGCATATAGGTTCCTGGCTTAATAGAAGATTTTTCTCCGGTTTCGTGCATTCGATGCACTCGTAATCAATATTTTTGTTGAAATTATTTGTGTCTAAACTGACACATTGCATGTGATACCATTTTTTGCAATTATCACATTGAACCCAATCAATAACTTCATCTTGTGGTCGTGTACAATCTGGTCTGCTACACTCATCACCTTCATCTGTTTCCAAATCTGACTCACTGAAAGCTCCATCTGCTCCATCAGCTCTAATCGTGTTCTCTTCATTAGTCGAGTCAAATCCGTTTTCACCTTCCAAGTGTCCAATATCTTCTGCTTCGTTCTTCTCGATAAACTCCTGGATCTTCTCAAATTATTCCTGGACCACATGCATCGATGATGTGTTGTACAATTCTCCTTCATTAAATATTATTTCGCAATGTATCTCAACTTTGTTTCTTCCCGGAAACCAAACTCTGTAACCTTTGGTTGTATCGCTGTATCCAACCATGATACCTTCTTCAGCTTTCTTGTCCCATTTCTTTCTTTTTTGCTGAGGTATGTGTACCATTACTTTTGAACCAAACACTCTAAACCGATTCATATTTGTGCTTTTTCGAGACCAAACTTCGTATGGAGTCTTACTGTCAGTTGAACTCGCTCCTGTGTGATTTAACACATAGACAGCCGTATTGACTGCTTCAGCCCACAATAACTTTGGTAAATCCGCACTATAAATCAATGTTCTAGCTGCTTCTACAATTGTTCTGTTCTCTCTTTCAGCTCTACCATTCTGCTCTGGGGTGTATGGTACTGTCCTCTGGTGTTTGATACCCTCCTTGAACAAAACTTCTTTCAGTTGGCTATTCACAAACTCCAATCCATTATCCGTTCTTAGGACATTTACTTTTTTACCAGTTTCCTTTTCTATTCTCATCAGGTAATTTTTAATGCATCCTGGTACCTCACTCTTGGTTTTAAGAAAGTAAACTTGGCGGTAATTAGAGAAATCATCTTTAATTAATAAAAAATACTTAGTGCCTCCTAGTGATTCTGTTTCCATAAACCCACATACATCTGCATGAACAACTTCTCCAATTTCAGTAGCACGGTTTAAACTCCTTCTGTATGGTTGACGATGCATTTTCCCAAGTACACATGCTTCACAGGGCTCTCTTACTCCTGATATTGGAATGTCCTTCATCTTGAGTATTTTGTAAACACGATCATAGTTTTGATGCACTAGCCTTTCATGCCACTGCTGTATACTTGTTGATTTGCTTGCTCCCACTACTGGGAATGCTTTCTGGTTTCTCTGGATAACTGGCTTGAATTTCATTATATACAGCTGATCTACTCGTTCTCCCACTGCGACAGTACTACCATTATGCATAAATTTACAACTGTTTTTGTCTGTAGCCATGTCATAACCCTTATCTAAAACTGCACTCAAGGAAAGCAGATTGAATTTTAATTTTGGAACATACAGTACCTGCTCTAAGTGCTTATCCACCCAATGTGATCTATTATATGCTTGAATGTTGATGAACCCTCTCGCAACTGCATCAATCGTTTTCCCGTCTCCTAGCTTAATAGGTATTTTGTTGTTTAGCCATACCAGTTCTGTGAACAATTCTTTGTTTCCACTCATATGACTTGTGGCTCCTGAGTCAAGACACCAGCTTTCTGTCATGATATTTGAATTTGATTCTGACAATAACATGACGTCGATGAGGGCTCCTCCGGCCATTTCCTTCGTTGATGATTTAGAATTCGCGTTCTGGACAGAGTCTCTCTTCTTAATTCGACAATCACGTTCCCAGTGACCTTCTATTCCACAGTAATTACAACATCCTTTACGTACCGGATACTTGTGTTTCTTACGCTGCTCTTTAGCGGCCAATGCTTCTCCTAAGTCAGCTGCCTCGTGGATACCCATTCGTGTCTCTTCCATGACCAATCTTGCTACCAGATTTGGCAAAGTCCGGTCAACTTTCGCTGTCGACTCCCAAGCTGTGACGAAGTGACTGAAATTTGACGGTAGCGTTAAAAGAATTTTAGTGATTACCTGATTGTCTGAAACATTCTCACCCAGTGCTCTCAGTCTATGTGCAAGGTCTTGCACCTTGGATACATGTGTCGTAATGTTGTCAGCACTGTCCTTCTTCATTGTGTACCACTGTTGGTTTAGCATGTGAATCCCTGTCTCTGTCTTGCTGTCGAAGACTTCATTAAGGCGATCCCACATCTGCTTGGCATTTTCACAGTTGATTATATGCAGCATGACCTCTTCTGTTAGACTCGATGTAATCAGAAACTGAGCTGTCGCTTCATGCTGCTCCCACTGTTTTAACTGAAGCTTGTAATTTTCCAGTTTATCTGATGTCAATTGAGCGTCTGCAGTTTTGTTTGGTTCCTGTGGCTTCTGATGATCATCAACTGTTACTCTCCAAACGTCTTTAGACATGAGGGCAATTCTTACATGAAACTTCCATAACGCCCAATTTTCTAATCCACGCAATTTTATTACTCTAGTTGCTTCATGAACACTCTCCATTTTTCAAGACAATTGCACTTTCGCACGCTGGCTGGCCAATCTTGAAACTTGGTTTCACATACAACTTTACAGCAATATTATTTAACCCTATATTTCAACACTTACAGCCATCCACCTGGGCCCATAACCTGTTGTTATAACTTACCGGTGGTTCTGAAATGTGTTAGAAATAATATATAATCCATTTAGGTAATTTGCGTGGTCATTTATTATATTCTCTTGATACAACAATCTAGCAAAAAGGTGACAACTTCCATAGAGAATATAATATGTATGACAGTATGCAGGAACAAATAATGTGCTGCCTATTTGCAACCAAACAACAATTAATCTATGATATGGCAGAAACTAATCAATTCCAACACAGTCCCCGTACAGTCGTCGATTTGGAACGTTTCCCGTTTGTTGAATTTCACGAACATTATTTTTTTTATAAAACATTGATTTCCGCCTGAAAGACTTACCAGCGGCATAATTTAAATCCAAATCTGAATCTCTTGTTCTATAATTATTAGAATAACTAAACTAATTAATTTAAATTAACTCTCGGGATCCCAAGACTATTGAATAGTAAATATCTGTTTGGAATTCTTTCAGGGCATTAAATTGGATATAAACGTTAGTCTCTGATGTAGTAATGTTTCACCAACACTCAGTGGTCCACGCTCACCGAGTGCTTTCAATCCTGGCTTAATACATAATTGTACTTAATTTGAACTTACCACAACTTAACTTTCAACAGAAACATATAGAATTATTGAATCGTTTACATGATATAAAACAAATTGTTGATATATTTACACTACACTAACTTTGAATGAGTTTTTTTTTTGTTGTTTTGTTTTGAACTGGATAAACTTGTTACATACATACACAAAGAATTCCAAGCATTCTAGAATCAGTTAATAGTCTAGTAGGATAAAAATGTGATCAATGTATGTATAATAATAATTGTACCCCGCAACGGCTCTGCCGCACTCACATTAGGTCTAAAATACACCTACTTTCGTTACAGACGCAATTTACTTTTATTTACGACACATAAACTAGTTACATTGATTTACCTTGATAATTTTAGCTGTTTGAACCAAGAATATCTAATTCATTTTTTTTTAAACTGACGGAACTCGACGGTTGTGAAAATTTGTTAAAGAAATATAATCAATTTTTTTTAGCTTCACACACCCGTTGGTACGTCAGTTCTGGCGCCCAACGTTTAGGCCCGAATTTAGGTGAAACACACTGACTACTACACTGAGACGTGGAGAATACGAACGTTAGGACACATTTAGTCTGGAAATCGAAAAATATGCCATTTGGAGAAAATAGAGAACCATACTTCCTCAGAGGAAATGCGCTAGAAGAGAACAGTAGCACACATTCAGAAACGAATGCTGAAGAAAGGCTAGAAACGGGAGAAATAGGAGCAGAGACGATGTCGGAACTCCATGACAATACGAACGTCCCGAATAACCAACAGTTACAACGAGGTGAGGAAACGACTCGAACAGAAAATGAACACCAAACCGTGACACTGGAACAAATGTTTCGAGTGCTACAAGAGGAAAAACAGGAACGTGAACGCGAAAGACAGGAACGGGAACGCGAAAAACAGGAGAATGCCAATAGACTAGACAATATTGTACGAATCTTGAATACGACGTTAAATAATTTGACTGCAGAAACGGAACAAATTAGGACGGAGGTTACACAAACACAACGGACCATGGAACAAAACTTTTTTGTTGTACACGAGCGGATTGAAACCCTAGAGAATACTGTACCGCTGTTAAAAGAAAATGTCAGTCAAGTACAGAAGGATTTAGAAAGTAAACCGAGTAGAAATACGAGTAGAAGAAATCGAGAGGAAATTTACACAAAACACTGCGTTGAATATTACTAAATCAACTGTCCCCAATGAAAATAATAACAACAGAAGCGAAAACATTAGTGTAGCTAGTTCAACTGGGATAAGTGTAGAACCAGTCACTATAGTTAGAAATAATGTTCCGTTAGTTACTGATTCCATGTTGACCCTGCATCATCCTGCTCGAAAATGGCTAGATAACGTACCTAGTTTTGCCGGAAAAAGCACAGAAAATCCCAGAAAATTTATTAACCAGTTCGAAGAGTATTGTAATACGTTTAACCTATCCGAGACAGACAATATGAAAAGCATTGGCCATTGTCTAAAAGACACCGCATTCTATTGGTGGGAATTACTGAAAGATTCTATCACTGAATATAGTACATTCCGTAAGGCATTTATACAACAATTCTGGAGCACCAGAATACAAAGCAATTTACGTATTCAGTTGCATTCTGATAAGTTTGACCCTAAAAGAAGCCAGAATCTAGAAGCACACATTAACAACATGTATGAGAGAACTCGCTATTTGGACTGCAACATGGAAGACGAGGAATTTATAGCGATGATACTATCACAGCTACCCGTTAGATATCAGTTACAGTTAAGCGGACGAAATTACAACGGAATAGTAGATTTTAAGGAACAGTTACTGAACTACGACAGGCTAGAAAAACTAGACCGAACTAGCGTGAATAAGGAGACGTTCGGGCGGAAGAACAATAATCCACCCGCACCATTGTACCAAAATTGGCGAAATAAACCTACAGCCACGAATAACGAACAGAGATCACCTCGCATAAACGCTTTTAACGTAGAACAACCTAGACAGCAATGGTATCATAAAGGATACAGGGGACGATACACAAACTTTAATTATTGGAATCAACCGAACCATACTAATGGGAACCAAAGACAACAGGGTAATTACAACCGGGAACAATACCCTAACCAACGACGGGAAGGGGCTGTTTGGAGTTCAGGTCCAAAAACCAATACGTATCCGATAGAAGAAGGATTCGCATGTGACCGGAATGCATCACACGGACAATATCGAGTAGAAGCACAGATTTTTCAGCCGACAGAGAAAGCAATAACGACTACAAACCACACCGAGCAAGGAACATCGCGAGTTGAAAATAATCGACAATTTATTTCTCCAAGTAACTGTGATAATGACACGAAATGGCAGTGTAACCGAAATAATGATGGTGTTAATTTTAGTCAAAGAGTGGACTCAAATCATACTACTTCAGAGAGGTCTGGTCGAATTACACCAACATGGCAACCTGACCAGATACCTGGACTTGTTAACCGCAGGGAAAACTAAGCAGGGAGGGCGTATCACAGCTCCTATCACCACTCCCTAATACGAATTTGGAAGGGGCTAAACATCACCGTGAACCTTTTCTAGAAAACCAATCGAACACAGTCATCACGAAAAGAATAAATACCGTAATATTCAGAGAAAACGAACGCGACTTTCTGTTAAGCGAACCGTGCATCGAAGCCGGGAATGCAAAAGAAGCCTTGTGTCCTGAAATAACACTTAGCATAAATGGGGTCAAATCACCGGTTCTACTAGACAGCGGAGCAGAAGTTTCATGTATTAGCGAAGATTGTATAGAAATGATAGAAAGTACAGGAATCAAATTACCACGTATGCCTGTCCCGACCATTAAAATTTTAGGAGTAACGTCAAGGGCTAGTCCCATTATTAATAAACAGACTTTGCTAGAAATGGAAGGATTAGGTAGCGTAAAGCGCGTACCTGTTTTGATAGTGAAAGGTTTGGCAAAACCAATTATACTTGGAATCGATTTTTTGACCACATACAAAATTATCATGGATTTCGGAGGATGGATGATTACGGCTATGGATAGCTTAGAGAACCCGACCACCACGGAAAAATGGGAAGTGACGGACAACTGCGTATCACTCCTTCGTAATGTAAATTCGTATGCTATGATATGCTCTACCATGGCAATTAATTTAAATGCGACCGATGACGATTTGCGTAATGCCATGAGTGAAATTACTCTGATTAGCGATAAGGAGAAAACGGAACTATTTCAAGTTTTAAAGCATTTCCAAGACGTATTTTCCGACAAACCTGGACTAAACAAATTATACCAAGCTAGCATAGAGGTGAAACCAGGCGAGCCATTTCGTAGAAAATCCTACCCGATTCCAGCCAAATTTTTGAGTGAAGCTGAAGAATACTTACAATTGATGTTAGACTGGAAGGTAGTTGAACGAGCTCCTAGCCCATACACCAATGCTATCCTGTGCGTCAGAAAGAAGGACGGTTCCGTACGCCTATGTCTGGATGCGCGGGAAATTAACAAGATTACCATACGAGACCGAGAAAGCCCACGGCCGACAAATGACATTCTACGCTTATATCAAGGAGTAAAATTTCTAACAACTTTAGATTTGTCAGCCGGGTATTGGCAAATTCCATTGAAGAAGGAATCACGGAAATACACGTCCTTTTTATTTAAAAATTTCCAGTACATATTTCGAGTCATGCCTTTTGGGTTATGCAATGCCGTGGCTGAATTCACGAGATGTCTAGACCAAACATTAGGACCGGAATGCAAAAACTTCGCTCGTGCTTATGTCGATGACATACTTATAACTTCGAACTTCGACATCCCTGGAAGAACACTTTATCCATATCGGCATTGTTTTGACCAAGCTACGTGACGCTGGCATGACGGCAAAATTGAAGAAATCTGTGTTTTGTCGCCAAGAATTACCTTTCTTAGGCCATATTTTGACACCAACCGGCATTAAAACATCACCCGAAAAATTACAAAGTATTACTAATTTTCCAACACCAAAGAACGTCAAACAATTGAGAACTTTTCTTGGCGTGATCGGATTTTATCGTAATTATAGTGATAAGATAGCTAAAATAGCTGTACCACTTTTCGGTTTATTAAAGAAGGGACAAACATGGAAGTGGTGCGATGAAGAAAAGAAAGCATTCGAGGACTTGAAGAAAATTTTCATTGAAGAACAAGTATTGCATCACCCTATTCTAGGTAGAGTTTTTTTGTTGTATACAGATGCTTCCGCTTATGCGCTAGGTGCAAAATTAGCGCAAATCGATGACGAAGATATAGAACGAACAGTCGCAATGGCAAGCCGAACACTAAATAGTGCCGAAAAAAAAATTATACAGTCACAGAACGAGAAACTTTAGCAATTGTATGGGCCTTACAAAAATTTAGGGACTTATTGTTGGGTGAACATGTAAGACTGCTTACTGATCATCAATCATTATTATTTCTTAAAACTGGCAAAATTTTCGGTAGTAGGCTAACTCGATGGTGTCTACTTATACAAGAATATGACATTGAGATTTGCCATATTAAAGGCAAAGAAAATGTGGCAGCGGATTACCTTAGCCGGGTACCGGATGTCGTGGAAAACGAAAAACCGAATCATCGTAACCCGAAAGAATTCTTAGTTGCTCATCTAGTGGCGGAACAAATGGCCAACAACGATGTTATCAGGAATGCTTTCCTAAATTTAGCTCAACTTCAAAATGGGGATGAATTTTGCCAAAATATTAAGGGAAAACTTCAAAACATAGTACCAGAACATAAACTCAATACTAAATATTGCATTTCTAACGAAGGTATTTTATTTTACCAAAAGAAACTATGTTCCCGATTCGAGGATTTATGGAAACCGGTCGTACCTAAAGAATTATTAAAGAATATTGCATGGGAAATACATCATAACTGTGCCCACATTGGTTCCAAGAAATTGACCGCTACCTTAAGTATAAAATTATACTGTCCGAACTTACCCAAAATTGTAGTGAAAATTACGAGATCGTGCGACCTATGCCAAAAAGCAAAACATTCACAACGCAACTTAGTTGGAGAAACACAACCGATAATTCCTAGAGGACCTTTGCAATTGTTGTCGGTAGATTTACTGGGACCATTACCTCGCTCAACTGCAGGAGTAAAATATGTATTTGTAGTCTTAGATGTTTTCTCTAAGTACGCCAAGCTCTACCCAATAGTACATGCTTCCGGCAAGGTCGTCCTTCAGAAAATGAGGAGATTCGAGGCTGAAGTGGGTCACCCTGAAGCGGTTATTTCAGATCACGGTACACAATTTACCAGTTCGATATGGCAAGAAGGATTAAAGGAGATGCATATTACACCCACCATGTCTTCGGTTAGACATCCCCAAAGTAACCCGGTAGAACGACTAATGCGCACGCTAGGGAACATGCTACGCACGTTTTGTTATGATGCACAACAAAGTTGGATGACTAAATTACCATTTATTGAATGTGTTATTAATCATACCATCCATAGTTCTACCAACACCACGCCATACGAAGTGCTTACCGGAAAACCGTCCAATATCATTCCAGAAACAATGGTACCAAAATTACAACATGATGTCGCTGAGGAAGAGCAAGACGAACTGAACGAAATACGACGGGAAACCGAGGAGTTAGTTAGGGCGAAACTAACCTCCGCTGCTGACATGAGAAAGAAGCATCAGAAATTATCCGGAAAAACTACTTTCGATTGCGGAGACCTGGTATTAAAAAGAACCAATCCAACCAGCCAGTTCTGGCAATACGTTACCCGGAAGTTATTTCTACTATTCGACGGACCATACCTCATAACTAAAGTCATTCGGAATAATTGTTATGAACTCTCAGACCTTAACACCAGGCAGATTATAGGACATTACAACATTACCCAACTGAAAGAATATCACAAACCTGTTGTGACCGAAAATATTGAATGATTTATACATATGTTTAAAATATCCTTACGTTGACCTAGCATTCTTTGTATGTTTTTTTTATTTATTGCATCATGTATGTAATATATTCTTGTTAGGATATTATGAGTTTAGTCATTAGTCTTAGTAAATGTAGGAATATGACAACCTCGTTTGGTGGACGATAAATAATAATGAAGATGTAGATTCTGTTATCTATGTGTATTAGAAATGTCATTCTGTTTGTTCTATGTATGTTTAAACTGCACATAATAGACATTTCTAAGAAGGGGCAATCTATAAAGTCAACGTTTGTACTTTATATAAATATTTATATTGATCAATTTTGGTGGTTGCAGAAGTCGAAACAAAAAATTGTTTGATTTATGATATGCAAATCTTTACAAATTTTAAATAAGCTAAAACGTTATTTTGTCTCTGGAAGTATGCTTATCTTTGGTTTTTTTTAAAAAGGTAATAATTTTGTTGTTTATTACTATATTTGTAAAGAATAGGAGATTCTTTTTGATTATATTTTGCTTGCGTTAAAGCATTGATTTTTTTTTGTTTAAAGAAAAATTGTAGAATCGCGTGTTACAAACAAGGACAAGTAAAAATATTCTTTTAGAATATTCGGTTTGTTCCATTTTTCGGTCATTGATAATATGCGTCCGTAATTTTAGCAGCAAACTGGAAACTTCGTATGATTTGAATTAATACTTAAAAGAGATATCGAAGAGCTGTTTTAGTAACGGTAAGATTTATTTATCGATATATACCAAGAATTAAGTAAATTTATTGAAAATATTGTGTTTTGATAAGAATTGTTAATTATCGTCGAATATTTCAACACTAAAATTCACGGAAGAACATGCAACGAAACTTTTATACTAGAACGAAGATCTGCCTAATTATGTTACCTTAATCGACGCAAAGAAGAACGGTTAAAATATCTTGAGGATTTGAGAGAGAGACAATTCAATTATTCAATCGACGACGACTGAACCACGTTAAAAATAGGAAAGGCGCTGCAGTTTTGACGACACGAGCTAATAAGAAGACGTCTCGGGAGCCTAGCAGGAGGACAACCCAGCAGCCCGGTCCGCGAGAAGGACCGACTCGACGGCGCAAACTAAGAAGGAGGCGGCCCACGAGCCGAGCAGTAGAACAGCCCAGCAGTCCAGTACGAGAGGAGGACTGAGTCAACGACCTACCAGCTATCCAGAGCAGGAGAGCCAGCTACACGCGGATCGTCGCAGAGTCCTGGTCATCGAGGAAGTCAATTCGTCTGTAGAGGCTATAACTGTCACTGAGGTCGGTTGTTTTTCCAGTCCCCGTACAGTCGTCGATTTGGAACGTTTCCCGTTTGTTGAATTTCACGAACATTATTTTTTTTATAAAACATTGATTTCCGCCTGAAAGACTTACCAGCGGCATAATTTAAATCCAAATCTGAATCTCTTGTTCTATAATTATTAGAATAACTAAACTAATTAATTTAAATTAACTCTCGGGATCCCAAGACTATTGAATAGTAAATATCTGTTTGGAATTCTTTCAGGGCATTAAATTGGATATAAACGTTAGTCTCTGATGTAGTAATGTTTCACCAACACTCAGTGGTCCACGCTCACCGAGTGCTTTCAATCCTGGCTTAATACATAATTTTACTTAATTTGAACTTACCACAACTTAACTTTCAACAGAAACATATAGAATTATTGAATCGTTTACATGATATAAAACAAATTGTTGATATATTTACACTACACTAACTTTGAATGAGTTTTTTTTTTGTTGTTTTGTTTTGAACTGGATAAACTTGTTACATACATACACAAAGAATTCCAAGCATTCTAGAATAAGTTAATAGTCTAGTAGGATAAAAATGTGATCAATGTATGTATAATAATAATAATACCCCGCAACGGCTCTGCCGCACTCACATTAGGTCTAAAATACACCTACTTTCGTTACAGACGCAATTTACTTTTATTTACGACACATAAACTAGTTACATTGATTTACCTTGATAATTTTAGCTGTTTGAACCAAGAATATCTAATTCATTTTTTTTTAAACTGACGGAACTCGACGGTTGTGAAAATTTGTTAAAGAAATATAATCAATTTTTTTTTTAGCTTCACACACCCGTTGGTACGTCAGTAAGTATGGATTAGAATCTTCACCGTTAAAACCAGTCTATTTCATTTTAAAAAAAAAAAAAGTCATTTAAAACTGTTTCCACGCTGCAAACACTACACCTTCGGCAATTTTTTTGATGTTTAAAAAATATGGCACAATAATTAGCTGAAGGAGAAGAAAAACAGCTTCACGCATTGAGCATGTAATAATGCATACATAACCATACCCTGAC
Source organism: Bacillus rossius redtenbacheri (assembly GCF_032445375.1). Lineage (NCBI taxonomy): Eukaryota > Metazoa > Arthropoda > Insecta > Phasmatodea > Bacillidae > Bacillus > Bacillus rossius. Next base: position 37,641,056 of record NC_086338.1, read on the forward strand.
CTGAACAATATATATTTTTGTATATGGCGAAACAAATGCACACATTTTATACAAACAAATATTTTGTCTTGGTGAAAGATTTTGATAACCCGAAGAAAAAAAAACGGATCCATCGACTCGACGGTATATTTTGTTACGTGCACGAAATCAATTTTGTTAGGTCAACACGATATTCGGTTAAAGTAGGTAAATATTTGTTTCGCCGCATGCAAAATATAATTTTGTTTGTATCTAACACCGCGCGCGAACCTGCATTGTGTTCTTTATTGTTTAGCTTTATCGTTCAAGTGAATTATTGAATATTTTGCTATAACACACAAGCGCATTCACTTCTAACACGTGTGGCGGTTGAGCACCAATTTTGTTTTATTACAAAATACTGTTGTGGCCTAGGCGTTAGGTTAGTCCTCGAGGTTTTTCCGAAGGTAATTGAATATGTTCAGTCTGCATAAACTGGATCGTTTGAAGCCAAAAAGAGAAAATTATTAGCTGCGGGGATTTTCTTTATTTATTTTTTTACTTGTGGTGTTGTAACTGGAACCTTACCCGGACACGTTCCTATAAAATATATTTCCCCACGTCTGAAATATACAAATTTACCGCACCGGCAGAAACGATTTTTGAAGTGAAACTTTTATACTGAGGGGGAAACAATTTGCGAGCATTACGAAAATTATGATCGCATGAGGGGAATAGTTAGGTACGTTGGGTGTGAGGGGGGGGGGGGGGGGGTAGAGCAGGAGAGTGCGTCAGCGGCGACGCCACTCCAACTCATGCACTAGCGGTCGAATGGGAAGACGTCAAGTTTGGGGGGGGGGGGGGGGGGTTAGATAAGTACGCAGCGGAACAAATGCTCCGTTAACGAATTCTAGCGGCGGGTGCGTAAACAATTATTTTCTTCGCGTCCAGAAATTTAGATAAAACACTATTTACGTGTATTTATCACACTCGGCTATTTTCACTAGAAATTTGTAAAAAAAAAAAACTCTACGTTAAATTTCGTGTCTGAGTTTTTTTATTTTAAGTGTGTTAGCAACATGAGAACACATGATGTTACACATCTCTGGCGAGTACTGAAAGTCTGTTAGAAATAATCCCATACAAGTTTATTAGTGTGGTATTACAGAAGTTACATTCTAATGTATGTAATTTTATTTTATTTATTGTTCTTACTTCTATATTTTATTTTATATGCCATAAATATAAATCTGTATTTGTTTTTCTTATAATTTTTACAAAAGAAAAAAAGGTGCTGTATTCATATATATATATATATATATATATATAAATTCTTTTTATATAAGTAATTTTACTTGCCAAACATAATATGTATAATTTTTATTTGTATTATTTAACTCAAGACTATCTAAATGTCAAATATACTTACCTTCAAATATTTTAAGTACAAAATATTTATGAAAGAATAGTAGAAAATAATAAAGTTACTTTTTAAATTAGTTATCATTTAGTTAATATTTAAATGACTATTCTGAGTTCTTAATTTTACAAAACTGTTAAATATTTTTGTTTCGATTAAAATACAAATATTATATCATTGTACATTTAAGGTCATACTTATTTTTTTTAAATTATATAACTAGTGAAATGAAAGAGTGAACTAGTTCAACATAGGACTGCGATATAAACTGAGCCCTCCCAGTGGTGAACTAGTATGCCCGAGACTACTAGGCGGATCTCTTAACTGTACCACTCGACCACGAGAACAAGCCATTGGCTGAAATCCACGACTTTCCTTCCTCCCCCGACCAACGAACCAACTTGGATCATTACAGCGCCCCGCCTACGCAAGAGGTTTCCGTGTGTTAGAGAGAGAGAGAGAGAGAGAGAGAGAGAGAGAGAGAGAGGAAGATAGAAAGACAGGAAGAAGAAAAAAAGAAGTAGAAGAGTTCATCGTGCGGATACGACGCACGTATGCCTCTATGGCTAAGGGCATGCAAATTTTCGCAGAAAGATTTTGAGACTTGCTAAGTGGTAAAACAATAGGGTTTTTTTTACACGCCATCTCTTTTTGATATCTAGGAGTTGTGAGAGTTTGGAGCAACTGAACTTACGTCAAAAAAGAGTCTGGTAACTCTCATACAGGCAAAGAGAACGATATTGGAAATTTTTTTTACTTGGCACAAAAGCAGTCGTCTCGAAAAAAAAATTCAATAATGCAAATCAATATTCATCTGACGATGAAACTGCTTAGGCAATAATACCTAGTATCATGCCACTTATGATGAGAGTTTAATCAAATTATGTTGCAAGTGTATTAACGTAGGATCGTCAATAGAATATAATCCGCATGACCTGTAGTAATGAAATAAATACAGGCTAATAGAAATACGTACTTTAATCAGAATATCATGAAATATAAATATGCGGTCATCACTGTCATTTGTAACGTGATACATAAGTTATTCATTGTCCTAGTAATCATAATACACTGCATTACGAACATTTTTATGTATATAGATGATCTGCTATCTTCGGTTCGTGGATATAGCTGTCTCTGCATTCATTCGGATTGGACTTTCAAACTGTTGAATTTCAGTTATATAACGCGCGCTTATTTCATTGCATTTCTGATGCATACCAAAAATTGTTCGTATGTTTAACACGCCTCATTTTAAAGGATTATGCATTAAATCTTGTTTCAGATTCTCACTATAAATTTGTTTGCAAACACAAGAGAAAACATGAATTTGCACGTTACTGATGTTAGATGTCTACACATCACTAGCGAGTACTGAAAAACTAGATAATTTTGTTTTTGATGGGGGGGGGGGGTGGAAGGGGAACAGATGCAAGATTTTGCTGAAGATGTATTTGATTCACTGCCAGCCCGACGCCTAATGCTATCGCCATTGTTCGCGTAAGGAAGCAAAATTAGGGGGGGGGGGGGGAAGCAGACAATGGCGGAAAGAGAGATGTAAAAAAAAAATTATTTGTAATGGTTTTCAAAGAAAAAAAATAACGTTAAAGAAGCGACGCTGCTACAATGGCAACGGCAGCGCCGAGCGCCAACAACTGTTGTCGCGTATCGCGCACCGACAGACTTTGGGGAAAAGTGCGTGAATCTTCCACCTTTTGTTCGGGAGCCATAAATATTCAGAGGTCGGGGCGCGCAGTTTTTACAGGGCTCTTAAGAGGATGTGTAACTAAACGGCGTTGTCGTTTCAAACTCCTATAAAAAAAAAGGTGGGGGCGTAGATGGTTAATAACTCTCATCAGAAATTTACAAAAGAAATTTCAAAGAGTCGCCCCAGCTGCAGAGGCGACAACACAGGAAGAGACAGAATTCGGGCCGACAATATTCAGCTGCAAGTTCATCACAAAAAAAAATATATATATATATGGTGCAACATTAATATATAAATACTACTTATAGTCTTAAGTGCTTCCCAGGACTGGTAAACGCCTTTCAAATTATTTTATTAAAAATGAAAGAGAAATTATTTGAAGTGGAACTACATGTGTCAGAATAATGTTTTATAAAAATATTTCTGCAAACCTCAAAACTTGTCATTGTTATAAAATAATTTAATTGAATTTTTTTTTTTTTTTGATACGTTGTTCTACGTTCTGTAATCCCGAATTTTTCCAATGAAATAATTTTGCGGGTGTGTGTAAAAACGTTGTTTTATTTAAACACTAACCAGGTGTTTGGTGGACAATCTTTAATAATTCTTCTATTGTCTACCAATAAACCATAGAAAACATAGGTTTTACAGAGTTTTGGGAAAAAACTCAATCTTTACTGATTCAATGAATTATGTACTAAAAATAAAAGGTTTTAAGGGGGATTAAGCCCCACCATCTTGGATATTTTCATCCTTTTTTTTTCTATAATTCTAATTTTGAACTATTTAAACCCAATTTTCGGCATCTCAAAGCGAAAATCATGTCTCTCAAACCTTCCATGCCTTTTTTTTTTTTTTGCAGCAGCAGCAGCATAACTGTATTTACTAGCAGGCTCTAGTCTGTGAGCGCCGCGCGGAAATGATTTATAATTTCACGCGAGCGACTACAACTACCATGATAACCACACAAGTTCACAAGTGTCGACTTCAACAAGTAGTCATTAAGCTAATGCCATGTCAAACCAAAAATGGTTCAGCACGGGGGGCTTTATTGCAAGCGGCCTCAAAAAATATTTTTTGTAATTGCAAATGGCGAGGCCTAATTCCCCCTAAGACAAAGGCTACATACTAACGGTTCATCTAAAACTGTATGCCACATGCTTTCAGTACATGTTATGACTGACATGAAAATTTTCCTAAATGTCTTGAAAAACCAATAAATATGGTCTTGTTTTGTAGAAAAATCATTTATAAAAAATTTAATATTGTTATATTATGAATTGATGTAAAATCATGTACAAAAACACAATATATTTTAGGATATAATAATATAAAATTATTTAGCATGACAACCCCTTGAAACAGAAGCCGAAATATAGGCCATCATCGATGAAATAATTCTTAGGTCATGATAATCTAATACCTTTAATTTCTGAAATTTCGTATTCCTCCAAACCAGAGACTGTTAATGAGTGGCCTTCAATTATATTTTTACAGTTGTAGTCATTCATAGGAAAGAATTAAAATCTGAACGCCCGATGATTCCACAGATGAAACCGTTTGTTGCAGCATTTCATTGTAAACGTCAAGCATTAAACAAAATGACACGCTATTAGCCTTAACGAGATAAAATTGTTAACAATTACCAGTAATATTTGGTTCTGGTTAAACAATAGTGAACCCTACAGTTTTTATTCCCCCCCCCCCCTTTTTACCCTAAACAACACAACCGTTAACTTTCACAAGCATGTATCTACCTGTGAACTCTGGGCTGAAATAAATTTCCCATGGCTAAGAACGGACTCTAGCAATCTCCCTCTATCCTAGGTCGCATTGCACTTTCCTTCTGCCCACAGCTTTTTATACTAATCTTTACTAATATGCATAAGTGTATTGTCTTGGTTTGAACCATAATTTATGCACGTTTTTGAAGAAAGGGGCTTTGATAAGAGCATCGTTGTCTTACATATCAAGCAAGCATCATTTCGAAATCTATAATAGTTGATTAGTTATAAGCAAAATGAAAATAGCATTGAATCTGATGAGGTTAACGCGGGTTGCGTAGTGCCCCTGAAACACTGGAGTGGCCTCTTAAGGCGTGCCCGGGTAGTTCCCGCTCCGGCCGCTAGCCTCGGCGCGCTGTCTGCGCGAAAGGGAACGCTCCCCCCTCGGTCCCCCTCGGTCCCCCTCGGTCCCCCTCGGTCCCCCTCGGTCCCCGTCGGTCCCCCGAGACAGGCGACGGGAGTCTGAGAAGACTTCGCCAATTAACGGTCGACTAATTACGGCGGCGCCACCCTCCACACGCGAGGATGCGCAAGGAGGGGGCGGGGATGGCGGGTGGAGGGTGTTACATGTTTTGCGGTTCCGCTAATTGTGTGGGGGGAGAGCGGGCGGTTGGTAAGGGCGGGGGGTGGATCAGTTGCTTTGCGACGAACTGCAGTGACGACACGAGTCTTGGGAGCGGATTAGTTCTGGGTTCGAGTCCCGATTTAAGTCACGGTTTGTGAATAGATTTCTAGATTCGTCTCAGAAACAAGTTCGAGAGAATTGAAAACTAATTAATGGTTGTCCTCCTGCACCCCCTAAAGCAATCCAGGTTCGTTTCCCGAGAAGTTGGTGGAAGTTACAGCTGGCCGCTGGGTTTTCTCGGGGTCTTTCCACCTGTCCTATTTCTTGCCTCCAAAGTAATTTTTGTAAACTGTAAAAACTCTTTTGAAGGCGAATTAGAAACCCGCAATGAAACATTAAAACATTAAAATTATATGTACACATTTTTAAAATTGTGATGTGTAATTCTTGGAATTTTGATGTAAATGGTTTGGAATTACGACAAATATCATAATTTTGGAATTTATTGTGATTTCTAAGTGAGCCTGGATTCCCATTTATCATTTGCATTTGAAATTCGCAAACAAACAAACAAACGAAACGTAGCTCTCTCTCTCTCTTCAATGCGGCCATCGCGAAAGGTTTTTTTTTTTTTGCACGTGACGAGACTGGACGAGATAACGTCAGCTAACCGCCGTTCTGCACAGAGGGAAATCCAAATAAAACCAAATACCAAATGCCGCAAGTTTCAACCCGCACGAAACTGACCACTCACGTCAGCTAGTCGTTCCGATATGTCGTCACGCTTGGACAACGGAACTAGAGAGCGTCTTTTTCAGTGCACAGACGCTCCGATGCATTCATTCCTCTCTGCAAAGAGGCCTAAAAAAAACCTGCTGTTTCTATCAGACGCCTTTCTTCATCAACTGGAAAGTATGCATAACCCGGCAACTTAGTATTTGACCTAGGACATTTCCGTTCCGCGTAGCTCCTCCCTCCCTAACTCCCACCCCTCCTTCCCCTCCGAATCTTCTGCAGGTAGGGGAGGGCCACTCCTCCTTCAAGGACGCTTTTCAGTCAAATTTGCAAATGAAATTTCATGGTATTAGGTGTTCCGCAAAGTAGTAGTTTATCTCAACTACTCTTTAATATTTAATAAATGATATTCCAACTGTTATCAGAATTGATCAAGATAAGCTGCTGATGAAAAAAAAATTATCTTTGGGAAATATATGTACTGAAACTATTCAGCAAGATATTTCAGCAGTCCGGATCTGATTTTCAAGTTCACAAACGTCTCTGAATTTCGATAGGACTTAGTAAAAAAAAAACTTATTTAATTAATCAGAATTATCACACAGTAAGTAATGACATTAAACGTGGTGTCCTGTTTTAAGACCTTCCAGTATATTGATGATACAAACCTTTTTTTTCACCAACATGTAGATAAATAATATTAGCAACACATGGAGATCTTTAGGTCTTATTAAATTTAAAACTTTCTCTGCATCAATTGCATTCAGAAAAAGTTCTTAAATTAATATTTAAAATTTTCATCTCTTCGCGATGTGGCTGAAAGGTTTTTTAACTAACGCAACACCGCATCGTGTAAACCGACCTGCGAAGCACAAGCGCACAGCTGGCAGCTGATACCCTCCACTCCACTCCGCTAGAATCACGTGACCACCGCCTGACACTGGGGTCTGCGCATGTCGAAAACTAAAGTCGCCGGACTATAGCTTTCCTTGTCGGCTAGTTTTTTTTTTTTTCTTCGCCTCGTGTGCGAGAGTATGTGTAATTGCTACGCAAACAACGTGGCAACGCTGTGTTCTTTTGAATATCTGCGCTTTCTTACGTCTTGAGAACACAATCCGAGTCCACGTAATTGAAAAAAGGAAATAGTTAATTTTTATAAAAACTTTTTATCCCGTTTTTTGACGTGACAACGTCTAATAAATCGATGAACGCCGGCTGCACGCACGAAAAAGGATGACTCATTGTCCCGTTACGCACATTTTCCCGTTACACTTTGTCCCGTTACGCTCATTGTACGCTTGCGCCGCATCTATCTCTCTTCCACTCGATTGGAACAACCATCGATTTGACTTTTTCGAGGCACATTAAACTTGAAACACTCCCATTCGTTTCTTACTTTTCCTATCATCGTCCTATCCTTAACAGAATAACAGATTGGAAGAAGTTAATAGCAAACATGTATAAAAGTTATAGTTAAAATAATCTCTTCGTTAAAGTAATAAACATACTTGAATTAATGAGTGCAAATAAAAGTAAATTTATCAATTAAATTGTAGATTTCATTTCACTCCTTCTTTGTATCCATACAAAATAGTGATAATTCAATAAAAATGATTCAATTTTATTCATAAAAGTATGCAATAATTTCATCAATGTTTTGTTATGACGTTGTCACTTTAAACTATCGTCCGTAAACTGACTTTACAGACGACCACTTTCTTTTCTTTTTTAAGAATTAATTATAAACAGTATTTCCCACCTTATCGAATTTTACGCGTACGTTTTGTGTTGTGACTAACAACTGTGTGGGTTCGGGAGCAGCAGTTGGCGAATACCCCAACGTAGAACATAACACGACGCGAAATGCAGTCAGTCTTCCGATACTTGTGTAAATGTAAAACACTATTTTAATTATATAATTTTAAGTCACATATTTTGTTTTAACTTATAAAATTAATTGTTTTATTATTTTCCTTGCACAAATTGCTGTCTGAAGTGAAATGTTAAACGTTTTGCATTATACATTAAATGAGAATCCAATGAAATACAGCAAATACAATTTTCAGGTTGATAGCAAACGTAAGATGAGACTTTGGAACATAAAATATTTTCATCAGATAAATTAATTCTGGCTTTACTTAAATATTAGGAGTTTTTTTACATTGAAATTATAGACGAATAAATTATTTAATTCGTGCAAAGAGGCACTGCGGATCATGAGATCTACTCTTTATTTTTATTTTTTCTCTGTCGGTGAGCATCGGAATTTATTCTTAATGAATATAGCGCAGTGTAGGAGTTCTCTTTTCCTACCACGTTTTTACATCTTCCTACTTTTAAAACAGAAAATAATTTGGATAAGCTCGTGATGGGATGTGATTAAATCTAAATTATTAAGAGTCAGTCAAAGCCCACCAAAGAACTCGCTCAAAGTCTTTCAAATTCTCGAACTAATAGAAGCTTATTGAGATGCCCTGTTTGGCTCTTCATTTTTTTTTAAGTGAAACTTCTGTACAGGTGGTAGGATAAGTTGGCGATGATATCATCAGATCGCAAAGAAAGTGTAAAGCTGAGGAGTGAAGCGCTCGGAGGTATGGTTACATTATAAAACACTTAAATGTTTGAGAACTTGCTTTCCTGCGCCCTTACATACTTGCGGCATTTCATAGTTGCTTACTTGCGCACTTAAAAAATAGCATAGGCCTACTTGCGCATTTGCATATTGCATACTTGCACACTAGCATATCGCATAATTGCGCACTAGCATATCGCATAATTGCGCACTAGCATATCGCATAATTGCGCACTAGCATATTGCATAATTGCGCACTCGCATATTGCATAATTGCGCACAAGCATATTACAAACTTCCGTAATTGCAAATTGCATACTTGCGCACGTTCATAGTTGCATATTTGTGCATCTTAATAGTTTCGCATCTGTACCTATACTGTAATTTTTTTGTAAGTGGAATAAAGGGAACATAAACATTCATGTAAAATTACAGATATTTATAAATTTGTACATTTACATGGAAACAAATGTATCACTGCTAAATATTGTTCGCAGTGACACTGTGTTCGGATTCTTACCCGGGCGTTTATGCTTAGTGTCGTCCCAGTATGTCCAATAGTTATAAAGTTATTGTAAACCGTTCACTGAATAGTTTTCCATTATTAAATGCGTACATAATAAGCACACTACAATCAAATAATTTTTTTTTTTAAATATTTGGTTATATTTTCCATGGTTTTGTAAAAATTGTGCTTGAATATAACATCAATTAAAATATAAAATCATGCCCCAATTGTCGTAATATATGCTCATATTATCTCGAACAACGTATTTCAAACATTCAAAAATAACCATAGACATGTGTTGTACAAAGTTACAATATATTTATTGTAGTGTTACACACTATTACTTGGCAATTGGGATCCAAAGGAATGTTTGTAAAAGTACAATAGAAATGTGCAACTGCATACTTGCGCACTCGCATTACTTGTGCACTCGCAGATTTGCGCACTCAAATACATGCTTGCTCACAATATACCAGCTCTCTCGCATACTTTCCCACTTCATACCTGTATACGTGAACCTTCGCTTTTAACATGCGTGGTGTGCCCACACCCATGTTTTTTTTGTAGCATCTCTTGTCGCGCAAAGAAACCCTCTACACACGCTCTTCAAGATTCGCAGAGACCATTAGACTTGCACAGAAAAATAATATGTAAATTTCTACAACACATGGCTATGGTTATTTTTTGCATATATAAAATAGCCTACCTTTTTTTGGTTGAGATAATACATAGTACGTGTTACGAAAATCGGCTCATGATTTTATATTTTAATTGATGTTTCAATCAAGCATAATTTTTTTAGACCATAGAAACGATGATAAAATATTCATTAATTAGACTTTATTTTATTAAATTTATTAATGTGTGCAATAAAAACTAAAAATCTATTTAGAGAACGGTTTACACTTAACTCTAACTATTGGAGGTACTGGGACAACACAAAAGTATAAATGCCCGGATATGAACCCAAGTGATAGTAGTAGAGTTTTTTTTTTCATCATGTAAGTATAAGATTTACGAATTTCTGTAATTTCACATAAATATTTATTTTCAATTTCAAAAAAAAATATTACAGTAGAGTAAGTTGCATAGGATGCAAGTACATGAGTTGCTTTGCAAGTGGCAGTTGTAAAAGGGTATTTTTTTTATCAAGGAAAAAGGTGGATGAGAGAGGGGGACAGTTGAAAATAAAATACAAAAATATCAAAGTTAGAATATGTAAATTTAAAAAAAAAATCCTTAGCAAAAAGGGTTTGGACTGTTACATATATGTATTTTAATAAAAAAAATTGTCAAAAATCAAGTACTAATCCAAATTTCAGTTGATTTTTTTTCCAAGTCTTTTTCGCTTTCATGGGAGCTGTTTCATTTCATAGTTTAAAATTTCGCTCTGCAAATAAGAGTTATTCTATAGTTGACGTAGATGCTCCGGCAGAGAATTCTAGCGGCGGGTGCGGAAACTCCATGTAATGTAGTTTTAAACACGATTTACTTATGTTTATCACGCTTAGCATTATTGCAAAGAATTCTACGTTACATTTCGTGTCCAAGTTTCGTATTATAAGTGTATTTGTAACATGAGAACACGTGAATTTGCTCGTTACCGAAGTTATATGTCACACATCACTGGCGAGTACTTAAAAACTAGCTCACGTGTTTTTTTATTCATTAACATCGTTATTCATGAACCTCTATATCTATGGGTTACAAATTTGAATGATTCCTTCAAATGTGGATAATCAAACATTATCATAATTTTTTAAAACGGACAGATTAATATCCTTATGTGATTGCCCGTATGTGTAAATTCTTCTTTTTTTTTGTGGGACACTATAAAAGTAAATTTTCAATTTTCAAACCATATATAAAATTAAAGTTAAATAAATGGATAAAATATTCAAATCCTTGAATCCTCAAAATTAAATGTATAAACTTTAATGTTGTAATAATTTTTTTTTTGTGTTTGTGGTGTTTGTATTCGAGAACTATTGAGGATTTGACTTTTGGACATTTACGTGAAAGCACGCGTTTCGCTCATCTGATTTCACAGCGCACGTGTTCACACGAAATTGTTTTCGGTTGGAACGGAAAGGTTTTTAAGTGTTTGCGGTGTGTTTGATTAAGAAAGCGGTCGGAGGAGGAGGAAGGGGGGAGCGGGGGGAGGTTACTGCTTATGAATACTAGCCCAAGTTGGCGTGTCTGCAGGGCGCAAATGTTACCTTAACGCGATTCCTCCCCCGGGGCTAGAGGGTAACAGCGTCGCAGGGATCTGCAAACGAAGACAAAGGTCCTTTGCCGCCGAGACCGTTAATTGTTTCTCTTGATGAGTTTCCAGAGAGTTCCCCCGCCGCCTGGAAGCACCCCGAGGGCACCGCCATGCCTTGTGGTATCGAGCGCGGGAACTCTGAAAAGGGGGAACATCGCCTTCCGAACACGAACCTGTCCATGATCGCATTGTTGGATTCGTACCTTCATGACGTTTCTTGCGACGGGGAAGATGGTCTTGAGTAAACCTGCTGCGTTCGTCTGTTGCTGTCTTCCTTGTCCACGCCGTCTGTCTGGTATCGTCGTTGGGTTCGTCTGTTTGACGCTGCGTCGTCCAAAGTGTATTTATGTCTTTATTTACAGTCATTGTTGCTAAGATGCTGTGTCCGTTTGTGTTGTAATAATATTTTTTTTTACTAATTCCTCCTTCGGAATTTTATGTTTTAATGTTGTTTTTTTTTTTGAGATCAGCTGATTTTGGCTTGTTTTCTGTGTGTTTTCATATTCATCTGTTTCACAAATACATCGTTTTGTCCGTTATCGAGGTTTCGTAAGACATACGGTGTAACCTGCAAAGGCATATAAAATATAATCTTAAATCGTACCAGTGAAATATTTTTTTTTTTGGAAATGGAACATTATATATATGTATGTGTGTATATATATGTGTGTGTATATATATATTATTACACAATACTTTTAAAATATATTTTTATTAATTTAGTTAACGTAAAATACTCAAAAAACTAATGACTTAGATTGAATTTAAATTCCTGCATTGTTTGAATGGTGAAGTTTAGTGACATTATTCAGAAATTACTGTAATTAGGTTTAAGATGTAACTTAAATAATTAAATTACTGCTGTAAATAATCAATATTTTAAAATAATTATGTCAAAGCAAATAAAAATTAAAACCCTTGAAACTAAACGTTTGCTTGGACTGCTTTCGAGTAACTGGAATAATATGAGTATAATTTAGGGTTTTGCGAATTATGCATTAAATGTTTCTTTAATCATAAAACATAATTCTTTAGTCAGTCCGAAATACGTTTGGCAAGCGCAATTTTTTTTTAGTAAAAAGCCCTTGATATAGTTTTGCGCACGATCTATGTTAAAAAATATTTATATCGCGCAATATTATCTTCACTGACTTTAATAAGTATTTAGAAAAAAAACATATTAACTTCAAGTGTTTGTCTAAAGTTACACGAAACTTTCACGTCTGACTTTATTTCAAAGCCGGAGAAAATATTTTTCCATGCTCTGTTTGATGGAAAGGAGGGGGGGGGGGCGGGGATGAAATGCATATCTTCCAGTTTTCGCGACACTTCATTTCACGATGTATATATCTATGTAGTTCTGACATAGTTTGGAAGCGAAACGTAATTTTTACTAACATGAGTTGTACCTCATCACGCGGTTTATACATTTTTTTTCTTTTACGGCGGTGCAGTAAAAACGAGTGCTGGAATTTTTTTTTTTTTTTTTTTTGTCCTTAGTTAAGAGGGTCATTTCGCGAAGGCGTTTTCTAGACGGCTCGTTTCCTTCACCGTTGAAGTCTCTCTCTCTCTCTCTCTACACCTACCCTCTTTATCACTTTCTCTCCTACGCCCCTGTCCTTTTTTTTTTATCAAAGCGCCTTACCCCAGCTCCCTATCACCCTTTTCGCCTGATTCCCTCCCACAGCCGCGTGTGTATCAAGGAACAAATTACTGGCGCCGTGTTTCGGAGCACAATGGCCCGGGAACCGTTTGACGATACGCCGTAATTACGTGTTGCTTGCGACGCCCTTCCCTGAGCGGTGTTCACCAAGGCGAGAGGTGATGGAGGGAGGGAGGGAGGGAGGGAAAAGCAGAAAACATCTCCCGGCCGTCGGAACATAGTAACCGCCTTTCCCTTGACCGAAGACAAAAAGGGAATATCTCGTGATTCACGGGGCTATGAATATAACTTTTTTTATTTTGGGGGTCTTACATTCTTCCGCCATTTCTATAAATCCACCACCGCACACACACACGCACACATTCATACACGGTGAACAAGCATAAGTTTTTTTTTTACGTAAATTTACTTTTTTTTTTTTGTATGAAGCAAGGATCTAACCAAGGACAAGAATCGAACGAATCAATTGGCGGCTGGTAGATGAAGAATTTATTCTCCTTTTAGGATTTCTTTCCACCATATCTTATTAAATAAAGATATTTTTACCTGAAATTACAATTTTTTGCATTGAGTAAGGATCGAACCAAGGACGAATCAATCGAATCCATAGTTGTTTTAATAAGATTTCTTTTTGAAGATTTATGGAAATTTTTTCCTAATTTCTAGCTAAATAATTACAGATTTTCAAAATTTGTTGATTCCAAGATGGCGGATGAGGAGTCGTCAAAAATGGCCGCCGAGGTCCTGATCAAAGTCAACGAGAGGCGGAGACGCCCGAACATGGCTGAATCTTTCCGATTGTTAAGCCACAACACAAGTGATTAACCCACCAAGCCACAGGCCCATAAGAAAGAGAATTGGGCCCGTATCGACTAGTATACACTACTTATAAGGCCTTGTAATTGTTTTGTAATAATATAATCTTAATATTTTAAAAATAATTAGATTATTAATATTAATGTTAGTAGTTAAGGCGTGTGAAACTGTGATATGCGTTTTTTTTCTGCTGAGAAAATTTACGTTTTATTCAGTGGGCATGTTATTACTGACAATATTTATGCCAGATATATTTTAAGTATGTAATGTACAGTTTGTCACTCAGCTCTGTAATATTTTACCGTAAAAAAATAATGATACTCGCTTACTTGATAATTTTTTGTCGTAGTAATACAAGAATGCCTTAACTCTGCTTTTTCGTCTCTGCTATGTAATTTTACTTTTAATGATTTTCGCTCGGCACCGCGGTAATGGGCGGGGTTTGGATTAAGAGATGACAGTAGAGTTCTTGGTAATTTTTTTTTCTTAATTGCAAACTTTTCTTAGCGAGTGTCGGAGACGTTGGCTCTCTTTGGTTTTGATACAGATTGACACTAGGTTGTGATATTTGTTAATTTCGAAATGTTTGATCTATGACCTAATGAAGCCAAATTTTTAATATTAAAAACGATTAAAATTAATTATACTTTTTTCCGTTACTTAAATGTGAGCTATTTTATTGGTTTAGTCTTAATTTTTGCGTGATCATTCTTTATTTATATATATTTGATTTCTTTTATTTGTCAAAGAAATATTCTTTATTTTTTCAGTCTGTGTTTGTGCGTGAGACAAAGTGGTGTGCACGCCTTAACTTCGCAATGTAAAAAATAAAGACTAATAAATAATTAAACAAATAAATATATGTTGAAAGCAATAAATGTCGTATTTCGGTTCATATCACTTCCCCTTAAAATACATACGCATAACAATATCGCATTGCCACTGTGTAGGCCAAGAAATATAATAAATTTTTATTATGATGTAAAAGAGTTTTAATTATAAATTGTAAAATACGTGCAAAATTAAATATTAATTTTTTTACAACCTAAATTTTAATTTTTGATGTGTAAACATCTTAGCTCTCTATATAGCATTTGTTGAAATGTCGTTGAACGTAAAAGTGTAAACAAGATGGTGGACTCACGTGTAGCAACATAAACCCTTATAGTCACTTTCTTAAATATTATGGGACATGCCAAACGTATTAGTGTGCCAAATTTCACTTTATGAAAGTGAAACTACCTTGGAATATATTTGGTCAACTAAAATAGTCAAATTAAAAAGGTAATCACATTTTAAAATACGTAATAAAACTGGCATTACAGTTATTATAATGCATATTAATCATATTATACTTCTTAATTCCCAATAGGTTGTCTTAATAGACCAACAACCACAAATACAATTTCACATTGACTCGGGGTGTCATAAAAATACAACATTAAGGGGGGGGGGGGGGGGGGGGAGATGAAAGTCACACTGGTGAATGTCAAAAAACTTGCCAGTAGACCACCCATCTTAAAAAAAATAAGTAGCACAGCGATAAAGCATGAGCTTGATGACTTCAAGGGATGTAGTTCAAATCCCATCACGGGAAAAACATGTTATCTTTGTTTTACTAACATTATAGTATATTATTATTTAATAATAAGGTTAAGTTTTGTTTGTAGAAAATATTTACAGACTGATTTCATTCGTTTCCGCAAAAACTAATATATAAACATATACTTAGTGTTATAATATTTTTTTTTAATATTTTAGTAATTTGGTAGAAGTATGAGGTGTTCGGAAACTTTATATTATAAACTTTTTATCGAAATTAAAAAAGATGGACAGTTTTATAATATAATTTTTTGTCGAAAATTAGTTTCAAAGCCAGGGTTTAGGGATTTTTTCATGTCACTTTCCCTTTTATCGTAGCCGTTTCTAATAGTTTCAAATTTCCTGTCATTTCGTACTTCTATCTGTGCGAATTCTAGAAGCGGGCGCTGAAAGTACACGTGTGATTCGCGTACAGAAATTTTGTTACTTGAAAAATAAATAGTTTATTTATGAATCTTTGCATTATTTTAAAAAATTCTACGTCAAATTTCGCGTCATAGTTTCGTATTATAAGTTTTTTTAGCAACATGAACAACATAAGAACACATAAATGTGTTCCTTACCGATGTTAGATGTTTACACATCACTAGCAAGTACTAAATGACTCGCTCAATTTTTTTTGAATTTTTTTTTAGTTAGTGTGCTACGAAGTTTAATGGATTAATTTGCAAATGCCTGCAGTCACATCTCCAGCTTTATTTCAACGAATCTGGCGGGATACTTTCGCCCTTTCTTTCGTGGAAAAAATTCAAACGTATGCATATTGGAATTAAAGACTATGCTCGCATACAATCCGGTAAACAAACATATGTATCTCCCTCCACCACCGGATATCCGATAAAAAAAAATGATGCGATGGACGATCACGGTTGCAATCTGACAGCGCCTGCCACCCTGCCCCCCCCCCCCCCCGAACCCCCTTTTTTATTCCTGATCGCCATTCAAACAACAACCCCTCTTTCAGGCGGGGAAGACCACCCATCGTTGGTAGGAAGGCGAAAACGCGATAACCTTGACCCCCGTAATGGAATCTCGCCGTGACGTCACGTCAACGTCACGGCGACATTGACCGTGAAAATTTTTCACCTTAAATTTACAATGAATGCCGGTTACAAATTATCCAGGGATGTTCGTAAATTTATCGTTATCTTAGTATATTTATTTATGGGTACTAAGTTCATTTCATAAATATCACTAAAAAAAATCTTGGTTTACAAAGAGAACATTAAAAATCTAGTTAAGAGTATTGCAAAAAACATATTTTTTTCCCCCATGCATAATTGCCATGTTTATGACAGAAAACAAAACTTGGAAGACAAAATAAGGCGTTGTGTCTGCGAAGACTTGAGTTATCTGAAACTACTAAGAACTCTTCGTTAATGTCACGTGGATTCTTAGTTGAAAAGTCCGTAATTTTACTGTATAATTTCTAACATGGTACAGTCGGCCCTCGGTTAAAACTCACCCGCCAGGTTTGTCATTCCATTTTTTTTTTAGTTTTACTAATAAAAATCTTTTTTCCTGTAAATTCATTCCGATAGTGCTCGTGTATTGGGTCCCCTGATACTTATCAAACGTTATTTGTTAGCTGCATAAAGGTCACGCAATTAATAATAATTACGTTTTGAATGTCCGTATAATAAAGTACATAAAAAAATTAATTTTATTATATTTGAAGTGAATTTCGTATAAAATCCTCCAACTAGACCATTTAAAATTGAAATTAGTGTTTTGTTATGTTTAATTAGAATATATTTTGGTGCAAGCAGGCCAACTACAGCTAGAACTTTTCTCTTTGCTTGAAATGCGCCCGTATTACCAATCAGCAATCCTATTAATATTATAAAAGCGATAGTTTGTGTGTATGTTTAGTTAGTGAATGTTTAGTTACTCCTTGACGCCCGAACCGCTGAATGAATTGGATGAAATCTGGCATACAGCTAGCTCATAGAATGTACTAACACATAAGTCACATATTACTATGAAATTCTATCCTTAATGGAATGAAAAAGCGGTAAATTCATTTTTATAACAGAAAATAGTAGGTCACACAATTACCAAAGCAAAAATAAAAATCTATCATAAACCACAAGACCGAAATGGTATCGCGAGCTTTACTATACCCTTCTCCCATAATCATCAGAATGCAGGCAACAGATTAATACCTAACAAAATTAACTTTAGCAGAGCTAGAGTAGCAGTGATGATATATAATTTACCTTGTTTCAAATTTAATACGATTATGCGAGAAAAATACATATACATATAGGTCGTAAATTGGATACTGCTTAAAACACTATAAACCGTAATAAGTTAATAACAGAAATACTTAATTAGGTGCGCACCACGAAAAAACAGTATCCCATTAAAATCCCAAACAATCTTCAAAACAAACACTACAACTTTTTCACCTCAAAGTAGTTACAAATACACACATTACTTTGACTAGAATTGTTATACTTTTCATGATTATGCTCAGGCATTTAAAAATACCAAAATAATCCATTCAGTAAAAAATCTCAAAAATTCTGATAAGATTGTGCGCGGCCCTAACAAGTAGTTAATGCATTTATATTGCTTTGTACGTGACTTTAAAATAAACTCGCAAAGTTTATTACTAGCATTGCAAAAAGAGTCGCCAAAATGGAGAAATACCACGAGGCATCATAGAAAAATTTCTGACTGACTCCATTCACTGTTTAAACCACAGTCCCATTCAACACACTGCAAACAGTTTATAAAACGGGTAAATCTTCGGTCGGGGACACAATCCAAACTAGGGCTCACATACTTGTGAACTTCTTGCTTAAAATCTTCCACCTGAGCCAGGAATGCCTGTGGTGACATTTCCCACGTATTCTCCAAGTGTAGCCATGTCACTGACGCTTCAAGGCTAAATCGGCACTCCACGAAGAAAACCACAGTTGACTCGCCAGCCGCTCGAACTCTTTAACGCCTTCATGTCCTATTCGATAGGCGACGCCCTTCAGGAGCGACTCGAAGCATCCATCCTCCGCAATAGCACACAGCCAACACTCGTCCAAGTCATGTCTGTCTCAGCGCACACACGCATCCCTGTTCAGCTCTCGCCGCACACTCCACGTGTTTTTGAAGTGAAACTTCTTTGGGCGCGATGAGAGTAAAATTAAAAAGAACTTATTTTAAGGCAACGTTTTCGTGAAACGTTGTGAAACATTTCTGCCGCAAGAAGGACAGAAAAAATAGGTACTTGGCCGAAGAGATATAAAGAGAGCAATATGCCATTAATGTTGCTGGGTTCGTTTTCGTTCTTCTCTTTGTGCGATGATTCGTCGTCCGCCCAAAAAAAAATAGAACCGAGAGAGATAGATAAACGAAACAATAAGACATAGAGTGTGCGCATGCGCTTGTTTCAGAAAATATTTATAGGCATCCTATGCAGTCAGCTGTGAGTACCTTGAATTTTATATTTGCTACCAGCGAAGTGCTCTCGCGTTTCTCCTTGTTCAACCAGCAGCGTAGAGACATTCCCTGCATTTCCCGCATAGCTAGTGCTACCTGTTAAGAATTTCAATTTTCGTTCAGAGATTTGGCGTGTTTTAAATGGCAGAATTGTTTGAAGAAACAGTAACACCCACATTTTATTTTTATGGTGTGAGTGTTTCAACAGTGAGTAATATTTATTGTTAATGATCATTATTGATTGATCAATAATTAGTGAAATCCTGAGCAGTTATTTTTAAGTGCGTGATAATTTTATTTCATGTTCATTCATTTATTTTTTAATCAATTTTCTAATAAATATAAATAAGGTTAGGATTCTTAAATACTTTTAAAATAAATTAAAGCCGATAACCTCCGCTCTGTGTTATTTTTATGAAATTCTCTTCCTTTTCTCTCTCTCTCTCTCTCTCTCTCTACCATTTTACCGTTTATGATATACTTACAAGTCAAGGTTTGAATTGACAAAGAAGTTTCCCTTCCATTGCGTGTTCTAAGTTACACTAGCTCTTTTTCTTTGAATCTATAAATATTTTCTTACTACCAACCTACAGTAAATTAATAATCAAATACTGCCACCACAGCTGCCAGTAGCGTTTGCTCTTGGCGAACGCTTGGACAAAAGGGGGCATGAGTCTTGAATTCTCCAGAAACCGACCAGTCAGCCGTGCTGTGCCTAGCGCGTCCTCTGCGGAAGCATGAGTACGCTCTGGAAAATAATCAGTGCGATGCGTTTAGCTCCCGTCCATTCGATTATTTTCGTTCAACGTGCGAAATTACTGCTCCTTTATTTGTTTTTATTTATTTATTTTTAGGTCCGGCTATTACTCTACAGTAATGCAGCCGGCAGTACATCACTCAACCACGTCGCTCATAATGCATTTTTCCCACCATCTCTATCCCTCTTTCTCTTTCTCCAACACCATTCCCAAGTTCACTTCGCATGCACGAGTTTATTTCCATTTAAAAGTGGAATTATAATTAGTTGAAAGCGTTTCGCCCTGTGGGATTCGCACCCGAACAAAACCGAAATTGAAAAAAAAAAAAAAAAAATTTCAGCGATCGTTACGCCAGCGCTGATTCAAAATTATGTGCGCCTATAGACGCGCATTATCCCGTTTAGCTTCCATCTGTCTCCATCTACCCCCCCCCCTCCATTTTTTTTCTCCTACTCCAGGAAGCATAAAAAAAAATGCCTGAATATCATGGCAGAGCGACAAAAAAATGCTGTTTCTTTCATTATATATATATATATATATATCCGGGTTAATACTTCGTTACGGGAAATGGAAGCAAAAGTTTTTTTTTACGCCCCTTGCAATATTTTTCTGTTAAAACGTATCGCCAATTTTTACAAGGGAGCATTTTCGCTATAAAAAAACTTCAGCTTTTAGCATGGTCATTGACAGTAGCATTCATTTAAAGTAAACTATACTACTTGCTTTTCAATATTTGGTGAATATTATCCCTACAGCAATAAAATAAAATATTTGTCTGCAAGCTTTGTTAATATGTAGAATTTGTGATAATGGATATTCTTTTTTTTGTTTTATGTATAAAATATAAAATAGGTTGAACAGGTTCATGTAACCATATAAAAATACGTAACTAACTGGTTATTTATATAAACTAAACCAAATGGAAACATAGTATTACGGGGAAAAAATTCTCTCTCTGACAATCTGTAATACGTGTTACATAACCACACAATTACTATTGAAACTAGTAAGTTAGATTATTTATATTATATTATTTAGACTAAACTTTTTTATTGTCTTAAGTCATAGATCTAGTGAAACGTCGAATGTATAACATACAGTATCTCAAATCATATGATAACTTAAACGTTGTTTGATCATTAATAATGATCCATATTTTTTCATTGTGGCTACAGCAAGTGTAATAATAGTCATAAAGTACATTTGGTTCAATAGCTGTAGAAAGTTACGTTCTATGCCTTGTAGTGCCATCAGGTGTTAATACAGGAGCGAAAACCTCGAATACCGTCGAATCTCTAGTATTCGAAATATTTCAGATTCGAGGAAGAAAAAAAAAAGAAGAAAATATTGGAGGAAATAAAGTAAACTCAACAATTATACACTAACAACCCTAAGTGTGTTAGATATATTTATGTTAGTTGTTCTTTGTACCTGTCCTATTATTAATGTTTAACAAGTAAATATTGTAATTTTAATATATAATTATGTAAATAAAATTACTATATGTATTGTTTTGGTTAAACTTGGCTAGTGAAAATACGTTTTATAAAAAATAAAATGTTCAAACTGAATAGTTAATGTGTTTTTTTTTATTTCTCATATAGTATTTTATTTTGACCTTTGAGATTCTAGGGGCATATTTATAATTAGAATTCGAGACAATTTGGGACCTCACTCAACACTGCTTTATACCATAGACATCCAAGTGTATTATAGGGGTCAATAGTAAACTTGGCTTACAGTTTTAAAGTCATGGGTTCGAAACCTACGTTAGGCATGAATGTTTTTTGTAGATAATTTGTTTGTAAGCCGTACCATGTAATTTGTATGGCAAACCAATTATTTTTTAGATATAGAAAAAAAAATTATTGTTAAATGAACCAAGTTTTGTATAAAGCCAAATTTGTTACGTACACCTTACGAAATTGCCTGTGTGGTTGAGGTAACGGAACATTTTTTTTTGTCAAACAAAATCTTTTCTCCTGCAGAAATATTTTTTAAATAAATTATCAGTTTTATTTATGTAAACAAATATATAGTTGATGAAAACAACGCTATGTCTCTTAGTTTTCCCTGAAAAGTAATGCATGTATATATCACCCTTAAAACGACCGGTAATTGTTAGATTCAAGATTCTCTCAGCTCATTTCCCCATCCCTTGCGGCTACGAGGCTTTCCTAAATTATTGCACGCGCACATCTTACACGTTTAGCGGTTACAATAAAGCTTCCTAATTGTTGCGTGCGCTGGCATTGTGAACAGTGTTTCAAATATGAATCGCTACCACCACCACCCTTTTTTCTCTGGGCGACTTCCTTTATTAGGCGATCTCTCGCTTTTCCAACCCCCGTTTCCACCCCCATCGGAAATTTCATTTTCTTCCCCCCTCCCGCCCCTTTTTCACCCCTCTGAATAATGCAGCCGTCCCCAACGCTACTCCTACCCAGGGCTGGGACCCATAATTCATATCCCCTCATTTCCTGCTAGCTATTTGTTCACTCACCCTCTTTCATTTTTTTTCCCCCCCGAAACCTTTCGAGAACCCTCGCCACGAAACGGCAATATGTCCCGCGACAGAAGAGGCTCAGGGCTATTACACGGTGTAGGGTTAAGTATGCCTTGGAGGCGGGGTTAGAAGGAAAACGAAAAAAGAGCGTTGGGGAGGGGGGGGGGAAGAGTTGCGTCGCTTGCGAAGAATCCATACCGTCGCGTGACCTCGCAACGTGATCAGTCACAATCACCGCGACGGCTATCGGAGGTGGGATAATCGACATATCGATTCAATATACTGTAAAAAAAACTGTATAATTTGCCGTACATCCTTTTGGAAGTAAACGGTTAAAATACTTCCTTGTAAACATACTCAAAATAAAAAATGTGTAGATTCGACAGTTAACTTTCTTAGCTGCAATTAAAATTTAACTACGTACAGACTGTTCGGTAATTGCGAAAACATATGTTGATTTAATAGATGTGAGGTGATGTTAAAAAAAAAAAATGTTTCGTCGAGGAACGTAAATGTGTGGAAGCGTAAACGTGCAAAGTAACGGTCGCATGTAATTTTAATTTTCGCGCCGATCCAGGAGTGATTCGCGCGTTCTCTCGGCGCTCCGCAGGGTTATGTTTCCGCGTGACGTTCACTGGCGAATGACTGTTCTGCTTTGGCATTCCCCGCCACCCATCCAATGAATGACCCGCGCAGTTGCGAAACCTCTGTTAAAATATATTATGATTAGGGCCGTGCATATCTCGCGAAAAGATTCCGAGATTGGTTATAAGTAGGGCCATGCATAGGGCCATCCATATTTCGCGAAAAGATTCCGAGACTAGTTATCAATTAAGACATTGTAGCATCGTCTGTGTTTCGTGATTGGGTGAGTTTATTTCAGGCGCATGTCCATTGTCACAGCACCAATCACAGTAATTCAGTGGGGAAACAAATGCGACCTGAGTGGCCCGGTCAAAAAAGGCAACGACTTCTCTCGCAGATGGCCGCCAATCACAAGGAAGACACCTCTGGTGCGGGTATATCTCGTTACAGTCTAATAGACGTTCAGTTTATTCGCGAAAAATGCCTGCCCCTAGCCATGCATATTCCGCGAAAAGATTTCGAGACTAGATGAAAGTTAAAACACTATAGCATCGTCTGTGTTTCGTGATTGGGTGAGTTTCTCCCATTTACATATTGATTGTAACAACACCAATCACAGTGATTCAGTGTGGAAGTAAAGGCGTCCTGAGTGGCTCGGTCAAAAAAGGCAATGACTTCTCTTGCAGAAGCCCGCCAATCACAAGGAAGAAACCTTAGGTGCGGGTATACCTTGTTGCAGTCTAATAAGCGTTCAGATCTTTTCACGAAAAATGCCTGCCCCTAGTCATAAGTTAGAACACTGTAGCATCGTCCGTGTTTCGTAATTGGGTTAATTTTCTTTCAGACGCACGTTGATCGTTACAACACCAATCACAATGATTCAGCGGGGAAGCAAACGCGTTCTGGAGTGGCTCGGTCGAACAAGAGGCAACGGACTTCTCTCGCAGACGGCCGCCAATCAAAAACGAAGAAACCGCTGATGCGGGTGTACCTTGTTGCAGTCTAATAGGCGTTCAGATTTATCCGCGAAAAAATGCCCAACCCCTAATTATTACCCTAGTTGTATTTGAAAGAAGGAAAAAAAAGCCCTACAGCAACATAATCAAATGGAATTTTTCAGTAGACATTTTATAAATCCCAAAGCAATGTATTAAGATTGAGAAGAAGAAAACTTTCGAAAAGAATAGTTCCGTTAGTCAAATACAGTTTCATTTATTACCCAATATTTACAGTATTAAGTTATAACAGTTAAATTGTCTACCCTCAAATTTATCACTCATTTAAGGTCCACTATTCACTCCCCCCATTGGAGCTCGGCTCTACAGTGTTTCTCCCTACTGCTCGTCTATTACCGCTAGGGAATTCAATCCCGGTCCTCATTTATAATTCCGGGATTTAGGATGGCAAATAAAAACATACGAAACGTATGTAGAGATAAGATTTTTCATTGTATCTTCCTAACAAGTTAATTAGATGTCCTTACCCAATAGTCATTTTTTAGTAATCAGACTTGAATTCACACAATCATTATGGGTTTTTTTTCTCCACAAAAAACGAGATCTTGTTGAATTAAAATAAACTAACAATATTATACGTCATTATGTATTAAACTAAACAAAATTGCATGTCAACAAAAATTAACATCTTTATAAATTTTAGTAAAAAAAAATATATCTAATATTTATACATTAGGGTGGAACGTAAAAAATAATTTCGTCAAATAGTTTCATAATAGCAGGAAAAAATTGCCTTTTACCATCAATATCAACATTCGCCAAAACTCATATTGAGTTGCCACAAACGCCTCGAGCATTCGAAATTTCCATGATTTTTGGTTGTTTTTTAAACACTTTATTTTAAATTCTAAAACCTTAAGAAAACAGTTTTTTATGCTTAAATCGAGAGTAGGGACGTATCCTATTTATACAGAAGCGTGAAGAAAAATATTTAAAAGTTCAAGTTTCCTGGAATCGACAAGTATACACAAAAACAGGAATCCTATTTTGATCTCTCCCTTTCCCCCTTCCGCTCCCAGGCTCCCCCTCCTAAAATAATTTCCCTCTATACTTGCCATTTCCAG
The DNA here is from genome assembly GCF_032445375.1 of Bacillus rossius redtenbacheri. Classification (NCBI taxonomy): domain Eukaryota; kingdom Metazoa; phylum Arthropoda; class Insecta; order Phasmatodea; family Bacillidae; genus Bacillus; species Bacillus rossius. The sequence goes on from NC_086338.1 coordinate 37,666,023, forward strand.
CACCATTTCCCAGTCTCATTGTGACTAAGGAATGAGACGTAAAAATGACAGCTAAAGCAAATAGTGTGGTGTGGATGAGTTTATTGTTTTTGGTTTCCCATCAAGGTTGAATAAACAAGTTCTGACAAATTACGGAGATGTGATGAGCAGCTACTTTCATTTACGGAAAGCACTACGAGAAAAAAAAACTATAAGGAGCCAACCGTAAGTCAAATTTCCCCTACCTTGTCATCGAGAATTGAAGAAATATGTGTTACAGCTTCTATTCCCATTGTGTAACGAAACCGAATCTTGAAAATGATAGAAGCGTATCACGGAAAACATCGGAACTTTCTCAAAAGTAAAAACTGAAAAGTAAGCCAGAAATTTTAATTTAATTTATATGCTCTCAAAATGTATTCAGAAAAAAAAAATTCTATGTGAATGCGCAGAATTCGCTTCATGCAAATGTGAAAAACGCAAAACTGTTCCGAAAATTGAAGTCTTTTTTTGCAAGGCAAAGAACAGTTAAACAAATGAAAATGGGTGGGAGGGTTGATAAAACAAACTACTAAACAGTTTGCTCAAGCGTGGAAGTAGAAACCAGAATATAAAGGAAATACTGGGAAAACGATAAGTGCCAGGGCTCAGAAATGAATAAAAAACGGGAGGGTGAGAACTTTCGGAAAGTTCCGAAACTTTAAGTGTAGCTGTAGATGCTTTAGATTCGAGTTCCGTTATTCAAGAGGAAGATGGAAAGTCAATCAAATAAAAAGTGCGAACCATCGTCATCAACAGGTCCATTGTGGTTTTCCGAGCCATCGACCTCTCAGTCGCAAATGCGACTGAAGTTAACTACCTTTAGCATCAGTTTGTGACGGAACTGGCATATCAGATCGTAAAGCAGCTATTATTTCCAGTGCAGTGCTTCACGATTGGGTATTACAAAAACCACTGACATGAGCAGAGTAGTGGACCGAATGAAAGTAAGAAGAGAAATGCAGAGGAGAGGGTCACGAACTTAAGTAACGAAGAATTGGTTGAGCGTTATGATAGGATTTTCAAGGGTTTTATATTTTGATGAGAGAAAAGACAGAACGATTGTCCAACAAAAAAAAGGTGCTTATATCTTTAGAGGATCCATTCTTGAAGAACACATACCTGTAGTAGAAAAACCTGGCTCAAGATTTTTGGAAAACTTAATCTCACACTCTGGCACCTCGCTTCATTACCATGCCACACTCAAGCTGATGGAAGACTGATGAAGCTGGTGACAGAGGCTTTGTCCGCGATTGGTGGTAAATCAGCGCGCAATGGCTTCATCGTGTCAAAATGGGAATCTGACAAAATTATGCCTTATTTTGAAACAAAGAAATACTTTAAGTTTGAGAAAAACACAACTTTGTCTTAATGCGTATCGAAATTCCAAGATCTCGATCTTTTTTCTCCGAAACCGTTTATATATATATATATATATATATATATATATATATATATATATATATATATATATATATATATATATTGCTATCTTGTATTTGAAAGGCATAGCATATTTTGTATTCTGTAACATTGTTTTAAAATGTTTAAATAAAATTTTATTAACACGCTTCAGTTTCATTCTAATCATTGTTAATTGATTACAGTAAGATCATAATCATCGATAAAGCACCTTATTTAGAATAACAAATTTCTTAAATTGGTAAAAAAAATCCCAATTTTAGTATGGTCTGCGATCATTCAAAGCATTATTTGGATGACTCGACATTTTTATAAATTCTAAAACAATACAAAAATATTTTTTTCCAGCTATTAGAAGTTTAAAACAAACGAATATTTTTATATGGCAATGTAGCATAAGCACCATGAAAGGCAACTTTGCCGCACTATTACAAATTGGATTTTTTTTTTATTTCTCCCGTTTTGATTTCACCCTAATATACATATCACTTAATATTTATCTAGTAGTAAGTATGACTCGGGTAATTAGTTTGCTTTGAGTTAAATCACGAAGGCAGGTATAAAAGTGAAAGTGCTTATCATGTTTTGAAAGTTATTTATTTTCAAGTGAGTGATTGGAATAGTGACTTATGGCATTGTAAATTTGAAAGGAAAATAGAAACAGAGGTATAATCTAGGAAAACGTGAGCGAAAATAATTTTGCAATTGTTTATCTAATGTAACACTACAACAGATAAAAAAAAACCTGAACAGCAAGAAAACATTGTCTATCTACTTAATATTCACACTTGTAAACAATAAGCAAATGACATCCAAATTTAGTACATAACCATTATCTTAGGTAATTTATGCTAAATAACCAAACATCGAATAAATAATGTAACTTGCGCGATGCAAGGCGCGGCATTTTAGACACGTTTTTACTCACAGAGTCTCAACTCTCACAACTTACAACTTCTTTGTTTGCCGGTGGAAAACGCGACTAAAATCAGCTGTTAACACAAGATGGCGGACCAGAAAAATCAAAGTGACAGTGACAGATAAAATGAGCGCGTTTAGTTCGGATATTTTTCCCGATCTATGATGGATGTTTCATACCAATTTTTACCCATACAAGTGTTTTCACAAACAGCTGAGTAAGTCGTTCACTATTTAAGGCCCGACCTCACACGCCATTTTGGTTATTTGGCTTTTCTTGTCATAACCATTGTTCCATGTTTCATTACAAATTTTGTAACAAGATACTTAATAAGTTCAACCTTGGCAAAAAAAAATCACTAAAGTGTCCAAAATTATGAACACTTACATGACATTTTTACAGTTCGAAAATAATGTTTAGTAAAAATTCAGAGGCAAAATTTGCGACAAGAAAAAACAAATGCAAAACACATATAGCTCTAAGATAAAAACAATGACCAACATATCACGAGAGACCGTGTCTTAATACTGTAAAACATTTTGGTGATAAATAAAAAAAATGTAATATTTATTGTGGCATTTCTTCCTACAAGAAAAAAAATATGACATTGGTTTTTGGTTCCATGGTGGCAATATGAAACTGTTCAATAATATTTAAGGATAACATGCCATATCTTCAACGTATTGCCGACTGAAGCGCCTACATTGACAAAGAGGATTTTTCCTTCAAGCATTTCAAGCCAGGACACTTCGTAATACGCAGTAAAAAAAAAGCTTATCGACACAGTTTTGGGTGAGTTTGCTCGGTAGTTCACACCGGAAAAAAAAAGGAAGGAAAATTTTTTTCATTTTTTTAAACCTAGCCACCGCCATAAATTGTTGGAATATACGAAGCGTGTGAAGGTATCAAGAATTTTTTTTTTTTACGATGAGGTTACGGGTTCAATAAAATATGTCCCCCGCCTAAAAAAAAAAAAAAAAAAAAAAAAAAAAAAAAAAAAGAATTGTGGAAAAGTGTGGGACGTTCAGTCCCGAAGCGAAAGAGGATTTGCCGCGTCGAGGGATAGGGAAGGGTTTGGGGGGGGGGGGGGGGGTGAAGCGCAGGTGGCGCTCGGTCGGCGAGAATGCGTAACAAATGTTGTGACCTCATGGAAGGGGGAGGGGGGGGGAAGCGCTCGGTATTAAGGGGGTTGAAAAGGGTGAGTGACACGCGAGAGAGGGGGTGTGCGCGGGAGGATTTCTGCAAGGGAAGGAAGATATGACGCGCGTACAAGGCTCTGGTCGGGATGATAGCATCAATGCAAACTTTCACGTCCGTGTACGCAGGAACATCTGGCATGCGAGCCTGTGTTACACTGTTCGGACGAGCGTTCAAAGGTTATTTCACACGAATCTTTATTTATTTATTTATTTTTTTGCATTTTAAACAAAAAAATAGCTAAATAAAAAGAAGTGCAAATAACTATAAGATTCGCGTTTTTTATCGTTTTTTTTTATATTTGGTATTTTTTAACATAATTATTAGAAAAAAAAATATTTACATTTAAAACACACTTGAAAAAGGTTTTTATTGGAGGGGGGGTTTAATTACTACAGATTTTTTTTTGTTGTAATATGAAATGCTTCCGCGCTATTTTATTACAGTAAATAGTAATTTATTCGTTAGTAACCCTATTTTTGAAACTATTTATTTTGAGTGGGATAGTGTAACATAAATTATATGAAAGCTCCAGTTGGGATGCAAATTTTATTTTTTTCCCTGTACCAAAACAACCACACAGGAATGTCAAGGAAGTTTCCATGCAGTGTGTAATATTATCTGTAATATTAAAGCCGAATAATGCACCACAACTATGTATACTAAAAATGTGGGGTGATTAATATGACTTAAATTATCTATCACTATTTTAAGGATTTAGTCAATACAAAAAGGAATTATAGAATTAACAACATTATGAACTTAGTTAATAGTAACGGGGTGCTAGATATAATTTGTCGTAAATTTTTTTATCAGTAATAACAAAATGATTTGTAATAGATTTTATATCACTAATTTTAGGATATAGTCATTTCGACATTTGTAAGATACAGTCATTTCAAAATTACTATATAAACTTAATAACAATAATAAACTTAAAATTAGTAATAGAGTGCTTGATATCATTTGTCTTAAATTTTCTAATACTAATTTTAGGATTACGAAAATGAAAGACGAGAACACCCCACGCTTTTAGCTATAGAGAGTTGTGGTGCATCATTCGGATGTTGGACAAAAAACTTAATTTTAAATTTTAAAAATTTAATTCATTCTACCATAAGAGGGTTTTTAGTTTTTTAAACTATAATTTTATATACACTTTAAATCAAAAGACTTCATTTTTTTAATCGAACAATCGTAGCCTTCAGTACAAAACATAGGTAGTGTTCCCAAATTAACTTCCAAAATATTAAAAAATAATATTTGCAGTGAAATAGATTAACAGAGAGTAGGATACATTTCAAATCAAGCCTTTAAATTATATATTAGCAATAGTGGAATTATAACAGTCCAAAAAAAGTTATTTCATGGATGTATGTGTTTCATTATTATATAATATGAAGAAAACATATTTTAATATGAAAAAATAAACTACTAGATGACTTCTGTTCACGTATGCGTAGGGGGAGACCGGGGCAAGTTGACGATGTTAAGCTTTGAAATGGCCTTTAACAGATAAATAAGCATATATAATATCTAATTTGGTACCAATACGAAGTAAATACTAATTTCTACCTAAATATGTAAAAAGGTTGTATTACTTTGCGTAGTTCCGAAGTTATTGACAAGAAACCAATTAGTTAGCACATTCGTCATCTTGCCCCAGGAGTGGGGTAAGTTGACGAACCTATTGGGGTAAGATGACGAAACCAAAATATATATATTTATGGACAAAGTAAACAATAGTTTTATAGATATACTACACTAAACAACGTGCAGGATCTAAAGAAGATATATTGTAACATATTTGAACGACTTTGATATAATTCCTTGACTTCATAATTGGAAAAGTTTTCGTACCACCACTCAGAACATGTGGAACACTGAATCCAGTCTTCATTTGGAGGTTCCACGTAAACTTCTTCACATGCAGGGCAAGAAACGCTATTTAGGCTTTATGGTTTTGCTACAGAATGATCAGAGCTTTGTTTTTCAGTTTTCTTAGTTTTTCTTTCATTTTTCTTCTCTTCATTCTGCTTCTTCTATCTATCTCTTCGTCACTCAAACGCCTCCTTTCCGTTTTCCGCTTATAATATGCCTAGGCATCTACAAAAAAATCAAACAAAATTGTTACGACTATTAACACAGGAACTATTTATAATATTTTATAATTTCATTATTATTTTTATTTTACTTAAATGTTCGTCATATCTGTACATCATTGGTTTAAATAACACATATAATACAAAATAATGCTCACACTGTCATTACCTATGGCAAGTTGACGATTGCAGGGGCAAGATGACGAATTCGTCATCTTGCCCCCGTCAACTTGCCCCAGCAGCCGTATTTTTGCTTTACCAAAATCACGAACAACATTAACAAATTTTCTTCAACAATCTATACACTAAAATACTCCCAAAAGTCAGCATTTCATTTTACATATATAAACATTTAAAACAAATGGACTCTTTTCTCGTAATAGCTTAACATACGTACCTTCAATATTACAACAATGGCTCACGAAACAGACTGCCTCTCAAAACTGCCACATTCAAACAGACTGGAAAATTCCGCTGCACCTGCCTAGTAGGTGCAGATGGTGACACACAAGGTCACAGGTGCGCCAACCGTCTGTCGGTGTTTCTGGATTAGTTACATACGATTCGTCATCTTACCCCGTTCGCCAACTTACCCCGGTCTCCCCTACATTAATTTCGATATCTTACAGGTTGTGTGTTTGAATAAATGTGCCAAAGAAAGCTACAAATGTACGGGCGAACTTACATGGAGGTTGTACGGTTTAATTAATAAGACAGATTTAAGACATCAAACATAACACCAACTCGTTAATTCTTTCTGTTTCATCAATAACAACATTTTTTTGTTATAAAAAACTCGAAAGAGAATAATAATATTCTATGTGAACAAATTACGCTTCCAAACAGAGGTACTGGCGTGGGTATCTGTTCTAAATTTGAATTCTCTCTGGTTAGCAAAACATACCGTTGCAGTACAAAGACTAATGCCAGGAGTCAAAGAGCTTGAAAAGTTCACTAGAAAGTATCGTGACAATACTATAATTAATTAAGTGAATACTGATGAACAAATATGTTAACAGAATATCAGCAAAATAATTTTCGGTAAGCTTCATTATAAACAAAAACAACAAAAATTGTTATCCAAATGAAAAAAAAGAGGGTGTGGGGTCGTTTTTTTATAACGTCTTAAATTATTTAGCATCGCAAATATTTGCCACATACACACTCTATAACTAAACACCCGGAAATTTCGCGGATTCTTCTGGCCTCAGGATAGAATATGCAAAGTTATAGGTGTGCTCGACCCATGTTTACTTTCCCATTGGTTGATTTCTTAGCGAGAACATTTTTATCCTTGTTATTTGGCACTACCTGATTCACTTACTTCTCTCCTAGCTGGGCATCATTGGCTCACGGTCGTAGAGGGGCGTGTCCAAACAACTGAGGTCCAATCATGAACATAGTGCGAGAGTGTGAAGGTTTGCATTCTAGCTTGCGACTAAATGAATCCGCGAAATTTACGGGTCTCTATCTATAACTTTTAACCTCCATTCGAACAAACGTACGATAAAGAAAGTTGTGAATACTTGTTAGAATTTAGCTCGCGCTAATCCAACGACTACGAATGAATGTCAGCACAATGCTACAGTCACAATAGCGTGACGGACGCGAAACGAAGGACGCGATGCGGCAGCAAAATATCGCGTTATCGTGAGCATGCGATCTTCACTTCAACCACGCGACAAACAGAAACAAATAACTGCACATAGGTATGAAATGTTTCTTATTCTTTAGGTACTTCTGCAATTCATGCACGGACAACCATCAAAGTTTACGACTTTGTTTTAATGGGATATTGCCTGAGAAAAAAAAAGTTTTATTTAATCCAAATTTAGTATTCATTCGGAAAAAAATTATTTCAAGTAAACGTATTAAAAGATTTCGCAAACGAATTTAGAAAACAAAGCCTCGAAAACAAATGAATACTGATTGTATTCCCGACGCTTCAATTTAAACGTAATTGGAAAACAATAATCCTGACGGTCATTTCAGTAACTTCACGCCAGCGACGCGTTGGAAGGTTTTTTTTATTTTTTTTTTTTTTTACCTTTCTAATCGGGAGGTCTGTCGCGTCTACTGAATTTTTTCGTGCTGATTTCACACATGTGTCGAACGTGATTGGTTGGAGGGGGAAAAATAAAATATTTTATTCAGAACGCATCTGTCACATCGTGCACGTTTTCGCTGTTGTGATTCCTGCATAAGGAGTGAATGGTTATCTACTGGGGGAAAAAAAAATCCCTTTCGTCACAGCGTACAGGCGTAGGTAGAGTTTGAAGTACCTATTTATTCTGGAAATATTTTGAAAACTTCTATAAACTTCTGGAACATTTTAAGAACTTCATGTACATAACTAGAGACCTGTAATTTCGCGGATTCATTTCGCGATAGGATAGAGTCCAAATACTTTTGACATTATTTTGCTTCAGTGATTGGGCACAGTTTATCTGAAGGACTCTGGGCCAATGAAAAATCTTTGTAACAGAAGAATTAGCGAATCACGATCATTCCAGTCAACAGGTGTTACGAGTCAGTAACCAATCAGCAGATGTAATTTGCAAGAGTACATAGAGGATCATGGACTCTACCCTTTAGGGATATGAAATCGCGAATTTTACAGGTCTCTATACATAACATATTTATGTTCTCCAATATTACAAAACGATCTATTAAATATTTGCCCATTTTCCATGCAGCGAAAATATTATTAATATTTTTAACTCGATGTATCCAGCAGTGAGTAGTTTACAGCGCAGCATTGAAAAACTTAGAATGTATTTCCAGCTCCAGTGGGGAGAAAGAATAGTGGACTTATTGAAATGTTTAACTTGTGGACAGACAGTTAAATTGTTATAACTTAACGAACAGTGTAAATATTATGTAATAAATACATAGTTTTTATTAAATCGGGATATCATTTGCGGGCCTGCTTTCCCACTATTAACAATAATGATGTAATGTATTCATAAAAGTTGCACAATTAAAGCGAATTTAAACTTGTCATCCCTCAACCATCTTTTTGAATCTGAACATTATTTACACTAAGCAAGATATATTTTAAAATGCGTACTAACATAACAGAAAGAGAGTTTTTTAATTAATTACATAATTCTTCACTAGATTTTCATTTCCTAAAAAAATCAAATCAAATAAAACTCTGACTTTGAAAACCAGACGCTAACAGACAGAAGCATTCATAAATATAATCAATTTAAGCCATAGTTTCAATGAAACCAATTTGAAAGATGGAAATTATAAAGAAAACAAATGCCACCTTCATAAGTTCCAGATTTTTTTTTCATATGCTTAGAGAGAGAAGAAAACATATTTTTATTTTATTTTTTTTACGCCAGTTACGTATCGTGAATCTACTTTAAGAACCTCGTAAGCTTAACAGAACAGTGAGGTTATGGGAGGGAGTTTCTATTTTCAGATGAAAAAAGGGAAGATACGAAGATTTCTCGGGGATCACAAAGGATTTTATCCGGGCTGCAAACACAGCGGAGGAAAGAAAAAAAAAAGCAGTGATCCGGGAAGGAGTTGCAAAAACTCATCCGCGTGTAAGATTGTTTTTTTTTTTTTTGTGGGTTGGTACGGAAAATGGAGTTTATTTAGCACGTCGGTGATACACGAAGGAAACACCAATTAAAAACAGATGATGAAGGTCGTGAGTACTGGATGCTGAAGCATCTTTCCTCTGCCCGACTTTTGGCTAGATTTCCGCAAGCGTGAAGTCGGTAAGCCGTACCGTTTGCGTGTGAGAGGTTCCGAGATCCCAACACGGGGAATGGAATGGCATGGGTTGGTACTGACCATTGGGCGAATATCAGCGGCGGGTCGTGGGAGGAGATGAAATGGAACGGCGTGGGTTCATATGGGCGACATCGGTGGCGGGTCACAGGAGGAGAGGAAAAGCGATGAGAAGGGTTATGTGCTTTTCGCGGGAAGATCTTGAGACCAGCTGTGTGTTTGTGCGGTTTTACATTTCCGTCGTGTTAAAATAGAATATCAGTCATCAAAAATACCCTGACAAAGTTACTGTAAATTCTCAAAACGTACGTGTAAAATAACAAAATGTAATTGTGATTTTATGCATGCGATAGCTGTGTAGTTTTACACGTTCTGTTTGCTAAATTACAAACCGAGAAGTAAAATCTCTCCAACTATGTTTGTGTGAATTTACACTAAGTATGTGTGCAATGACAACATGTAGTAGTGTTTTTACAAAGTCTATGCCTGTGGATTTTTACACGACATATGTGTCAACATACACCAGCTATAATGTTAACTTACACTGACATTGTCTGTCTAAATGCAATATACGTGGTTGCATTTTTACGACGTATGTTGGTGTTATTTTACTCAACATGTGTCTGTGTAAAAATACACAAACTTGTGAGGAGATTCGTGCTGCCACCAACATTTGTGTAAATTTACACAATTTTTTTACAGTGTAGTTAGAGGTTTATTTGTGTTAGTGACGCGGGATGATAAGTACGACGCCCGCTGGTGCTTCTAGCGCGGCATCGCCTCTAAGCACAAGGCTCTGAACTGGCGCAAATAGTCGTTCATGGGACAACTATAAGATTTTAATGGTTGTCATAAGATTATACGGCGGAGAAATGATAGTAGAGATGCTTTCAAGTATCTGTACCGGATGTTTCGTATTTAAAAATCATTCTTAAATATCGGTGCTATATTTAGCCTTTTTCACTCTTCTAAAAATACAGTTAGCAAATTAAGTACGCAAACAGAACTCTACTCAGCCACCCACGACGTATCCTTAAATGATTATCGTAAACAGAGGCACTCTGATATTTTCAGCTGTTTTCAATTCGCGTGGTTTTTTTTTTTTTTGTAAAGCTCTGTACATCTTATGTGTACCCGAACTGGCGGGGGTTTTGAAACACTGTTAGCATCGCCTGTGTTTTTTTTTTATTGGTTCAGTTTCTTTCAAAGTAAATGTCTACTACCGACGGACGAATCGCAACCATTCTGTGCCAAGGAAAAAAACGTCCTTGAATTACCTGGTCAAACAAGGCGATGGCTTCTCTTGCGAATTGCAGCCAAATTACGAGAAAGAACCACTGACAAACGCATAACACATTGAAGTCTAATGAGGGAATGCATTTTTGTGAGAGAGAAAAAATTCTGAATGCCTATTAGACTGTAACACTGTTAAAAATGCTCGTCTTTAATTCACGAAGAACGCTGATTACAAATACCCAGGGATCTTTGTAAATTTACGGTTTATCTTGGAATATTTACTGTAGTGAGATAAAGGTTTTTTTTTTAAATATGAATCAACATTAATACTTTATAACACAGCGGTTGCCAAACTTCAGTATGAAAAACATAATTATCTGTATTTTTAAAGAGTTCTGAACTGTAGTTTATGACGGTGCATGTGTATAAGGACCAGTTGTGCGAGGAAACATTTTAAAGTAAGGTACATTTGATTATTAAAAAAGCTCGTGAGAAAAAGTTTTTATTGACAATTTTAGTTTTACTACATATCTACTTCACAGTTTCACGAAATCTTCATTCAGTTCCAAGCACTTTCGAAAACGCTGCGTCAGTTTCTTTAACCCCTCTGTGTAGAAGATCACCACCCGGGAATGGAACGGACGCTTTGGACACAGGCATCACGGACTTTGATTACGCAATGAGTGTAGCCTAAGTATAGGCGCTCAGTAAACATCTCCGGAAAACATGTAAGCAATCACCGTGCTCGGGTCGAAAAATTATGGCTACCGTGTTGTGGAACAAAAATGGCGTCATTTTGCTTGATTCAATGAAACGTATAGGTCAACAATTACAGAAAAAATTACAAAAATATGATTGTCAACTATTTAATTTCCAGGCGGCAAACTTCTATGCAGAAGGTTCAAAGAAACTAGTGCAGCGTTACGAAAAGTGCTTGGAATTAATAACGATTATGTGAAAATATGAAGAATATTTATAGTAAACTTAAATTGACAATAAAAACGTTTTACCTTGAGTTTATTTTTTTTAATGACGAACGAACCTTATTTTTTTAATATCCTTTGCAAGATGCCAACAACCCAATATTTAACGGTCATTACATTACAGTATATACATGAGTTTAGGGTAACGGAAATCTCTCCCTACAACCATAATATTTTCTCGGCGTTATGAGTAAAAACATTTTGAATTATGTTGCTAAAATTCAGATCTCTAGGCCCAACAATCCTAAAGCATTTAAAAAAAAACACACAAATAGCAACGTATAACATTGCCATTGCATGTCGCTCTAGTGTCTCGCCCCAAGGACAGATTCTGAAGCTTGCTACTCAACTGCCGGCATACTGAGGATGGCCAAAGCATCGTGAGTCGAAACGTTATTGATGATTGACACCCAAAACCAAGATAATGCTGGAATCACATTCGCGTGACAGACGCTACATGAAGGACGTTTGCGAACAGCAAATATCATATTATTGAGAACACAGCACTTACTAACCACGCGTAAAACCAAACAAGCAACTGCAACAGTCATCAATGTTTACGCGTTTATGTAAACTGAGATGTTTATAAAAATTGTTTATCCAAAATTTTATAATTTTCTTTTTTTAATCCAGTTCAACCAAAATTCTAAAACTAAATTGTCACGCTCATTTTAGTAACAAAGAACTCGCGACACGCGATAAAAAAAAGTAAAAACACTTTAAAATCACTTTAAAAAAAACACATAAAAACACTTTATAACCGGAACACTTTATAATCGGAAGCCCGTCGCATCCACCATTTTCGTCACGCTCACGCCACGAATATGTCGCACTTAATTGGTTAGGAAAAAAAAATATTTCATTCGCGTCGCATCCATCCCGTCCGTCTTATCGCGTACATCGCGTACATCGCGTACATCGCGCTGTTGTGACTCCAATGTAAAGCCCAGAAGACTACAGCCCACCGACGGCGGTCGCTAGGGCTGGGTTGACAAACTACGCAAAAAAAAAAAAAGTGCAAAGACGCAAAGGTGCAACACGCATCCCAAGAAAGAAAATCAAATTTTTTTATAAAGCAGGCAGGTCGCAAAAAGGTCACAAATAATTATTAGGGGCAGACATTTTTCGCGAAAAAAAATCTGAACGCCTATTAGACTTCAACAAGGTATACCCGCAGCAGCTGTTTATTCCTAGAGACCTAAAAAAATTCGCGTGTTCATTTCGTGTTATGCTAAAATTCAAATAATTTTACCTTAGTGCGGCTTCCGCCATTGGTTCACTGTTAATCTGGAGGACTGAGAGCCAATTAGAGACCCTCACTCATAGAAGTGTCGAATCACAGGTTACCCAGTCGAGACGACTCACAAGTCAGCAGCCAATGTATAGTTGGCATTTTCCCGAGTGTGTAGAGGATATTGGAGTCTATCCTGAAGTTCATTGAACCCGCGAATTTTTCCGGTCTCTATTTATTCCTTGTGATATGCGGCCGTCTGCGAGAGAAATCGTTGCCTTATTTCACCTAGCCACTCAGCACGCGTTTGCATCCGCACTGAATTACTCTGATTGGTGTTGTAACACTGAACATGCACCTGAAAGAAACTCACCAATCACGAAACACAGACGATGCTAACGAGTTTTAACTTTCATCTACTTTTAGAATCTTTTAGCGAAATGTGCATGCCCCTACCAATAATGTAACTAGAGAGCGTAAAAATTCGGCGGATTCATTTCGCGATAGGCTAGAATCCAAAAACTTGTTCACCTTAATGCAGCTTCAGTGATTGGACTACATTTTCCCCGAGGAAATCTGAGCCAATGAAAAACTCTCAACAAAATAAGTATCGAATCACAAGCATCCCACCTAACAGCCAATCAGCAGGTGTATTTTCCGAGTACATATATGTAGTATCGTGGAGTCCGTCCTGCAAGTCATTGAAACCGCGAATTTTTCTATACCCTTCCTATAACTCAAAATAATAAAACAGTAGGAAACAAATTTCTACCCCGGACTTCTTTTGATAATTAATATTTACCATGGAAACATAAAATGTCAATAATTTGATTTAAAAGCTTATTTTCTGTCACTGTTTAAATAAACGTGATGTATATATGGTAAAAAGAACAGCATGTCCTTCTAAGCACGTAACGTCTGCATCTATATAAGTTTTCGGAACAGTTCTCTTCCAATATGGCCGTCGGAAAAACGCAAGCCAAGAAACGCAAGAAAGTTGGAAGTTGGAACAGTGCTTGCGTTGCGTTATTTGCGTTTGTACGTGGTTTATGCGGTCGCCGAACATGTTGCACCTTGCGTTCTTGCGAAGTTTATTAACCAGACGCGAAGCTTGAAAGCTGCGCGTAGGACTGTGTATAGATAAGTCTTCTTCCAGGCGTGAACTCTTCGCAAGAGAGAGAGAGAGAGAGAGAGAGAGAGAGAGAGAGAGAGAGCATCGTCGCCAACGGACGACACCCGGTTGCGCCTTGCGTCGTCGGGCCACACCGCCAGGGCGTAAACCGCGGGTTTATGGTTCACGCCACCGAAAAAAAAAAGAGAGAGACGCCGGCAAGGGAAAGAACCCTACCACACAGTTTTTTTTTTTTTTTTTTTCGTTGACGTCTCGGGCGCTGCTACCTCGTACCTCTTACCCGCCTCATCTCGAAAGCTGAGACGCCGCGAGAAGCAAAAAAAAAAGAAAGGGGGAGAATATATTCCGCGTGCCCCGTCGGAATGGCGTCTTTTGCTGCATGCGGGACGCGTTCCTCAACCCTGCAACGTGGGAGTGGGGAGGGGTGGGGGAGGGGAGCTGTCATCGTATTTACTCCTCCCGCGCCGTTCCGGTGTTTGCCTCCGTCCCGCGAACGCGGCATTTCACTTTTTTTTTTTTTTGAAAACCCTCTTTTCTCCGGTTCACCTCCGCCGCCGCGCGAGAAATCCCCCCCCCCCCCCCCCTCACTCTGGGACGTAGCGTCCTCGACTTCCAGAACCGCCTCGCGGCTGGGCGGGCAACAAGACGCGGCGCGGCGGTCCGGCCTAGCCGCCGCCGCAATAAAACAACCCCTCGCCGAGGGAGGAAGGGAGGGAAGAGTAGGGGTGAAGAGGCGTGTTCCCCTCCTCCCCACCCCGCCACTTTCCCCTCTTCTCGACGGGGCGACCGAGGGGAAGAAGGGAGTCGTTCAAATTGCATCTTCGGGCTGTTTGCCGTCTCTGCGATCTGCCCGGCTCGGAACCGCCGGACTGTACATGATATAACGACCCCCCCCCTTTCCCCCTCCCCCGACGGTCCATCGCTCTCTCCTCGAGGAGAGCCCAGGCTGAACCAATAGGGGAAGAGCAGTTGAACGAGTTAAGGAGGAAGGGGAAAAGGAAAATGGTGTTTGGAATCAGAAGCCCGTGTCCTTTTTTTTTTTTTTTTGCCACTAGGGCCTACGCTCCTGGAAGGAGGATGTGTCGCTTGTTAGCCTTCTCCGAACGCCCTTACGGTCAGAATTCTTCTCCGCAGCCAGTCGTGGTCGGGCGTTCTTTGGCCGTCGATGACAATCTTCGCAAAAAAAAAAAAAAAAAAAAAAAAAAAACTCGTGTCTCTCGCATCGTCCAGGGAAGCAGTTGATTGTTTTCATCCGAGCCTTCTTTTTTTTCCCTCAGCTATTGGTTATTTACAATATTGGTGTTTCGAAATCAAAATTGAGAGTTAGTTGAAAAGGATGAATTACATTAAAAATCCATTTTATTATTATTATTAGCTTTAATAACTACAGAGACATTAATTGTACCCGAATACTTATTCACATGCCACAAAATGTTAAGGTAATCAGTACAATTCTCATAGAATGGCAGTTTAGATGAAAAGCGAATGGAGGCGATACCGCATACGTGGTACGCAGGTACGTCTGCGAGTGTCGCACTTATTTCCAGTGGTAAAAGCACTCTCTGAATTGCGAGGTGTCCTTTGTTCGAACATGAATGTGTGTGGTATTTTTTTTAAAATTTAAATTAAGTCAAATATATCTTGCATATACCCTGCTGACTAACCTGTGGAATAAGAAGAATCAAAAACATTAAATAGCCCAAAATCTTTTTTTCTAAAAAAATCGCCCTACATTCAAAATTTTAAACAACCAAACCAAGTAATAAAAATTTGTTTGTTAAACTGCTTACATTCTGGAATATTATATATATTCCAGCTTGTAGTTGCTTCACTCTCCTATGTATACTTACCATGCAAACAATTGTTTTTGTGTTGGTTGAGTTCTCACTGAGAAACCCTCCTGGTTAAAATGGGTTAACTTGATTCGGGCCTCTACTGCTGGATGCGAGATAACGGACCCAAAGTGGAAGAAGAAGGTGTCAAAAGAACTGTAATCTTATTATTATTATTGTTATTATTATTATAGAAAAGTAAAGTTATCATGTTCGCAAAGTCCACGTGGTGATAAAAAAACACTGGTGAACAATATGGTTCTTTTTTTTTGCTGGCCTTTAGCATAATCTTTAATATCTTTAAATTAAAAACTTTAATTTTCACTCTATTTTTAATCAAACATTTATGGCTCTGCAAAAAAGTTCAGCCAAATTTTCAATCAAAGCTGCCGATATCGCTTACAGCTCTACTGCAATACCAAAAACCATTCAATTTTTCTTCCTCGCCGGAAGGGCTTCACGAAACCTATCAAGTAGCCTCAAATGTTGACGGGAAATTGCACCAGCATTCGGTCCGTTATCAATTTCAATAGCGCATAAAGAAATTTTTAAAGAGCAATATCTATATTAATACCTGCCCGTCAAATGAGGGCACAGTACAAAGTAAAGCTAAGGGCTTTTTGTTTTCAATGATTTTGGCCCGCGCGTTTCGTAATATATGTATATATAATGTTTCATCCGATTTCACAAGCCTAAAACATTGACTTAGGTCACGATATAAGCTTCGTGTGAATGTTACTGTGTGTGTGTTTATATATATATATATTGTTACGAACGTGAGCAAGGCCGTGACACGTGCAGGTGCAGAGCTGGCTGGCGGCTGCCGCAACATGATATGCGCCGCGCGCGCCTAGAAGATTACAAGGATTGTCGCTTTCCCCCCTCCTTCCCACCACTTCCCGCGCAGCGCCCTGCCTGACACGTAACTGACACCTGACAGCTGCAGAGTTACGCGAGCCACCGACACATGTTTCGAGAGATTTCTGCCGTCGGGTCGGCGCGGAATGACGCGACTGGCCCCGGCCGCGCTCTTGTGAGTTCTGGAAATTGCGGCTGATATATAAAACGAGGACGGCGGCCTCGGAGAGAGAGTCAGTCGGAGTTAAGCTGGGAGCTGGGAGTGTTCCCGCGGCGGAGTTTCCGGGGCGATAGTGCCGCGGGTGCGGCAGAGTGGCGAAGTCCTTGGACGAAGGTTCCAGGGCAGTGAGTGAGTCAGTTCAGTGCACCTTTGATTATGCGGCACTCATCCCACCTAAAGTAAAACTCTTCCCACAATTTGGTTAACAGGTCCGGAGTGATGAAAGCAATAGCCTCTTCAATTCTGTATCCCAACCCTGGAAAATCATTAGTTAGTGGCGGAACGTAGACAACTTTTTAAATATAAAGTCACAAAGGAAAAAATAGTTACGTGGCTTTTTGTCAGGTTAACGTGGAGGCCAGCGAAAAAGAACTCAGTCATCGTCTCGACCATTACGACCAATCCAAAGGTCAGGGACTTCGACGTTCAACCACTTTCGAACAAAGATATATTCCAATGGGGAGGGGCTCCATCCTGTTGCCAAATGAAGTTCACAGATTCACCCTCTACTAATTGGGGAAAGAGCCATTCTATGCGCTGCAAGCGAGCACACAAAGCAGTATCGCGCATGCCTTTATCCCGAGTTACTCTTTAATTGCGACCTTCAACCAACACTCTACAACGCTTACAGTTGATAATATTAAAATATATAACTTGGACATTCTTTTATGGACAAATTGTATTATTTGCAACACTTGTAAAGTGCTTTAGACCATTATGTTTGTGTGCGTATGTGTGTAGGTGTGTACTTGTATGTTTTTAACTGTTTTCTGCAGCCGAATTTTTTATCGGTCTATTTCAGATTCATCATGTTTAAGCATTGCAAATTTTATCGCCAGATAGAATGCTTACATGCTAGATGCTTTTTTTTTTGTAAAGGCAAGCAAGAATTTTTCGCTTGACCAGTGGCATCGTTGTCACTCATTAGAATTTTGTTTGCTGTGTTTTCCATAGATGGGTTAAGTGCAAAATTTATTTTCAACTGTTTCATTTTTATTACATTATTTTTTACATTTTCTTCAAAACAATTTTTTTTTGCATTTTTTTATTTCTTCAAATATTATGAAGTGAGAGGAAAATACAAAATCAGATGGATAAGTAAGGTTTATTTTTTTATAAACGTACATAGGAAGGTTTGCCATTGCACTAAGTTCGATCTTTCATGCAGATGACGCTATACTCGCTCATCGGTGCCTCTTCACAGACCTCGGATCAAACCGACCAGGAATCTTCCGCGCGGTTGCGTGGCCAATCAGAACAAGAGATCCTTCGCAAGTGCGGGCCAACCGTCGGACGAGCAGGCAAGCGCTCTCGGGTCAAAAAGACCGCCAAACCGTTTTGCTTCTTCTCTGTACTCGCCCATTCTGTGGCAGGAGTAACTACCACTAGGGCGCTGGGGTAGGGGGAGGGGATAAAAGTGCCGAAGGGGAAGAGTGTAGGAAGGGTTTTTTTTTGGGTGGGGGGGGGGGAGAGGATTTGAATAGGAGCCTAAGAGCGGGAGAGGGTTTTTCACAGAGTCGTTTTCAATCGAGGCTGGAAACGAGCTCGCGGCCCAGATATTCAATCGAATCGGGAAAATCCACCGAGCGCTCTTGGTCGGAATACAAAGAGATGCGGCGTGCAAAGAGCCTTCCCCCATCCCCCTCCCCCTCCCCTTCCCCGCTCTCCACAACCCGCTCAGCACCCCCCTGCGACCGCCACCTCCTGGTGAAAACCCTCCCGCGCTCCTGAAGAGAGGATAAATGTCGGCCGCTGGTTCCAGTGCCGCCTCTACTCCAACCCCCTCTTTCGATGCGCATCTTTCCACCTCCACCTTCGCCCCTCCCCTTTACAACTCCGATGATACGAAACCCACCCTTGTTTCAGATCAACAGCATCACTAGAAGCCGGGTGACCAGGGAGGGGGGTGAAGGAATGTGTGCGTGGAGTCCCACGCGCGACAGAAGTGAGACTTCTTGCTTATCACATTATTAGGTACAGGTAGAGACCGGAAAAATTCGCGGATTCATTCGGCGATAAGCTAGAATTCAAATACATATACCTTTCAGATGATTTTGATATTGGCTTACTGTTCATCTGGATGAATCTCAACCAATTAAAAACCCTCAACCAAAGAAGGATCGAATCACAGACGAACCAGCTGAGACGACTTACAAGTCAGCAGCCAATGATCTTGCGTTATTAGCCCAAGTGTACAGGGGAATGTGCAGTCTATCCTAAATGCCATCGAAACCGCGAATTTTTCCGGTCCCTAGGTATAGGAAATATAATTCTCTTTGGATGAGGTCGCAG
Organism: Bacillus rossius redtenbacheri; assembly: GCF_032445375.1. Taxonomy (NCBI): domain Eukaryota; kingdom Metazoa; phylum Arthropoda; class Insecta; order Phasmatodea; family Bacillidae; genus Bacillus; species Bacillus rossius. The sequence continues at coordinate 37,685,215 of NC_086338.1, forward strand.
TTAAAAAGTGTTTGCGAGCGTTAAATTATTCTATTACGCAAGAAGCAAGTGTGTAAGTGTGCAAGCATGCAAGTGTGCTAGTCTGGTGCGTCATTTCTACTTTCCCCCCCTTCGTAACGTTCGAAAAATTGTAGCCCCCTCAGCAAATAAGTTTCACTTCAAAAATGCTCCGCATGACACTACTATAAATATTTTCACGACAATATTTCCACTTCAAATTTCAATCGGTGATATCAGTCAGTGAACCCCCTTTTTTTTTAACTCACTTTTTTGGCCACACATGTGTAGGAAAAAAGATAGGCATAATCGATTTCCGAAATTAAACAAGATTTACTAACTTTTATGTTGGAACTAGTTTCATTTTAATAAAATCTATTTCTTTACATTTTTACAATTTTTTTTCATAATGTTCAGAAGAATTTTACAACCCATACAATTGCGGTTATTATTTATTAACCAAAAACATAGAAAATTTACCATAATAATATAGTGAATTTTAGGCCTCGGTCGAGAGATGACGGACAGACGCCCCTCCCACTCCGCCGAGGGGAAGCCTACGATTCACGCCGAGTATTCGACATGCCCGAACATTACCGAATACTTGCCTTCGGGTGTCTTCGGAATTCTTTTGACGTGACAACGTCTAATAAATCGATGAACGCTGGCTGCACGCACGAATAATTGTCCCACTACGGATGTGCCCTGTTTATGCATGCGTGGCATCTCTCTGGTATGTTGCGGACGGTACAGAGAACTCGGCCGGCACGTAGTGGCGTACTGCTCAGGTTTCACCCCGCCATGCTGCAGGGATAGGCGGGTCGCGCCGGTTGGATCACTCCTGCGCATGTCGCCACACACGGCTTGGCTTGGGACAGACGACAACACAGCGGGGTTCGAGGTTATTGTTGTGCACCGCGCCACGGGAGTATATTCGCAAGGAAATGGCGTTCTTAAAAGTACGTATTATTTTAATTACTAGTGTAAATCAGGATATTTAAAAAGTGTTGTATGAGTATTGTTTTAGTTATGTAATTAATATTTATTGCTGGTATAATACTTTTTACGCTTTAGTTTGACAATGGTAATTATTTGTCATGAGTTATTATTTGATCAACTAAATCACACACCGTATTATAGTTATGAGCCCACGAGCGTGTAAATATTTCGAGTCCAACAGAGAATATGCTAGTTAAAAGAAATTCAAACAAATATCGTGCGTGGAATATTATTAATTTATAAAATCTGAAACAATTATTTCCAATATGGCCTCGTAGCTGTGCGGTTAGCAAGTTGACGGATCAAATCCCGGCGGCTGAAATTTTTTTTGTACTTGTAAAAATAAATACGGCGCGCACGACACTACAAAAGTAATAAATATATTTGAATTAATGAATGCAAATAAAAGTAAATTTATTAATTAAATTATAGATTTCATTTCACTCCTTTGTATCCATACAAAATAGTGATAATTCAATAAAAGTGATTCAGTTTTATTCATAAAAGTATGCAGAGGTAGATTTTATCATACAAAAGATAGAAAAATTTTAAAAAAATTTCTTCCTTAAAGAATATAATATTTTTAATGCATAAATGGTTTGGTTGCAAAAACCTATTACGGCTCAGTCTCAGGCCGAATATGATATTTCATTTTCTTCTGGATCAATCATTTCATCAATGTTTTGTTATGACTTTGTAACGTTAAACTTTCGTCCGTAAAACCGACTTTACAGACAACCAAATTTTTTTTAGGTGAAAAAACGTCTGTTTTAAAAGCCGTAAATGCCAATTCTAACTTCTCCAATGCTACCAATGAGAAAATCTAGTCAATTTGAGTGTTACATATACTGGAAAGTTATGTATGAATGAAAAAAGAAATAAAACACAATTTATGTTTGTTCTTCTGAAATAACAAATTTGTAATTATTAAGGTGAGTAATTTTTATAAAAGGGAAAATAATAATAATAAAAACAACTACTTTTTGACAAGGTTTTTTTGACATTGTGATCTAATAGTTCACCATTTTAACAAATGATTAGGTTAGTTTTTTGTATTACAAATCTTTGATATAGAGAATGAAAATGATCGGTTGGGTTAGGTTGTATGGACAGTGGGTTATGATAGGTTAGGTCCATTTAATATTCTTTAAAATTAGGATGATTGGTTAGGATAGGTTAGCTACATAGCTAAACAAAAGAATTCCGAAGTCACCCGAAGGCAGGTATTCGGTAATGTTCGGGCATGTCGAATACTCGGCGTGAATCGTAGGCTTCCTTCAGCCGAGCGTGTTCGGACATGACGGCGCCGGCCACGCGGCCTGCTCCGCGGGGAACGTTCTGATCGACTGCACCGCGTCGTTCCGGAGGTGTTTCGTCTCGATCGACCTGCGAACGTTCGAGACGGACTGTCGAAACCTGCGTGAACTCCACTGATGCGCCGTCCAGCAAAGTTGTTTTAAGAGTTGTGTTGTTGAAGAGTGATGTGTAGAGACCGGAAAAATTCGCGAATTCATTTCGCGATAGGCTAAAATACAAATATTTGTACCTCAGTGCTGCCTCTTATATTGGCTCACAACTCACCAATGAGAAACACCCAACCATAGCTTTATCGAATCACAGGCTGCTACGTTGTAACGTCTCAAAACACAGCAGCCAATGAGTGGGTGACATGTGACCGAGTGTACGTAGAACTATGGAGTTCATCCTACAGGTCATTGAACCCACGAATTTTTCCGGTCTCTAGTGATGTGTAATTGTTTAAGAGTGGTGTTGTTGAGTGGTGTCACTGAAGAGTGATGTTGTTAAACAGTGTTGTTATTAAAGAATGGTGTTGTTAAATAGCGGTGGTGTTGAACCGTGGTGTTATTAACGATTGGATTTGTTGAATAATGGTGAAGAATGACCTTTATTGTTAAAGAGGAGGGTTTTTTGAGAGTGGTGTTGTAGAAAGGGCATTTTGTTGAAAATGAGTGTTCTTGGAGAGTGGTGATGTTTAAGAATTTATTTGTTGACTAATGTGGTTTTTTAGTGAGTTACAGACATGTTACTATTGTTTTTTGAAGAGACTGTTGACGTAGAGAATTTTAGACATGGGTTGTTCAGCGACAGTCCTTTACGGGGTTTGAGCTTAATGACCATGGAAGAATTATAAGAGTAATTCTCAAATATAATACATTAGTTTATTACAAAAAAAATACTAGCACGCACCTGTATAAATTTGAACTAAATACACGTTACTAATGTTATATTCGCGGCGATTGCTGTACGCCTTCGCATTAGACCACACTGCACAACAGCCCAACGTTGGAGGTTGCAGCTCCGGATTTCTCAAGGGGACTAAGCCGTCCAAGTTGGAGTCATTGGGAGTGTTGTAGTGCTGGAGCAGTGTTGATGCGACAAAGCCGGGTAGCTGTTGTGTGTGTCGAGACAAACAGTGGACCGTCGAGGTGACGATGGGTAGTTACAGGTACTATGGCAAGCATGTGCTTGAGAAGTAGTGGTTGTGCACGCAGCGCCTGCCGTGTCGAACTGCTCAGAGGCATTTCATTGACATTTGCGTACAACGTGAAGAATAAAGTGAAAGGAAATTTTTACTAGATGTTTTGAGCATTTAAGTTTGTAAAAAGACATTTCTAGCATTGTAGTTCGGGTAATGAATTAACTATAATTATTAAAATTTAATTTTTTATTTATTTTAACTAAGACTTCCATCCTAAAATAACCTAATTATATTTCTTATACATTTTCCCCCTTCTCCCCCTTCTTATCTTTCGTGAACAAATCATTATGTCCAAAACCATATATTCAAGCTAAATAGATGAGCAAGTTATACGTTTTTATATCAAAATTTCCGTGACTTGTAATTGATAAATACTAGTATTCAGGTAGCCGATTGAGCTTGTATCATGGAAAAATTTTTTTGCAGTTTCCTGTAAACTCTTATAAAAGTCTAGTCAAAAATCTTTTCGAAAATTTTTGCTAGTCGTACACTTTCCTGCATTCTGCGTATACATTTTATTTCCAGATAATTTTATATTTGTTGATAATCTGAGCAAGTGTGACTCGAAGGGACCACAGGGGTCAAAAGGTCAGACCACTCGCCTCCCGGCGGCGTTGTACGTGTGTTTCCCGCAAGTGGGAAACGTGGCGTATGTTGCCGTGAGCTAATTTGGAAAGAGGGGAAAGAATGAGGTATTCCCGCTTTCCTCTCGTTCCTCCAATCACAACTCATTACTAGGGGCAGGCATTTTTCGCGAAAGGTCTGAACACTTATTAGACTGTAACAAGGTATACCCGCGCCTGTGGTATCTTCCTTGTGATTGGCGGCCGTCTGCGAGAGAAGTTGTTGCCCTATTTGACCGATCCACTCAGGACGCGTCAACTTCCGCACTGAATCACTGTGATTGGTGGTGTTGTGACAGTCGATATGTACCTGTGAGAAACTCACCCAATCACGAAACACAGACGGTGCTAAAGTGCATTAACTTTCATCTAGTCTCGAAATCTTTTCGCGAAATCTTCATGCCCCTACTCATTACCTCTCGCTTTCTCTTAAAAACCCCGATTTCAATTAGACGTAAATTCTTAAATAATTAATTTTACTGAAGCTTAGGCTCGTAACCTGTCATCGGTACCATTTGAATATAATTCCGAACAAACGGCAACGAAATTAAGGTAAAGTTATACTTTGGTGTTAAATACTTATAAAATAGGTTCTGTACTGAACACGGAGTAGATATTTCTAATTATTGCCGACTTACTGTTAAAGCCATATAGGGGGGCTAAAATTTCCGCCTAATATTACCTATCAAAATTTCATATTTTTTACCATAGAAAACCATATCTTGTTTTACGAGTTATAATCAACATACGCATGCGTGATTTTATTTTAGACGTATATTTTTTATGTATAGAGCTTTCCTTATAAAAGATCTACAAAACCTCTTAACCATTTTATTTGTTTTGACTTGAGTCAATGCATAATACGTGAGAATCTCTACTCCGTATCGTTTACGACTTTTAAAAAATAGACATTAGCGATAACAGTTGGGTTTATTTTGAATTCTTAGCGCATAAACCTGGAACATAGGCGACAGAACATATTACAAATATATATTTTTAATATATATTAAAAAAACATTACTTCTTTATCTCTCAGAAAAAGAGTTGTCAAGAAGTCAAATTTCTTATAATTTCAGAAATATAAATCAAAACAGATGACTTAATCCCAATAATAATTGGAATGTCAACTTCAGAATAACGTACAGCCTAAAACTTATAAATAGAACACAGGTCACAAAATATCTTAGAATCTTCGTCAATTTACGAATGATTTACTACTTAGTAAGTATTATTAAGAGCAATATTGCTCTATAAACATACACATTAGCTTGAAGGCTATGCAGCTAGCAAATAAATTTAGTTTAAAATAACAATTAGCCAAATCTTGTTTTTAGGTCATTAATATTAAGTGTGTTGAATGCTAATGTACATTTACGGTAGCTTATCGAGTATTCGCTCGTATTGTGTACGCTCAGAAATCAGGGCAACGACTGTTTGTGATTAAACTAGAATTGAGTTCTGGCAGTAAATGCGTCGTCCATAAATTGGTAGCTCAATCTATGTATCTCGTAATCCAGCAAAAGGCAATTAAATCGACTATATTGCTCTCTCCTGCAGCAGAGAAGCTTAAATTATTTTGACTGTTGCATGGAAGCCAGTTGATTTGTTTCATGATTTAGTGAAACACATTAATGTTTTGGTAGGTGAGAGCCAATTTTTTTTAAGAGTTTTAATTTTTATTTTAAAAGCAGTTGTATTGGGTAATTTTTTTCTCACTAATGACCAGTTCACAATTATTTAAGCTCTAATAAAATTTCAGCTAATTTATTTCATCCCATCATATGTCAAGACTAATGTGCATTTACGCGTTAGCCTTGTTGGATTATAGACTGGTTTATCAAAAGTAATATGTTTAATGTTAACAATTATTTCTCTGTTACAGACAATTTCTTTGAAAAGTACTGTTCTGAAAAAAATATTGTAAGATGGCTTGTAGATCAGTATATGAACACAATAAATTACTTTAACATGTTATAGTCAATTATAACCAAAGCTATTGCTTCGTATGAACAGGCGAGTTCTTCAGTATAATTTTTTTTTAAACGGAGCTAAAGCATGAGATTTAAGAATTGTTATTTAAAATATTTAAAATATCTTACATGTGCTTTATATATATAATTTGTCTACACGTTCCCTGCAAATTCCTTTGTAAAATATACGAAACGTTTTGCTGTATTCTTGGAGACCTCTCTTGAAATAATCTTAAATAATTTCTGGAACAACTCATACTCTTTTGATTTAACAAAACTATTTTGTAAACCTTTCTCTTTCGTAAGTTTTCGAGAGGAGCTTATTATATAACAATATAAAAATAAATATTTGCTTAAGACCCTATAGAGAAAAGTTTTTGAAAATTGACCTATTACACAAAGAAATTAAAACATTTCCAAATTATTTATTGTGTCACCTTTTACCACAATAGTGCACTCCTTATCTAATATACAAAATTGCTAAAAAAAAAAAAAAAATCACTTTGCTGATTCTTTTCATTAATGCGACAGCTTATATTTTTCTCTGTTTTGATACAATCGGCTTTTTCTTGTCTACAAATACTAATGTTTAAAAAATAGTTTCCAGTATTCACAAGAATTTGTGTTGTTACAGATATTTTTGAAGCTTCATTTTCGAATACGAGTATGGGTGAGGCATCATTACGTAAACTGAAAACCATCCCAGTATCTTGCAATGGGTCAAAAAAAAGTTTTTACCTCGGTTACAGGTTCTGATGTTAATTTTTGTGACTGCGCACATTACACACATTACAATTTTGTGTATAAATAAGTATATATAATTATATAATCAACTGTCGAATTATTTAATTAAAATTATAATGATGTATTATAAGTGTAACATTTAGCAGCAACTTTTCAAAAAATTATACCTATATAATAATACAAAATAATTGTACTACGAAATTAGTGTAAAGTATGATAACCGTATTAAGTGGCTACGAATTTCAAATTTAACATTTAATAAAATTTACGATATTAAATAAATTTCTATATTTGCCAAAAATATTAAAGGTTGCAGAAATAAAATGTTTAACTCCTATGATACCACGTGCGAGTGCGTTTCTAGAGGTTTATTTGGAAAATTTCCTACTGAATTTTATCAATACTTTAAGCAAAGACCTTTAAAAATCCTGCAATCAATAATAAATTTTACTTTACTCTGAACGAGTTCTTCTCAATTATTTACATAATTTGGTAGAGTTTGCTAAAAATATACTGAGAGAATTTTCTCACAAGGTCTACCACATTTCCATTCTTTGTAAAAAAAAAATAATAATTATAAAATAAAGTCTGACCTGAACATTTCGGCGTAATATCTGTCATTTTACAGTGAGAAGAAAATGTAAGTGCAGGATTTGCGAAGAGGAATTTAAACAGCGCTTTATTTTTTACTGCGGTAAAAAGTGTGGTTCTTACAAATTAAACTCACGGAGAAAGTAAACTTTAGTGACATGTCTGCTCATGCGGTTAAAACTTTTGAGAAGCACTTAGAGGTCGTGCAAGACTACAAGACGAAAAAAAACCCGCTTCTTAAAACGGTGGTATCCTCAATTTTTTTGCTTCTTATATTTCATGTTTTGCCACATGATTTTAAATTAGTTCATAATACAACCGTGTTAAATTCTTTACTTAAGGCTTTCTCTTCCTAATAAACACGTCCTTGTTTAAAGTTTTTTATGAACTTAATGTCAAATTATAATTTCATTCCTAGAATTTACTGAAGGCATTGAATCATGTGGTGTACAGTTTTGAATTAACCATTCGTTTGTAGCCTTTGACTTGAAACACTTTATTTTTAGCATATAATTCATAAATTGATAAAATTATGGTTTTCTCAAAACCATAGGAACCAGAAAAATTTGCTTTTAGGTTCACAAAAACTTATAAGTACTTCTTAAAAAGTAAATGCATTTTATTAAGCATTTCATTTGGATTTATTTTGAAATCATTCAAAATAATTTATAGAAGCACTAAATATTAGAAGCAAAATAATTTATGATACTACCCTAAATTGAATCAATGTTACATAGTCTGAGACAAAACAAATTGAGCTCATTCTTATTTATCAAAATTATGATTGTTTACAATTCATTTTGTAATTAACTACTGTTTAGTTAACTGATTCGTAATTAAAACAAATATCATCTTAAGGGGAATGTTAGGAACAGATTGATGCCATGTTGTTTTCAACATTTTTAATGCTATAATTTTGTATTGGTTGATTTTGGAAATTTTTCCTTCGTTAAGACAGAGGTAACGAACTAAGAGATTTTCTGAGACTATAAAATTGCTTATATTTGCTAACCTCCCCCCCCCCCCTCCTCATTCACACAAAAAAAATTACTTATGCGGCGTCATTTAAGTATATTTAATAAACAAGTACTTATTAGCATCAAGTTCTCATCAGTTTCCTGTGTTTTCTAAAATTATGAACATATTAACACATAGGTACTGTCCAAACTATATAATTTCTTTGTAACCAATGTTGACAGCTTTTTTCTCATAATTTTTTAAACAATTTTGTAAAGTAAATAATGGTTACTGTGAGTCATCGTTAGAAGATAGACATATGATATTTGCGAAATTTTCTGTATTCTGTAGGCCTTTTTAAGACCCACAATTCTATAGTACATTATTTATTTATCAGTCATGTGTAAAACAGCATAAGCCATGTAAGCGCCCTTAAAAGTGTCTTTCAACGACTTGATTACAAAACATCGACATTTCTCTACTACCTTCAAATTATATATGAATGTGGGCACATAAATATTCCTGTAAACGTAAATATATTTGTAATTTTTTTTTCATTTACATGAACACAACTATATCTCTACAAAATAGTGTTCCCAGTAATACTAGGTTAATTTATGTTCTGTATTGTCCCAGTATCTACAATATGTTCAAGTTATTTGTAAACTGTTCCCTAAATAGCTTCCCGGTATTATATGCGGATATTAATAAGCGCAGTAAAATAAAATAACGTTAAATTTATAAATATTCCAGTATATTTTTCATGACCTTATGTAGGCTTTTGGGCATACGCCATTGCTTAGCACATGTATGTCTGCAGAAGAAAACTACAAAAAAAAAAAACAGAAATGACAAGAAGCACAAATTAAGCAAAAATTGCTGTTGTCAGGATTTAACGCCACACAATGGTTAAGAAAATATGATTGAATGAAACATAAATTAGAATATAAAATTATGCGCCAATTTCCGTAATAATTACTCAGTACTATCACCGTAAAATTTATTTTGTACTTTTACCAGGATATTCATTGAAAACTCAGTTGCCAACGATATCACTTGTAAAATTGTAAGGCAGAACTTTGTATGTACCATGTACAAGTATTTTCCTTGTAAAAAGAACAACAATATTTTACAGTATATATGGAAAAATAACCACAGCCATGTGTTGTACAAAATAAATTTACAGTATCTTTGTGTCAAAGTTCATTCAATATGGCACAAATGACGTCATAATCCAAGATGGCGTCGGGGTCATTGCCGGGCACGAGTACCAAACTCTGGACCCTGCGCTCGGAGCCCCCAATTTATACTACTCTTATGTATAGTCAAACCTTTTTTACAATATTAGTTGGTCGCTAACAAGGTCACGTCCTTTGGCGGAGTCACCGATGATCGGGTAACGACTTCTCTTCCTTGTTTATAATAGGCTTTGAATATATATACTGTATAGAAGTCGCCAGCCCAAATTAAAATTTCTAATACGGTTTTGAGGTAGTTGGTTAATTCACCGCCGCAATCGCCACCATCTCTAGGGCATCGACTTGTGGTGGTCCCTAGCGGACAAGTGTCGAACTCTTCAAACACCCCTTCCCCCTCCAGTTGAACGACGTTGAGCTGCAGTGAATGATGGATGAAGGGTGCGGGGTATGACAGCAGGCGACAGCGCTGCGCTCTAACGTGTAAATAACAACTAAGACGATATAGGGTGTTACGACAGCGCACTGCAGCGGTGAAGTTCCCAAGCTGCTCATCATACGCTTCTGAAAAACGTAGAGTAAATCCTATCCACTCGCGACTTCTATACAGTATATATATTCAAAGTAATAGGCTCGGAGTCTTCGAGAGCACTGCTAGTCCAATCATAAACCCGAATATCATGTAAGTGCATATTATGCCTTAAAGGAGCCGCTAACCCCGGCACACGCATACAGTATGTAAAGCTTCAGAAAAAAATAAAGTGATTTGAAGACAGAGCAAGACATCCGAGTGGTTTCTGTTGACCAAAATCATTTTTTTTTTTTTAATATGTTTAAGTCGGATCAGTAGTTCTGTTTCAGCATTTCATTTTTAAACTGTATTTTCAGAAGAGTAAAAATTGATAAAACGCGTGTTTTAAAGTACTTACGAAACATACGGTACAGATTTTTTTAAAGCACTCGAGAGACTTGCAAAACACCTTTATCTTCATTTCTCCGGCATTTAATGTTATTTAACCGCTCAAATACCATTTTTTCCATGTGCGCGAAGAGAATACTGCGCTAGAAGCACCAGCGAGCGTCGCACTTATAGGGGCGACAGAATTGTATCCCCTTGGAAAGGGTACCTGTCATACTTTTGGTGGTGATAGTGTAGCTGGGTACCCTTTCCGACTTCTTAAAATGTTTCGGTTTTAATGCAAATATGCACTGGAAAGGTATCCCCTCGGAAAGGGTACCTTTCAGGATTTTTTGTACAATGACACTGCAGAAAATAAACTGGAAAGGTACCCTTTCCGATTTCTTGAAAATGCATATTATTTTCTGCTTTAAAATCGTGAAAGTTATCCCCTCTAACCTAACCTAACCTTTCACGAGCGGATACATTTCCAGTCCACATTTGCATTAAAACTAAAACATTTTAAGAAATCGGAAAGGGTACCTTTCCAGTTTATTTTCTGTTGTGTCGTTGTACAGAAAATCCTGAAAGGTACTCTTTCCAGGGGTATACAATTCAGCCCCCCCGCACTTATCACCCCACTTCGCTGACGCAAACACACCCCTGACCAGGCGGGTACCACTGTGTTGGTGAGAGCTCGCTTGTATTTCTAACGCGGCATCGCCTCTAAGCGCAAGGCTCCGAACTGGCGAGCAGTCTTCCCGTCAAGCATAGCGTGTGCCTTAACATTACGTATATGGCGGCGAGATGAACATAAAGGTGCCACGCAAGTCCCTTAAGTGGTTTTAAAAAAATCTGTACCGTTTGTTTTATGCCTAAACATTACTTTAAAGGAAAAATTTTTTTTAACTCTTAAAAAAAATCAATTTTAAAACCAAATTCTTAAACAGAACTACTTGTCTGCCCACAGAAATTTTAAAATGTTTTTTTTCGTAAACAGACCCCCACTCGGATATCTTGAGTAGTTTTCAGATCGAGACGTTTTTCCCTGAAGCTCTGCGCACCGTGTGTGTGCCCGGGGGGGAAGGGGTTGCTGTCACAACATAGAAACACACAACTTAGAAACGCATAACTTAGAAACACACATGATAGAATATTCTAAGTTATGTATGTTCTAAGTTGTGTGTTTCTAAGTTACGACTTTCTAAGTTATGATGTTTCTAAGTTGTGTGGTTCTGCGTTGCGTGTTTCTAAGTTATGAGAGTTCTACGTTGTGTGTTTCTAAGTTATGATCGTTCTAACTTATGACAGTTCTAAGTTGTGTGTTTCTAAGTTATGTGTGGTTCCCGTGCCCGGGTAGACCGGGGCCCTCCGCCGCCTGACGAATCTCCGAAATAATCGAGGCTCCGGTCGCAAGACGCCGTGGCAGGTACGGGATGAGAAATGAAACTGCCCGGTTGATGGATAGCGGTAGTTGTTGCCCTCGGGGAAGTTTTTTTTTGGGGGGGGGGGGACGTGGGAGAGAGTCTCGGGGCCATAACGCTCCCGAGAGATTATCATCTCGCTCGCTCGTTCCGCGATGAACGATATTCGCGCGTCTCGCGAAATTGCCAATATCCCTCCCCCCCTCCCCCTCCCCCCCCCACGACAAACCTTTTCATCCTTCGAGGGCTCCTGCGAGCATTTAATTCGACTTCGGTTCGAGCGGGGAGGGTTAGTTTGAGAAAAGAGGGGGTGTGAAATGAGGGGAATTCGGGGAGAGGTTTCTTCCCTGGGTTGTTTATTCGCTAAGGGTGTAGAAAGGGGGGGGTACCCCCTTCCCCTTCCGACAAAGTCGGCAGTGCAAATCTCGTTTGCCCCCCCCCCCCCCTCCTTCACTCCTCTGGCTTCGCGTGTGGCTGCGGGATAAGGCAGCGCTCCACCCGGTTAATCCAGTTACCTGCCGGGCGCTCTCTGTAAGGTAATTACCCACCCTCTACATCTCTATCTCACCCCCTTCGCCCTTTGCCACCCGTCGCCTTTTCCAATCCTTTGCCCCGCGGCGATAGCGCGGCAGAAATGTTGCCACATCCAACGCCGGGAACAACACGCCCGTCGAACTCCCCCCACCACCCCTTATGGACCCCGACCCCTTGCAGTGGTGCCAACTGTTCCTGTGTCAAATCCGGGAAGTCACGCCTAGGGACAGGAAAATGTTGCGAAATTTAATTTTTGCGATATTACTAGATGTTCGGACTTGTGACTTATGCACTGAGAGAAAGGTTTGTTTGCCTCAACAAAATATTTGTTTGTATATGGAGAAATAAATATGTTTTGTTAATTCAAACAAATATTTTGTAGTTGGAAAGATTCTATTGACCCAACCAAAATGATTTTGTCAACTCAACTGTAAAATTTGTTTAGGTGTAACAAATCAATTTTGTTACTTACCAATTTTGGTTAAGCTAACAGAATATTTTGTTACAGCAAGTAAATATTGGTTTCGCCACATATAAACAAATATTTGTTTGATTCAAACAAACCTTTTTCTCTGTGTGTCCTTGTTGTGTGAAGTGTTACTTGTGCCCCTTTTGCGTGTCGTATAAACAGTTCGGAAAGATGGCGGGCCCACGTGCATACTGGTAGTTTTATTTGTACATGGCTATCGTTTCGTTGTCATAGTTGTATTCACTAAATCAGACTCTTATAATATTTATGGTCCTCCGGAAGATATTCGTTGAAACAAAGAACACTAGAATTCAGCCAAATGTACCTTTACATTGTTTCTTTGATTTGCTCACAGTTTATCTGAAGTACTTTGAGCCAATGGAAAAACCCTTTAACCAAAAAAAAAGTATCGGATCGCAAGCATCCCAGCTGACAGATCTCACGAGTCAACAGCCAACGAGCCTGATTGAAAATGACAATTTACAAAAAAAATAATAATAATATTACTTACAGTGTATTGACGAACCTTCAAAGTTTGCGAGTGATTCTAGCCAACCATGAAAAAAAAAGGGGGGAGGGGGGAGAAACTTCAGATCCGGATACGAACTCCAGTCCTCTGGAATGCGAGTATAGTACCTTGCAACCCTGCCAACTCCCCCACGGCTAAACACAATAGCTAGATACCTGCAAAATTCGCGATTTCAATGACCTATAGGATAGACTCCATAATATTCTAGGCACTCGGGCAAATTACGCCTTCGCATTGGCTACTGACGTAAAAGTCCTGTTAACTGGGATGTTCCGTGATTCGATACCTCTATCGATGAAGGTTTTTCATCGGTTCAGAGTCCTTCAGGTAAACCGTGGCCCAATCACTGAAACAGCAAAAGGTGCAAACGTATTTGGATTCTAGCATATCGCAAAATGAATCCGTGAATTTTGCCGGTGTCTAACAATAGCACGAATCGGCACTGTCGGCGATACACGGCTCGTGCTACTATACCAACAATCTCTCGGTCGCGTGTACACACGTGCACACAAACATTGGCCCCTCGGGGGAGAAGGGAGGTAGGTGTTTGCATCGGATAATTATCACACACTAATTGGACTACCATCATCAGTGTGGTGGTGATGAGGTCCGAGTTCATCTCATCTGGAGCTGTGCGGCGCGCAACGAGACAGGCATCGTCACCGGGGGGCTGGCAAATTTGATCGCGCGATGGTTTACCGTCACCTTCGGCTCGCACGCCAGGGCCTGACCGTCATACGATAGTGATTATTCTAAACAAATACAATTATAATTTTAAAAAAAATGGGCTTGTTTATACGACCGATAATTTTCGGCTGCAGGTTCGTTAAGAAAAAAAAAGTTTAAAATATTTATATGCGGTCTAAAGTGCATTTCAAGGATGGTATGCACCTGTGAAGTTAGTGGCACACAATTTTTCATTTATGACATCTTGGCTCTCGGTATACGGCATTTTATGGGAATAATTTTGTAAATGCGACGGAAGTCAAGGTGCTGCCATCTGTGGCCCAAGGACAAAAGGGAAATTTTATGGTATTAACTGTTTAGTATATTTTATCACGATTGGTAATATTTTAATAATATTCGTTGTCAAAAATCAGGTCCATAATTCGCGGTTTAGAATATTTTCAAGGTTTTTTGCCCTTTTATCGGAACCATTTCATAATATTAGTAGAGACCTGCAAAATTCGCGTATTCATTCGGTGATAGGCTAGAATTCAAACACATATACCTCTTAGATAATTTTGCTATCGGCTTACTGTTCATCTGGACAAATCTCAACCAGTTATAAACCCTCAACCAAAGAAGGATCGAATCACAGACAAACCAGCTGAGACGACTTACAAGTCGGCAGCCAATGAACTTGCGTTATTTGCCCGAGTGTACAGGGATATGTGCAGTCTATCCTGAAGGCCATCGAAACCGCGAATTTTGCAGGTCTCTAATATACTTACTAGTTTAAAATTTCGGTCTGCCAATCAAATGATCCAATAGCCGACGTAGCTGCTCCAGAAGTGAATTCTAGCGGTGGTAGCTGAAACTAACATGTGATTCCCTCTCGTAGACCCAAAAATGTAGTCTCATAGCTTCCCTCGGCCACCCTGGAGACGTATATGACTGCATGCATTTATTTTCCCACAAACAAACGAATATTTTGTCCCGCCAAAAAATTCCTGCCCTCGGTGGTGACTCCAACTACGTCACAGCACACCATCTCCCGGACAATTCGCAGCTCCGTGCAAGAGCGACTCCAGGGCCGTGGTTGTCAAACCCCCGCCCTTCCCGTTTTTTTTTTCCTTTCGTGTCCAGTTTTGTGTGGGAAAAAATATATACGGGCGTTAATGAGAAGAAGAAAAAAAGGAGAGTGTTCAATAGTTATTAGCATGTAATTAAAAGTGCTGGTCAATACCTTTCGAGATTTCAATTGAGTTTTCGTGATTTTTTTTTCATCTATAAAAACTTTCAAACATTTTACTGCATCATGACGTGACTTGAACGGAATTCAACCATTAGCATTTATAAAACACAACTCTAGTGTAATTTATCACGAAATAATATCGGAATTTCTCAAGAGAACTTACCAAAAATAAATAAACTCGCCAAAACTTAAGCTCAAGGTTGTAATTAAAATGTTGTCTTATTCGGAGGATGGCTGTTTCATTTCCCCCCGATAATGCCCCCTCAACGAAATAGATATTTGTGGCCCCGCAAAAGTAATTGGCCAAAAGTCCAGAAGCTCCGTGAGACCAAGGGACAATTATTCGAGGAGATTTCAGTACAAGCCATTAATCGTGTCGGTATTTATTTATTAGCTAATTTCCGGTATGCGTTTCAATGCCTCAATCATTTTTTTTTTTAATTTGTTTAAAGTAGATGCACATTTACAAAGCATATCTCTATGTCTCTCTCCAATCCTCAATCTCTATCTATCTTTCTATCTCTCTACTCTGTACACCTATATATCTACATGTATTTCACACTATAGCAACGAAAATATTTAAATAAATCTATGTTAATACGTATCTATATTTTTACCCGTGACATAGGTATGTAGAAACACGCATGTAAGTATTCGAATGCAACGTTGTGTTCGAAATTTCAAGGCAATCGGTGAAGAACTTTCGAGGGATTTTTTAAGATTTAGAACGAACGAGAGCATTGACATTTTTTTTATTATTCGTGTAGATTTATTCACATCCCCCCCCCCCCCTTCAACCCACCCGCCCCGTCGCAATCTACCCGTCGCGCGGACATGTCCAGCTGCCGATATGCCGCTGCGAGACGCACCAGTTGGCGCTCACGCCAGCTTCCAGCGAATGAACGATTCATTGGCGCGGGAAAATAATTTCCCCTCGTCTGTTTGCGCTATTGCTCCTTTTTTTTTTTTTTTGTTTACCCCCTCCTCTCCCCCTTTTTCCAGCAATTCCGCTCTTCCCCTCTCCGGCCCCAGCTCGCAACGTCCAGTCTGGCCACCGTGCAAACACCACCGACACGTCAGCAAAAACGAGAAAAAAATTATCAAAAAAAACGGAAAATCGATTTATTTGCTCCCAGCCGGTATTGCTTTGTCAGACGCAAATGTTTGCGCAACATCGAAAAGGGTAGGAGGAGGGGGGGAGGGTGGTAAAGGGCATGCAATAAAGAAAAACACACAGAGAGAAACGCTTCGTTGCGACGGCTGGTCTGCTCACTCACGAATCCAAAGAGTGGTGTGGCCCACAGAAGGGGTGGGGGGGGGGGTGCGGAAGCCCCTCCCAAACCCAAATTATATATTTTTTTTTATTTTACATGGTATGTTTATGTTAACTTAAATACTTTTAATTCCTGTGTTAAACTTTTTTTGAAGCTATTAAATCGACAGTGTTTGAGACCATCAATTTGTAAAGTACCCCAAGCCTGCCCTTGACTTGTTCAGGCCACTCGACGTGAGCCGCGGTGAAGCCGAGTGGCGCGTCGGGAAGACGCTAACTGAGTGGTCTCCAGCCACAGCGCATGCGCCACTCCGTATAAGTTTTGTGGCTTTCTGAGGGTGATTTTATTTCTCTCCGAAGAATATATTGATAGTCAGAATTATTTTTTTAAACAACGTATGATTGTATGTCAACAAAATACACATGAATACCTATAAATAGAGACCGGAAAAATTCGCGGATTCATTTCGGGATTCGCTAAAATTCAAATTCATATATATATATATATATATATATATATATATATATATACACACACACCTTAAAGCTGCTTTTGTTATTGGTTCACTGTTCATCTGGACGACTCTGGGCCAATGGGAAATGCTCAACCAAAGAAGTATTGTATCACAAGCAAACTATTTGAGACGACTCACAAGTCAGCAGCCAATGAACAGGCGTTATTTTCCCGAGTATACTGAGGACTGTGTAGTCTATCCTGAAGGTCATCGAATCGGCGAATTTTTCCAGTCCCTACCTATGAAGGTCACAAAAATTAATTGTTAGGATTAAACTTGTGTTAATACAAAGTGAATAAAAACCCGTAGGTTAATGTGAAATGTTACCAGTCTGCAGGAGAATGTATAGTTCCATTAAATTGCCAACTGCCATTTTAAAAAATAAAGCTAACGTTTAATATGAATTGTGTATTTTTATAAATAAAAAAAAAGTCTTATTTCCAATTTTTAATTATGAAGATGTTGGGTAGGCCCGGGCCTACCCGCTAAAACCGTCACAAGCTCCCGCACTTTTAAAATAAATATTTCGGCGTGGGAACTGGACTCCGCCATGACTCCAGGAAACAGCTGCAAGGCAGGAAGTGGCTCACAGTGTCCACTGCTGGCGAGACCGCGCCAATAGGTGTGGACAATTCTGTTTGGTTTCGCGTCACCGCGGCGTGGCGCGTTCCTATTGGCTCGCTCTCGCAGTGGCCCCGGTGCGAATGGAGCCTTATGGCGTATATTCCCTGACGTCCGGGCAAGGCAGCGATTGAGCACCGCCTTGTTGACACACGACCGTGACCTAACTCCAAAACAGAAACCCATTAAGGGTTTTTTTAATAAACGGTGCCCTGCGCGAGGCTAGAAACTGGGTCCAACGCATTCTAGCGGACGTTTTGCAACCATCCATACAATTATTGTTACGGCAAAAAAAAAATATCTACTAGATACAGCAGCACCATCGCAAAAAAAAAAACTGAAACCGCCTTTACTAATTTTCTAAAGTACTTTTTTAAGTTCCGATTATTTCTTGTTATGATCTTTAAAGTGTATAAAATGTATTCCAGGATAGTTTCGCTGCAATAAAGTTTCATTCGGCGCACCAATAAGTTTGTTCACGAGATTGAATATGTACGAGTAAATGGCTTCAGACGTGCGTCCGTCATCTGGACGATATCAACGAAAGAGTGAGCTCTGCGAATGCGTGGAATTCGGACAACATATCGGCGACGGAAACGACACCCAAAATCCGTTCCCCAAAAACAAGGGACTGGCCGTGTCCTATCGTGCAGTAGTAATGCGGCTAGGGCCGTGTAGCATATTCAACACCTAAATCATTACTTATGTGTAGGGCGAAAAGATTCCGAGATTAGTTATATGTTAAAACACTGTAGCATCGCCTGTGTTTCGTGATTGGGTGAATTTCTTTCAGGCGCATGTCGAATGTTACAACACCGATAACAGTAATTCGGTGAGAAAGCAAATGCGTCCTGAGTGGCTCGGTCAAAAAAGGCAACGACTTCACTCGCAGACGGCCGCCAATCACAAGGAAGACACCTCTGGTGCGGGTATACCTTGTTGCAGTCTAATGGGCGTTCAGATTTATTCGCGAAAAATGCGTGCCCCTACTTATGTGTAGGGACTGGAAAAATTCGCGGTTTCCATGACCTTCAGGATAGACTACACAGTCCTCAGTATACTCGGGAAAATAACGCCTGTTCATTGGCTGCTGACTTGTGAGTCGTCTCAACTAGTTTGCTTGTGATCACGATACTTCTTTGGTTGAGCATTTTCCATTGGCCCAGAGTCGTCCAGATAAACAGTGAACCAATAACAAAAGCAGCTTTAAGGTATATGTATTGAATTTTAGCGTATAGCGAAATCAATCCGCGAATTTTTCCGGTCTCTATTTATGTGCCTTGGAACACCGGTCTAAAAGGGCCCCGCCTACCTGGTCACACAGACGGTGCGCAGAGCTTCAGGAAAAACAACGCGATTTCAAAACTACTCAAGATATCCTAGTGGGGTCTGCTTACGAAAAGCATTTAAGAGTTCGCTGAGGCCCGAAAAGTACTTTAAATTTTGGATCATGTTTTTAAACTGTATTTCCAGAAGAGTTAAAATGGCTAAAACGCGTGTTTTCAGAGTAATTTTTAGGCGTAAAACAACCAGTACAGATTATTAAAAGCACTTAAGGGACTTGCATTACACCTTTATCTTCATTTCTCCGCCATATAATGTTACGGTCACCGCTCAAATTTCACAGTTATCCTGTGACGACGAGAAGACTGTGCGCCAATTCAGAGACTTGCGCGTAGAGGCGATACCGCGCTAGAAATACCATCGAGCGTCGCGCTTATCATCCCGCCTCACCAACACACATACACCCCTGACGAGGCGGGCCCCTTAATGTCGTGTTTTGCAACTGCATCCTCTCTCTGTGTGACAAGTCACTCCCGAGAGGCCTGCTACAGACCGTTCGCGGCTGCATCGTTACTCTCTGAGCTGAAAACATTCGCAACATCTCGAAGGACGCGACGCGACGTGTGCGACGCGAACTGCACGATCATTTTCTCCGACCTGTCGCAACGTCAGAAAAAATAAAACTGCGACGCCAACGTGACAAAACTTGTGAACTCGACAGACTTCCCGATCAGATAGATTCTTCTCGTTTCCCTTCGCTTCGTGAGCGTGGGGATTTCGTTTACGAAACACGGTCGAACCGGTACATTAAAACTACCAAAACTCGTGAATTGTTAGCGTGAAAACGTCTATTCGTTCGTTACGGTGACAGTCGGGCGTACTTTTTGTTTTGTGACAAAAAAAAATGTCAGATTTGAATCGCTAATGAGCTAGAGACATGCAAAATTCGCGGATTCATTTCACGATAGGCTAGCATCAAAACAACTATACCTTCGTACCACTTCTGCGATTGGCCCACATTTTATCCGGGGAACTGTGAGCCAATGGGAAACACTAAACCAAAAAAGTGCCGAATTACGGACAGCCTAGATGAGACGTCTCACGCGTCAGTAGCCAATGAACAGGTGTCATTTCCGCGAGTATTTAAAGGACTGTGGAGTCTATCCTAGAGGTCAATGAATCCGCGAATTTTGCAGGTCTCTACTAATAACTAACAATTGTTGAGCCCACAACGGAAAGATCATGTCCGTACGTGTTTGTCGCGCAGTGTTTGTTTCGCCTGTGGCTCTGAATTTTTTCTGAGGGAATTATAATGATATACGTACACAAAAACACGGCATAAATAGAGAGAAAAAATCGGTACAAATCTCCGAGAGAAAAACATGGATTGTTGGCAGCACTTATTTTGGAAAAATATTCTGACGGACGGATGAAGACAGGTTGTAAATGTTTGGCTAGATGCGTAGCGTTGAGGGATGAATTACTGGCGTAGGCGACGGGCTGACTGTAATTCCGCCTCTGTTAATACCGACGACAGGGAGAATCAGGAAGGGTCGAACCACGCGCAACTCAGTTGGAGGAATTTAAAAAAAAAACCGCTGACCACGGCATCGACCAGTAATGTAAGCACGCTAAAGAGACTTTGACTCAAGCACTGGACCAACAAGTCCCGGTGGGCGAATAACAGTCCCGTCCATTAAAATTTTATGAGCTTCTTCCTTGAATGCACGTTTCGAAAAAATAAAAAAGGAACACATCGACACGAACGAACGACAAGGGGGGCCCATTCGCTGACAATGAATTAATTATTTGTTTCAAAGCATTTCATGGCCGAATTAAAATGCCCGAACGTGTCTGCCCCCCCCCCCCCCCCCAACCAGCCCCCGGCCAACCCCTTTTCACACAACACCCTCCCTCCCCCTCCCGTTCTCTTTGTTTGCGGCACCACTCGCCTGCTCGACGATTTAGCAACTAGTGGGATTCCTGCAATTCCTCGCATTATTCCCGGCGACGTGATTCGAACGCTCAGTAGCTGCCACATTCCAGCTTCAATAGATATTCAACTGCGGCTCGCCTCCGAAAGGGAACCACTTGTGTGGAAAGAGATGGAAACAAACAAAAAAAAATTACGCCATTTTGGTTCCAACAGTTTCTAAGCGATGCCATATTTTTTTTTTTTTTTTTTACCAATTAACTTTAATCAATGCCCTAAAACAGATTAAGAGATTTTCAAATACCTCAAGCATGGTGTCGATTTAAGATATCATTAAAGTTTCAGTCATTACCTTTAAAAAAAAATAAGTTTAAAACAAAACAGACTTTTTAAAAAATATCCCCACTCTTATCTGAAACTCCCATTTAACACGATGTTTATAATGGGCTCGACTACTACTTACTAGCGCCATTAGTTCGCAGGCCACCGCGAGCTTCACTAAGCGGATGGAAATATGAAGGTAAGTTGCAAGACCTGTCTACATATATGACCGTGGTCCAAGGAAATGCTAACACTTTAGTCCAGAAGAAACCGGGGAGGGGGGAATAATGCGTTGCCGGAAAGACATTTCTTCTGAAAGACTCCCCTCTAAAGTGCGTACAAAGGTTTTCCTTTTCAGCCTCCCCTCCCTTTTTTATATTCCTCCTATCTTCCCTCACCGCCTTACACCCCTGAAACGAACAAAACTCGAAACTTCGATCCTTATTCCCAAGCCGCTTATAGAGCATTTGAGGTTATCGGTTTTTTTGATGTCGTGCTTCTTTAGGCTCTTTGAAGGAGACATTTCCGCATGCAACGAAATGCGCGCGCACTTAGTAACGGGAAAATTTAACTGAATGTAGAACGATTTGCATGAGCGTTTCACAAAGCACGTGGTTTTATTTTCAAACGAACGAAAAATTGTTCCACGAAACAAACAAATCGTAAAAACATATACCTATGCTCATAAACATTTTTTTACGTATCGAAATAGTATCTACAATTATAAGCGAACATAGTTTCCGCAATTTGGTTTCCTTCAAGTTCACTCGTATTTGCCAACTTTTTGGTACTCTCTAACGTAACGAACACTGCGCTATCTCTTCTTTTTTTTTTAATGTTAACTCTATGCTTAAACATGCCACAGAAGTTCCAATGCAAGCACGTAAGTATACGCATCTTTTTTTACGGGGTTCTACATCACGCTCGGTTACATATATTGAGATATAGAGTTAGTGAGATTTCGAGGGAGATGTATATAAATAGATATCGAGGGAGATACAGATATATGTATGTATATATATATAGTGAGAGATACAGCGAGATCAAGAATATATATATATATATAGAAAGAGAAATAAATAGACAGAATTATATAATTATAAATGGAGAGATGCTTGGTATATTTGTACCTACTTCATAAAAAAATAGAAAAAAAATATTGCGGCATTGCAACTCATGCCAAGCATTAATTAACTGCATTTTTTATTGAAGGCAGTATAAGCTTACGCTCTCTTGGGTTTCTAGTTACGTTTGACTGTTTGCTGAATTTTCCAAAATGTTCAGGTTTGCTCGAAAGAACTATATTTTAAAAGCTTTCAAGCACAGGGTTGCAATAAAACCTTCTATCGCTACCTGTAAACAGACCCTGATTTCTGCTAGAAAATACGGTTTAGGTAGTTGATTATCAATACTACCTGTGAAAATTCTTAAATGTTTTGAATAACTCATGTTTAACCACCAACAATTTTTTTTTCCATTCTGTATAGATGATAATACAACCAAGCATAATAGCTTCGTAATTGGTTTCATAATATGCTATACGACCACTCTCACTTTTACCACATGTGATAATTTTGACGGAAAGAAGACCTCGCTAAAAATAAAATATGAGCAACATGAGAAAGCGATCGAATTACCAACACCACAAAAAAAATTACTATAGCCCTAATGCTGAAATCACTGTAGCGTAAACATACACGATGCGAAGGACTAAATGCGACAGCAAAAATATCACAAAATTGTTAAAATGCTGTTATTAATCGCATGACAGAGGGAAAAAAACAACTAAATACAAAATGTTTCTTGCTAATTTTATTGGCACTTTATATTCGACAGTCATCAAAGTTTACAAGTAAGTTTTAATGGGTCTATTGAAGAAAACTTTTGTTTACCCAAAAAAAAAAATTAATATTTATTCCAAATATTATTGTACTTGATCGTATTATATTTCACTAATTTAGTTTTAAAAAAAACTCAAAAATAAAGGAATAATATGTAACCGTTGCTGGAAAACCAAAATCCTGACGCGATGGAACTAGGAAATTTCACGTCCGAAATTTCTGTCACAGTGCTGTCGCAGATGTGTCGAACGTCTCGCTTTTGTGATTCCAGCATCATACTTCAAAGCGCCGTGCCACGGTGCTTTTTTGGTCATTCGTCGTCCGTATTCATTCGTAACTTCATTGCCCGCGCGGACTGAAGGATTAACGGTGACAAGCTGTACTTCATGATACATTTCAAGTGCGCTGCAAGTAAAAACATGGTATCCTCCATTTGACTGCTTATTTAACTTATCTACTAGTAGAGACCGGAAAAATTCGCGGATTCATTTCACGATACGCTAAAATTCAATACATATACCTTAAAGCTGCTTTTGTTATTGGTTCACTGTTCATCTAGACCAGGAGTCGGCAACCTTTTGAGTCGGAAGAGCCAAAAATTACAATTTACAAAGTTTCAAAGTTTTTAAAGAGCCACAAAAAATTTTCTTGCCAACAATAAATAGTACTTGCATAAATAAAGTTTTTTGATAAGAAAACTAATATATTTATTCATAAGAAATATTTATTCATATATAAGTAGTGTTTTTCATAACAAATTAGATTATATATGGTCTTATTAGATAATAACTTATTATATTAGTAAAAAATTAAAACAATCAAACACTTACTTACAGCACTAACTTGTACTTCAATAACAATTAATTGCGCAAACACATTCAATGGGAGCGTTGACTATGCATGGTTTTAGAAAGATTGGATAAATTTGGCTCATAACTTGTGGTTTTAAGTTTCAAACACGACTCTAAACTTTCATTTGTTAGTTGGCTTCTTACTTTACACTTAATTATATTCATGCAAGAGAACGCTTGCTCGCACGAATATGTCGATCCGAAGATAGTCAGCACTCCAAATGCCAACTTCTTCACCTCACTGTAGCAATCAGGAAGACTATTCCATGCGTCGAATATAAGTGCCTCAACTCGCAGCATTTCTTTTAAAGCTGTCCACTTTTGTTGCGTTACGTACATACATTTCTGAACCTCCAACTCTTCCAACTTGCTTTTCGACTATGTAAATTTTCCACTCCACAAAGCTTTACTTTTTTAATCGAATAATTGCATTTCTAGAGATCCAGTATCAACTACAAATGGCTCAATGTGATTTCGTTACCATTTGTGTTGAGAGGATACTATGAATGCTAGAGTGGTTTTGTTGGTTTTGAATTGTTGAATTCTGTCAGCAAATTCATCTTTAATTTTTTTATAACTGTGCTGAAGTATTTCGTGTCAACAGTTGCACTGGTTTTATCACGATATTGCTTTAGAAATTTAAAATGACGTAATTTACCGCTCTGAATATCTTCTGCAAAAATAATTAATTTTTCTTCGAAACTAACCAATTCTTCTACCAAAACATAGGCTGGGTTTCCCTTTCCTTGCAGTTTTAGATTCAGTTCATTTAATTTCGCTGTGATATCCACCATAAAGTAAAATTTTTGCAACCATTT
Organism: Bacillus rossius redtenbacheri; assembly: GCF_032445375.1. NCBI lineage: Eukaryota > Metazoa > Arthropoda > Insecta > Phasmatodea > Bacillidae > Bacillus > Bacillus rossius. The sequence continues at coordinate 37,710,021 of NC_086338.1, forward strand.
GCCGTCCTCTAATTAGGGTGATTAATGCCTTTTTCATTGAGGAATGTATTTATTTCATTCGAGCACAAAGCAAAACGTTTCAACACCTTACCTTTGGAAAGCCATCGCACTTTATTGTGAAGAAGGTCGGAATACTTAGTCTCCATTTCGTTTAAGAATTCTTTAAACTGACGATGGTAGAGTGCTTTTGACAAGATGCTGTTAACAATCGTGATTACCAAATTCATGACCTCAACTATTTCGGCCGGAAATGTTTGGGCACAAAGTGCTTCTTGGTGTATTATGCAGTGAAACGTAAGAATTTAGTGGTTTATTTACTCTGAAGAATCGTTGTTGTCCCTTTATTTTTCCCTGTCATACTTCTGGCTCCATCAGTTGCTATTGAAACGATTTTATTTAAATCGATCTTATTATCTTCGAGGCATTTTTGCACGGCATTCGCTATATCTTCCCCTCTAGTTTGTCCCGAGAGTGGTAGAAATCCTAGAAGTTATTCTTTTGGACCTTGAAAAGACATATACATAACAAAAAGGGCAACTTGTGCCGTGTCTTTTATGTCGCAAGACTCATCTATAGCAAGTGATAAGGAAGAAGCCAGTTGAATGTCTTCCACCTGCAAATATGTTACATTTGAAGAAATTTTTGCCTTTCTGTCTTGTACTGTTTTAGCGGATAGCGGCAAATCTTTGATTTTTTTCAAGATTTCTGGTTTGATTTTGAAATCACGAAACAGTTCTTCAGATGCACGTATGAAGCAATCTTTGACATACTCACAATCTGTGAATAGTTTGCCTTTTTTTGCGATTTCTAGTGATGCCGCGAAGCTTGCCAGATTAACATTACTTGTAGATTGCGTCCAGTTACTTAACATGGAACTTGATTGCTGTTTTTGTTTTTGGAGCCCGTCGACAGCTTTTTTTCGTTCTTCACAGGCTGGATATTTACTAGCAAACTGAGTATGTTTTGTAGTGAAGTGTCTCTCTAAATTTGATTTCTTATTGTGTGCGAGTTTTTCGTGGCAAATGAGACAGGTCGGAAGGCCATCTGAGTTGCATATGAAAGCGAACGACTCCGTCCAATCCCGATTGAATTCTCGATGCCCTTCTTCAGTTCTTCTTTTTTTTTTTTGTAGATGCCATGCTTGCGGTGAAGCTGTAATAAAGAATTTTTAAAATTATTATTTAGGTATCCAAAACAGCAGATGACAAGTTTTGCAATTATTTACTATTTTAATAAAAACACTTTCGCGGTAATATCAAAAAGTGTACTTTTTTTTTGACACTTCCTATTGACTTCAAAAAAGGAGTTAGGTATCTTATTTAAAAAATGTGTATAATATGTATATTAAAAATATAATACTTATTATGTTACCTAGCTTTACTTCGGTTTTATTATTATTATTATTATTATTATTATATATGTACATACACTGTCTTGCGTCGAAACGAATTAAATCCTACATAGAAACATCAGACGACGGCATCATTCGAGAGCTTCCGACGGACCACAGAACAAGGAGGGAGATATAGAAGTGCGACTGATATGTTGGAAACTGAAAACATGTTTGCGCGTCAAGTGGCGCTATCTGTTGGGTGGGCCCGTAAGTACTAGTAAAACGAAAAACTCGGGCGGATGGATAGCTTTAAATTGATAATTTAACTGCTTGATGACATATTGTTTAGTAAAATATAACAAGCGTGGAAAAAAACAGGCTTACTACTGGTTTGTAATAAAAAAAAAGTATTTTCTGTATAAATGACCTGGTGATGCAGTATTTCTGGTACGGAACTAAAGAACCACAGCTTCACATCCAAAGAGCCGCATGTGGCTCGCGAGCCGCAGGTTGCCGACCCCTGATCTAGACGACTCTGGGCCAATGGGAAATGCTCGACCAAAGAAGTATCGTATCACAAGCAAACTAGTTGAGACGACTCACAAGTCAGCAGCCAATGAACAGGCGTTATTTTCCCGAGTATACTGAGGACTGTGTAGTCTATCCTGAAGGTCATCGAAACCGCGAATTTTTCCAGTCCCTATCTACTAGTTTGTTTCAACAACGGTACACAGCTTTATTTACACAGTATTATTTACCTACACATAAACTGTGATAAAACATTTTAATTTTGCATACTCGTCTAAGTATTGAAATTTTTTGTGTACTCATGTAAGTATTGAAAATTTATAATATATTATGTGCGATGTGCTGTACTTATCGTCCTTATCTACGTCGTCCGGTATTGGTTCCTAACGTATCTAGTTTCGCCACAGTAACACACATGGTGTTCACAGTGCACATAATAGATTTCCCTGTACTTCTACAAAGGTTCTTTTGGAAACCAGTTGCCAATAAATAGTTTGTATTACGACAGTAAATATAATGCAAATTTTTACACCACAGGGCTATGATTATTTCTGCACGTTTTAAATACATTTTTTTAGAGATAATACTGAGTATTTCTAACGAAAATTAGCGCATTATTTTATATTATAATTCATGTCTCATGCAGGCATAGTGTTTTTAAACCATGGAAAAGAAAATATAATAATCAATAATTGGACCAATTTTTACTGTGTTAATAATTTGTGCAGTTTGTACAGGAAAGCTATTCTGGGAACGGTTTACAAATAACTTTACCTATTGGAGTTACTGGGACAATCAAAAGCATAAATGTCCGGGTAAGAATCCGAACCCAGTATTACTGGGAACACTTGTGTAGTGATGCAATTTTTTTCAAGTAAATGTACAAAATTACAAATATCTGTAATTTTACATGAATATTTCTGTTCATACGCAATTTGCAGTGAGTTGTTTTAAATCGCGAGCACAAGATCAAGCATCGATTTCGAGTCTTAGCCATATAGCTACTCCCCAAGATACTCCAAAATGTCGCAGCTGCGAAGAACGCTCATGAATATTTAAGAGTTATGGAAGTCGTTTCGCTGTTTCGTAAAACAGGAATCAACAATACAGAGAGAGAGAGAGAGAGAGAGACAGAGAGAGACAGAGAGAGAGGAACGGAAAAATTCGCGATCGTCCCAGTTGTGAAGTCTGATTCGGATGGAAAAACTTAAAGTTATTTTACTTTCGTACGGTGTGCACTGTATTAGCCTATATCTTTGTCACCAAGAATTTCAATCGCATTGATGAAACCGACTATAATTCGGTTACATGCGGTGGTAACAATCATTTCTAAGCAATTTTATATTGATTTGATATCGCATCGAGCAAATGATCAATGTAATTTTTAAAAAAAAAATACCCAAAACGTAAACATATACGATGTCTTTCAGGGCTTGTGTCGGTGAGGCGGGATGATAAGTGCGACGCTCGCTGGAGCTTCTAGCGCGGTGTCGCCTCTAAGAGCCAGGCTGTGGACTGGATCGCAGTCTTCTCGTCGTGCGTAGGACAACTGCGGGATCTGAGTAGTGACCATGTCATCACAGGGTAGAGAAATGAAGATGAAGATGTATTGAAAGTTGCTCGAGTGCTTTCTAGAAACTGTGCCCGATGTTTCGTGCCTAAAAGTTATTATGAAAACACGCGTTTTAGACATTCTCACTCTTCTAAAAAATACAGTTTAAAAAATTGGTTGTCTGTAAAGTCGGTTAACGGACGATAGTTTAACGTGACAACGTCATAACAAAACATTAATTAAATGATTGCATATTTTTATGAATAAAATTGAATCATTTTTATTGAATTATCACTATTTTGTATTTGTACAAAGAAGGAGTGAAATGAAATCTACATTTTAATTGATAAATTTACTTTTATTTGCACTCATTAATTCATATATGTTTATTACTTTAACGAAGAGATTATTTTAACTATAACTTTTATACATGTTTGCTATTTAACTTCTTCCAATCTGTGTTATTCTGTTAAGGATAGGACGATGATAGGAAAAGTAGGAAACGAATGGGATTGTTTCAAGTTTAATGTGCCTCGAAAAAGTCAAATCGATGGTTGTTCCAATCGAGTGGAAGAGAGATAGATGCGACGCAAGCGTACATTGAGCGTAACGGGACAATGTGCGTAACGGGACACTTGTTCGTGCGTGCAGCCGGCGTTCATCGATTTATTAGACGTCACGTCAAAACGAAATCCGGAAACAGAGCAACTCATCCACCCTTGGCGTATATTTGGACACGTTCCACAAACAGACACCACTCGGACATCTTGAGCTAGTTTTCAAATCGCGTGTCTCCCCCCCCCCCCCCCTTTAGCTTTAAAAACCGTTTGCGTCCGTGGGCATGCCGGGTCCTTAATGTATCTCAGTAACGAGTGTATAAAAAGGTTTAGTTCAAATGTACTTATAAATTTTGTTTCACGTCACCTCCGACCACAAGGTTATTGGTGAAGGTTTTATGGTCACTACTCGCTACCCGAGGTAGTGAACACAATTTAGACATCCATCTCAAAGTAGCGTTGACGTATTTCAAAAAAAAAAAAAAATCTGAATAAAATGAAAACATCTTTGCAAGCAACACGTTCTTTCAAGTACGCTGTTACCCCTAACAAATGTCTCCGACATAAAAAGAAAATTTTCTTAACAAACAAATTTGATGAAGGAATGACTTTAGGGAAGACACTTTTAAATTCAGGCTGTTAATTTTTATTCCAATAAATAAAATATAAATATATATAATGAAACGGAAATAAATATGCAAAATAACAGACTTTTTAAATGTTTACATTTACATGAAAACAACTAACGGTAACAACTACAAAATAATGTTTGCAGTTATACTGGGTTCGAATTCTTACCCGGGCATTATTAATTTGTGTGTTCCCAGTAACTCCAATAGTAAGTTTATTTTAAACTGTTCCCAGAATAGCTTTCCTGTATAAACTGCGCAAATTATTAACACAGTGAAAATTGGTTCACTTAATTAATTGTTTTCATTAAATTGAAAAAGCATAAACATAACATAAAAACCTTGTCTTTCAATTCCATACAGATTGAATTCAATTTAAAATCTGGTACTTTAAGTGATGAAATGTAAACTGTAAGAAATTTTTGTTAAGATATCTGAACATGGCATGATAGTGTTTAACTTCTTAAATTGCATGGGGAATTTACTCAATATTCGTAAATTTACGAAGATGTCTCTATAATTTGTAACAGTTTCCTTCCTAGGTTCAAGGTGAACGTTTTTAACAGAGTAAAAAATATTGTACGCTTCTGATACATTATTGATTAGTTGAAGGTTTCTTTTAACACGAAATTCGCAATAGTCATTCTTAAAAAATCAAGCGAATGCGATTGCGTCCAACGTTATCGAAAGTAATTTTTAATTTTTTTTTGTTCTTGCATGGAAGATCAATGAAATTTGGCGTGTGTTAGATCAATCCTTGGAACAGAAGCAGCAACGACGAGCGTCTAACTTTTTATTTTCCACTAACTGCTATGATTCTCCCATAATTTAAAAAAAATCTGTTGTAGTGCATTAGCTAACACCTTGCACTAATTCAAGAGCAGTTTTCATGGTTGTCAGTGCTTGAATATCCAGCCGAATGGTGAACTTTAACTTAACAATTAATGAACGAAAGTCAGCGGTATTAGAACACACAAGTATTTTTAAGTCTAGCCTACTGCCTCCGAACTTGAGAAGATGGTTTTTCTCCCCATTTATATTTGCAAATAGAAGTATTGTTTCTGTACACATCGTTGAAGGACCTTTTTTTAGCGTTAAGGATTTTTGAAAAGTGCATATTATAAGATGTCAGCCTTTTTGTTGATCTGGCGATCAGGATCTTTAGAGAATTTCAAATGCAACTTTTCGTTCATCCTTATGGACTTTGAGGTGTTTGTGGTTCTATATTTGAGTAAAAATGTAACGTAAAATGTAATAAATTAGCCAGTTATTTGCTGTTTAGACTAGAACTTTCACGTTTATCCATTTCTGTCAAATTATTTACTTGAAATTGCAAAAATGGAAAACTTGTCTAATGTTAGATTGTAAAAAAAAAAAATTAAAAACTCAAAATATTGACTGCATAAAAAAAATATTTATTTGTTAATACGCCATGTTGTGTTAGCTTCTAAAACCACGGAAAGTTTAATCAAATATTAATTAATTTGGCTTTATTTTATTTTATTTTGGTTATTAATGTGTGCCGTTAATATTGGAGAGATAGTCAGGGTACAGTTTACCAATACTTTTAACTAATGTGGGATGTAAGGGATAACACAAAGCATAAATGCCCGGGCAAGAATCCGAACCCAATAATAGTGCGAAAAAAAAGTCGTTTTGTAGTGATACAGTTTATTTCATGTAAATGTGCAAATTTACAAATATATGGAATTTTAAGTGATAGTATCAGTCCCATTTACAAAAACAATTTACAGTGTAAAGGTGGTTCTGCCTCTCAGCTTCGGAGACGCCGATGGAAGAAGGGCTTGCTTCTACTTCATTGCAACGTGTCGAGATATCGGGTCCTGGATAAACCACCAATTATTGTGACTTTTAAAACCACAGTTGATACTTGCAAGTCCTATAAAACTAAAAAAACGTATTACTTGAATAGCAAAACCCGTTAAAATAAATTAAACACTTGTCTGGCAATTATACACAGATTAAATTCAATGTAAAATGTGGTGCTTTTGAGTGATGAATTTTATACTGTAATAACTTTTTTTGTAAAATTCCGAAACATGTAATTGAAAGTTATTTACATATAAAATTACTTGGGAAATTTACTGAACAATATATGATTTACTACTTATGAATTTAACCTTTTTCTAAACAAATATGAGATAGGAACCATATTTTTGTTGTAAATTTCCCATACAATTTTATAGCTTTTTAACTTCCCTGTTCAACAAAGTTACAAAAATAGTTATAGTAAAATTCTGCAGAAGTATATTCACAATTTTCGTTCCTCGTGATTGCTATACTGAAGAGGAAAAAACTAAGCTGATTAAACAGAATAGCGTTCGTGGTAACAAGGTGGGTCAAATTCTTGTATTTGTTGCTGTTGCGCGTCCTACATGTTTACATTTGAAGCTGGTGTCCCCGGGGTACGTAACTCTGAAGGAAATACAAATCAAGGTAAAATATTAGCGTTTCTAAAAGATCTTTGAGCCAAGCAGCTAGGCTAAGCTAAACTTCGCAGTGCGTGCGCACATGAACGTAATTTTTGTTACTGCAGTTTTTACGAGACGGCGTTTTATACTCGATCTTGCCGCAAGTGTTTTGCACTTTTGCTTCGGATTCAGGTGGTTTAAATTTAAAGTGAACTGTCATTTCATCTCTGGAGGTATGCAGAATTCAAAACTACTTTATAGCACCGGAATGAACCCAGAAACATTTGAACACAAATAAGCCGATTTCGGTTGCATGTTACTGGGAGGTTTGAATTGCATAAGCTTGTGGTCTAATGAGTACGGAGTTGGAGTGTACAGTGGCATGTATTCAAGCCTCCCTCCCAAAATATGACACGAATTTTTCAGACTTTCGCAAGAAGGTTTTAAGTTGATGTGGTATTCATCCACACGGGATATTTTATTTTCTTGCCACTAATATTGCACATGACACGGGACATGTATTTTTTTGCGACAAAAAATTTTCTGATAGCTCATTAGACTGTGATATGTTATGCCCGTGTTGCCGATTGTTTCCTTGTGATTGGCGGCCGTCTGCAGGAGAAGTCAATGCCCTGTTTGGCTGGGGCCATTCAGGACGAGTTTGCTTCCGCGATGAATGGCTGTGATTGGTGTGCCGACTGCCAACTACGAAACACAGACAATGCTACAAAATGTTAAACATATGGTTCGCCACATTGCTGTGTCACAAAATAAAGGCAATATCTCCGTGATTATTACATGCTAACACCTGACCTGTTGAACTTAGTCTCACGTATCGACCTTTCGAGAGCTCTTTTCTAATGTTTGCGACAGCAAATTCATACACTGACTGGCTGGAAACGATCATTCTCTTCACATAGCTCTGGCTGCTCCTACGGATCTAAGGTCAATGCAGGCTGGTACAGACGATGGAATGATTATTGAAAAGGGAATTAAAAGGAAAAATTCAGTGATAAGAAATAGGCACAGAGTGAATGTAAGGAATTTACGAAATATCTAGCTTCGAAATTAAAATGTTATTACACTTTTATATGCCTCTACCACAATTTGGTATACGAGGGAGGGACCCAAAAAAAACAGGAGTAGTATAATTGCGCATCATGTACTTGTAGCACCAGTTTTCGCCGCTAGGGAGCTGTTATGGATCTATCTTGAGTCAGTCTGCCAAGTGGCGTGACACGAAAAAGACGAGCGGTTTTTTTCTGGCAGTTCTCTCTCTGTGTGTGCGTGTGTGTGTTGAGTGCAGTCTTAATACAAAAAAAAAAAATTGGTTGTCTGTAAAGTCGGTTTACGGACGATAGTTTAACGTGACAACGTCATAACAAAATATTGATGAAATGATTGCATACTTTTATGAATAAAATTGAATCATTTTTATTGAATTATCACTATTTTGTATGGACAAAAAGGAGTAAAATGAAATTTACAACTTAATTTATAAATTTACTTTTATTTGCACTCATTAATTCAAATATGTTTATTACTTTAACGAAGAGATTATTACAACTATAACTTTTATACATGTTTGCTATTTAACTTCTTCCAATCTGTGTTATTCTGTTAAGGATAGGACGATGATAGGAAAAGTAGGAAACGAATGGGAGTGTTTGAAGTTTAATGTGCCTCGAAAAAGTCAAATCGATGGTTGTTCCAATAGAGTGGAAGAGAGATAGATGCGGCGCAAGCGTACAATGAGCGTAACGGGACACAGCGTAACGGGACAATGTGCGTTACGGGAAACTTTTTCATGCGTGCAGCCGGCGTTCATCGATTTATTAGACGTCACGTCAAAAATATCTTGTTTTTTTACTCGGCAAGAACGCAGCGGAAACTTCACAGATGTTCATGAGACTCAGCGATTGAGAATCAGCGATTCGCAAACATGTCCCTTCCGCAGAGACGTCTGTTTGATCGCTGGAAGGTCCTCGCATCTGACACGCATCTCGATGTAAAACGTTCTCGGTGCGATCTCTGTGCTTCCCTCGCACTGCCCACATCGGGAAGCCTTCATTTCACAGACGAGAGAGCCACACCCGAAGTTCCCCGAAGTTCATGCTCGCTTTCCCCCTCCCCCCCCCCCCCCCCCCCCGGTTCTATCTCATTGTATGAACCGGCGTGGCATTAAATTTTGCGGTCGATTAGGATAGGTTAGCTACATTATAAATACTTTAAAACATTGTGGATGGTTGGTCATATTAGGTAAGTATAGCTACATTAAAAATACTGTAAAATCATTTTATGGTTGCTTAGCAAATAACTTTTTAATATGTAGCTATCCAGGGCTAGCAAACCGTTTACATGATTTCAGAGTATCTTTAATGTAGCTATCCTAACCAAATCAACAGTCCACAATGTTTTAAAGTATTTATAATGTAGCTAACCTAACCTTTTACAATGAACCAAAAAAAAAACCGAAGATTCACGATCGGACGTTTGGCTCTCTCGTCTGTGAAAAGAAGGCTTCCCGCCCACATAAGCCCGTGCATGTGATGGGTGTCGGCCATCTCTTGATTGGTTGATCCAAACATCTTCCTTTCGACTCTTAATCAGACAACTACTGCCTCTTTTACGAATACAATCATCAGAAAACAAGAAACTATCCTAGTCTCACTGCGCTATTGTTGTGGTAAGCTTAATCGACATCTTACTGCTGTGTCATTTCTCTTGTACACGTGTGTGTATAGCAATGAAATTTGCCATTGCTTGACCAGCTATTGTAGTAATTATTCTTCTTCTGATGTGATACGGTCTAGAAGAATAATTCCTCCCTCTGTACATATTGAAATCTGGATGATCTTCCATCCAAATAAACATATGAAGGTGAGGACGTCCACGATTCTGGAATTTAATGCGCTACTTATAATATTTCCCTGCGTAACCGTCTAACTGGAGTTGCCCAGTATGTGACGACGTTTCATGGGCACTGCACTATTGTACCATTCGGCTGAAAGCATCCTGTAGCGCTTCACCGGGTTAGAGTTATGAGCATACATTGTGTAGCGATCTGTGCTTGTCTATTTACGTTCTATCTACCCCTAACTTGGGTTAATAAAGGCCACTGCATGTTTAGGAACGTAACCGGTGGAGCTACGGAAATTTCGCGGATTCATTTAGTCGCAGTTTAGAATTCAAACCTTCATACTCTTTCACTTAGTTCACGATTGTGCCGCAGTCATTCGGAAAAGCCCTGCCAACGATGCCCAGCTATGGGAGAAGTAAGCCAATCAGACAGTTCCTATCAACAAAGCAAAAAGCTTCTCACATAGAAATCAGCTAATAGAAAATAATTTTAAAAAATGGGTTGAGCGTGCCCAGGGCTTTTGAGTCAGACAAATCCGCGAAATTCACGGGTCTCTTTAAGCTGGACTCACACAATGACCCTTCGCATCCGTCCATCAACTAACCGAGTGATTCCCTGTGATCCGAACAACCGTCATAATAATTTATTACTCAGATGCTGCCAACTACTATTAAGACTTATATCAATGAAAAATATACATTTTTTTTTTAATTTATTAGTTTGACAATCATGTACGCTATATACTTATAAACGATAAGACATGCCCTAAAACATATATATATATATATATATGAGTATCAGACAACTTTTTAAAAAAAAAATCAAACTCAAAACAATTTAGAGCAAGTCTAAAAAAAACATTTCAGAACAAAATACATAAGAAATTGGGCAAATTAACAAACTAAAAAAAAAAATTAAGTAAAGACATATTTGAAGTTGTAATTTCATCCGTCTGTCCATCGGAAGTTAAGAGCTCGGCGAGGTGTTGACGGACGTGACTGGTCGTTGCGTCCAGGCAGCTGGGAGGCGATGACCCACTGACCTGGACTGCGGCGCGCCGTGGCTCTGGAGTCGAGGTACCCCGCTGCCCCTTTCTGCAGCACCGAGGGTGTCCGGGGCGCGCGAGTCAATCCATGGGCGCGAGCGCGTCCCTCCGGTCCGGACCGCCGGCGCGAGACAAGGGGTGAGTTGGGGGGAGGGGGGCGCACACACCACCGAACTGTAAGGGACGAGAGGGAGGGGCTACTACGACGCCGACCTCCGTCAGCTGCGGCGGCGGTCGAAGGCCGCGCCACACATCGTCGTCCTCCTACTAGCGCGGCGAGAGCGCCGGCGGCTGTCCTACCGCGAGCCGCAATGCGGACGAGCCGACGGCGGGCACATCGCGACCGAACGTCTCTTGGTCCCTCCCCGTGGAGGGAGGGTAGGGGGGGGGGACGCGCACCCTTCAACCCCTTCGCCGTCGAGACACGGGCGTGCGAGAGAAGAGAAAAGAAGAATAAATAAGTTTGGGGGGAGGAGAGAGGTGAAACACGGTCGCCTGCTTCTCCTCTCTCTCTCACACGCTTCCCCTGACCCAGCTCGCCCGACGCCAGGCACCGCACTGGAGAGCCCCGGCCCCTACCGCCGGGGCCCCTCGGCAGAGGCCGCCGCGCGCAGCCAGCGCCATCTGCGCGGCCGCGCGCGGAACTACTTGCAGGGAGGCACCCTCTTAACCCGCTCTCTCTCCCGCGCTCCGCGCTTCACCGACCCCTCGCGAACTCCCCTCGCACTTCTTCATTTGCGCTCCCCCGCAAAAAAAAAAAAAAATATATATATATATACGTGCGTGCGTAGTTCATTCGCGCCGTCCTGAATGCTTTCCAAATTAGCCATTAAAAAAAATTATCTCCGGCCCGTAACTGCGCCTAATTTAATTGAAACATTGCCGGCCAAAGTCGGGTTAACAGCAAAATAGGCATACGAAATTCCGGTTAATCTTTCTGGACGTTTTATTTTGGGTTAACGAGGTGTTAAAATAAGTATATAAAGTACTCGTTATTTATTGTCAAATGTCATAATTGTAATTTTGGCTATGTGTGATTAAATATGTGCAATTTGTGAGTCGGTTCATGGCTTTTATTTTAGCGAGATAATATAATTACTTTGTTTGCCAAAGCTGATAAAAAGTTATGTTTAGATACTTACAAAATAATTTTATATTTAAGGGTGTAATGATCAACGGATATGAATATATAGAAAATAGAACTATTATTTTTATATAAAAATATACTACTTAGCTATTAAAACACTTACAGGTACCCGTGTACGTAATTAATTTAATGACTAATTGCGAGGTAGCGCCATTGACATTAATTACGTCTAACAAATAAAGCCTTGGACCTACTACTAAACTAATAATATATCGGAAAAAAAGTACACATACTTAGCGCATTTTTGTGAAGTATAGATAATCTACCAGCACAAATAATAATAAGTAAATCTAAAAACGTTAAATGGTTTCTGATATAAAAGTAAAATAAGCAAAGCAACACAGTGAAAAACTAATTTACAGTTGACTACGAAATAAAAACTGAGTTTTGACTACTTAATAATTCTTACACCAAGTATACATTTTCACCAATATCAGTGCCATTTCATTACGAATATTCTGTTGTGTATTAATTATAAATGCAGTATTCAGTAGTGTCATCCCTTTATTAACGATCTACCAGAACTTAAGAATTTAGTATGCAGTCCCCAGCTTCGAAAAAAAAACGTTTTTGCATTTTGGATTCATAATAATCGGAATTTCGAAACAGTTCGACATATAAATATGTATATTATGTAATATATAATTGAAAATTAAAGTGACCAGTGGCACCGACTGCTAATCATAGAAGTTTGCATAGTACACGTTCTCAGAAATGGGTAGGCATTAACTACTTATTTACGTAAATCATATGTTACTTATGTAGTGGTATATTATTAGGAACCGGAAAAATTCGCGGTTTCGATGGCCTTCAGGATATACTGCACATTCCCCTGTACACTCGGTCAAATAACGCCAGTTCATTGGCTGCTGACTTGTAAGTCGTCTCAGCTGGTTTGTCTGTGATTCGATTCTTCTTTGGTTGGAGCTTTATAATTGGTTGAGATTCGTCCAGATGAACAGTAAAATCATCTAAAAAGTATACGTATTTGACTTCTAGCCTATCGCCGAATGAATCCGCGAATTTTTCCGGTCTCTATATATTATTATGTCACTAGAATCCACAATTTTTTTTTTTTTTTTTGAAATTATGAGCTGAAAGGTGTGGCGCTGTCTTAATCAACAAGCTTGCGTTAGAAAGCGGTTCTCGCGCTATTGTAATAAATTCAATGAAACTTGAGACGTGAACGTCACACACACAGATCCGTGGTTTACCGAGCATCAGAAAACCGCAACCTCGTGGTGAGTCATTCGATTAAAAGTTCCCTCCAGGAATTCTAATCCTGCGGTTGGACGGGAATGCCCTGGGAACGCAGATGGGGCAAGAAGGGTTAGATAGGTGTGGTATCGGCCTGACTGGAATTGCCTTCTGCAGAGGGGTCGAAGGAAGTGGAGGGCTGTTGGAGGCCACATAGTTTCTCAGGGTCTCAATTACAAAGTATAGCCAAAGTTTAAATTGGCGTCTAATGCACTGCCGAATCCTGACGTCCGCTGCGGCCATCTACCGAAGTCATTTGGAGGAGACGTCGACTTAAAAGGTAAAAAAAAAATTAATCGACTGCTGTTTGAGGATAAACCACACATAAGGAGCATAATATGCTCAGGTCAATCTATATTCTTCCTCTTGCTTTGATTCCAGAACAGAGTAAATGTCACCTGCTGTTGCTATATTGATACACACTACCAGACTTTTTAACATAGAAAATAATATTTTGTGTGCAATGGTTAGTTATAATATGTTTAATTTTTTAATTTTATTTCTTAGTTGATTTTTCCTTAAACCACAAAATAGTGCCTGTTGACAATATCATTACAAAAAAAAATTATAAACACCGAATATTATTTCAAAGAAGAATCTATTTTCAGCAGTCTATCACTATTAATAACAAGGCATTCTATTAAATGATGTAATAAACTCAAAGAGAACCAAAATCTTTAAAATTTAATTATATATAAAATGTTCGTGGGTAAAAGTGGTTGAAATTAAGATGGCGTTTTTCAGTATAATCAAGAAGAAAATAATTTTCCAATAATCTTGTTACAAAATTCCTTAACAAAATACAAAGTTTAAGATACATTTTTAAAAAACAATTATTATTGCATTATAGAAGTGTGTCTAAAACGTATATGCACATTAAAAACCACACTGCAAACGAAGAATGAGACATGCCAAAGTGGATGTGAATTTAAATTATTGACCTTTGCTGTAAGGAATATCATTACATCAAAGCTTGAAACTTACTCGTAATCATAAAATAATCACACATTAATTTCATCTTCTTTAAAAAAAACTGTGCCTCTAACCAAAATGCATAGCTAGTTTTATTTCTTAAAGTCCCACTATAAATGTAACGACGTTGATCTAAACCATGCGTCGTAGATTTCATAAAACTTTCTTTTGTCACCTATTGCGTGGCATGCCCAACAGTTCTGCAACGTTCCTCTACTTAGTGATTCCAGACTTCGCGTTTTGCGATTAGTGGAACGGGCCAAATACACACTCGCTTGTATGTCCGCAAACGAGCCAGTAAACTCGATAGAAATATAAATCATAAATAACCAAACGTTGAGCAGTCTCGTTTTCATTGATGTACTTCAAGACATTTTGTCGTAAAAACCAAAATATATTTTTTTAAGTTTTATGACAAATTTTAAAGTTTAAAGAAAATAAATAAAACTTTTTGTTTATTACACAGGGCAATTGGCCAACTCAACCGCGTTCGTTGTAAACGTTTATTTCACTTATCTTGCGTTAAGATTTTAAGATTTAGAAGTTCTTTCAGCAAAATATAGTATTTAAAAGTTCAAACGAATACGAAACATTTTGATACAATATACTCACTCAGGGCGGGGGATTTAAGTCGCCACTACACGCACTCTACTGCCAGCTGGCGTGACTGAAAATTTACTATAGCTACTACACGGTAGATTTCTAAATCAGTAAGTTTCTCCAGTCAAGTTCGAAAATAAAAATGTCTAACATGTTATAGCTTTTGTCGAAACTTCTTTAAGTCCGCTAGTGAAATCAAATTGAGCAAGTCTTTCAATTCTCGCCAGTGATGTGCAAACATATAACCTCGTTAACGAGCAAATTCGCGTGTTCTCACGTTGTCCATGTTGCAAAATAACTTCAAATACGAAACTCGGACACGAAATTTAACGTAATATTTTTTTTTAAATAATTCCGAGCGTGAAAAATAAACTGATAAGTAAAATATTCGCTTTTCAAATACCAAAATTTCTGGATGAGAATCACATACATACGTACATACACACATACATACCGCCGCTAGAATTTGCTGCCTGTGTCGTAATCATTGCTTCCCACCATTAAACGCAGATAGCAATTAGCTGCACGAAACAACAGGAAATTTTACCCTATTAGTAACGGGTCCGATAAAACCCCGAATTTGGACCTGATTTCCAACAAGTAAAAATTTTATTAAAATACTGCCCATATTGTTAAAATTCACTATACCGTTAATACAATAAAGTTTCCACACACGTTAAAAATTATACTTTTATGGCATTACTAAACTATTAACCTGAAAATATGTTTGCATATTTGTTTTAGCTTAAACGACAAATCAATCTGAATCTTCTTTATAGAAACAAACCATCTTATTGAGCTGATTAAATTTTATTATTATATGATAATAATGTTTAAAAAGGAGAATATAAAAGCTTTTTTTTTTCCGGTGACGAGATTTGAACCACGTCTCTAAAGGTTAACAATCACACGCTCTATCGCTGTGCTTCTAAGCCTATTGGGAATTAAGAATGAGAATATGCATTGTCATCATTGTAATGTCAGTTTTATAAATTTATTATGAATTTGTAATTACTTCTTACCATGACTACTTCAATCTACTAAATATATTGTTACGAAAGCGAGAGACCAGACCGCGATGCCAGGTTCGGAGCTGGCTAACGGCCCTGCACGGCCACTGGCGTCACGAGCCGTGTCACGTGCCGTCCACTGACGTAATGCATGCCAAGCGCGCCTGGCCGGATTACAAGGGTCGTCGCTACTCACCCTCCCCCCTCCGCTGCTATCCATCGCTGAGCGGTCTTGGGAATTCCGCGGGCCACCGCGCGGAGTGGCGAGAATAAACGCCGCCTTTCTCGATGTTTCGGGCGTCGTCGGGTCGGCCCGGGATGACGCGACTAGTCACAGCCGCTCTCGTCAGTTTAAGAAGGGCGCCCCTGAGGTACTTAAGCAGCGACGCCGGCCTCCGCGACAGTTGGGCGACAGAGTTCAGAGACAGTGCGGCGAGAGTTCCGAGCGGATCCCGAGCGAAGGGAAGTGCGACGTCGGCGAAGAGAGGGTGAGAGACACAACCCCCCTTCCCTCCTCCCCATCCTCCCCCGAGGGAGGTGGAGTTTGACTGGATCGTGAGAGTGCGGTGACTGAGTGGCGCGAGACTGAGTGTGTGGACAGGCGCGAGGTAAGGGGTGAACCACTGCTGAGCCTGGCTGCAGTGAGGAGTGCGAACTGTGGAACCTGACAGACATTTAGTTACTTGTGAATAAACATTTTTAAGTGTCAGTGATTTGTGAATGGACATTTTTAAGTAGGGGAGGACGGGGCAAGTTGGCGATGTTAAGAGTTCACCATTTTTTATAATTTTAATTTTGGAAATACGATTTCCTTCTTTCCAGACACTATTAGAATAGTCTTTTGTCGTGGTGTAACTACATGAAAAAAGTCGATATTTCTATATTATCTCAAAAATTCTGCCCTTTTAAAAATATAATGCAAATGTGCCATCTTGCCCCGTTACCGGGGCAAGATGACTTTGACTACGGGGTAAGATGACATTTTTGACACAAGTTTAAACATATTTATTCTTAGAATGCAAACTACTGTAAACTAACTAATTTAACATTGTTACATGCGTTTTTACATATAAGGCATGTTATTAAAGGCTTGGTTTGTTGAAAATTACAATTAATAGTTAACTTACATAACTAATTCAGAGTTGGTGTTTTATAAACAATAATCGCACACAAATTTTCCTCCTTCAAAGTTCGAGCAGTCCTCGTGCCACCATGTGTGGCATTTGCAACACTCGATCCAGTCTTCTGATGGAGGGTCGACATAAATCTCATCACACACTGGACACTGCACTTCGGATATTTGAGCTGAAGTCATGCCTGGCGAAAGTTGGAGCTTCTTGGATTTTTCTCGAGAATCGAGCTTCAGTTTCTTAGTAACAGTTCCTTTTTTGGCTTCTCTAGACTCTTGTCTTTGTTGCTTCAAACGTTCTTGTTCTATCCTCTGAGCTCTCCTCTGAACCAGAATCGCTTTCATGGGTGAGCTTGTGATGACACTTGCATTTTGCTTATGAGATTATAAAGCTCAGAAAATCAAACAAAAGTTATAAAAGAGTTGTATGTGGATACCACAAAAACCGTATAAAGCACTTGGGGCAAGATGATGAGTCGTCATCTTGCCCCAGTCAACTTGCCCCGATCAGCAATGTTATTAGTATTGGATTTTTTCGCTAGGAAAAAAAATAAAAGGTTAACAATATATAGTGGTTAAGAAAAGTATATTGTCTAAGGTAATAATGTGTGGCATTGAATATCCAAATATCTTACCTGTTTGTCCATGAGATATTACTTCGAAGTTCTTGAAAATTACAATACGTCAGACCAAATGTACGAACATCATCTAACAAACAACTAAATGGTGGCAGCGGCTTCACTGTGCGATTCTTTAGTGCCCACCAGTGTGGAGCGCTAGTAGTGTCTGTTAGGTGGTGCTATCTAGTGCCATGACGTGGAAATAAGTCATTCGTCATCTTGCCCCGCTCGTCAACTTGCCCCGTCCTCCCCTACAATTATTTATTATATTAATGTAAAATTTCAGCAATTAATAAAACTGTAATAAAATTTCATTGGGCTATCGCTTACGAACCCAGATTTTTCCTCCACATTAGATCGTAACAATATTCCAGTGTATTTTCACTGCCATAAAATTTTATTTGGCACATCTCACACTTAACGGGATTGTTAATTTTTTTTCACGCATTTAAAAATCACGCTGTAAATCGTTTCGGCGAAGGAATGGGCAGGTCCATGACGTGGCGGTGGGGGTGTTGGCATAACTGGGCGGCTCGTCACAGCAAAAATTTCTTTACTTTTAGAATAACTCTTTTACGAAGATATCCGTTAATGTGCAGACACATCGGCAAAATTAGTTACCACTTTTATCAGTGAAATTTGGTTAAAATATTTCTTTTGTGTAACATCTTATCTAGCGGTGTACGGCATTTGTTGGGAGTGTTTTCGTGAATGAGACGGGAGTCACGGAACGGAAATGTGTAACAACCATCGGTGCTGCCATCTGTGACGTGTGGCGCGAACCAAAGTTCACAAAGACAAAGGGAAACTTAATAGTATTAACTGTTTAATATATTTTTTAAAAAATGGGCAATTTTTTTTAAACAAAATTACTTGTTGAAAGGCAGGTCCATAGCCGGGGTTTAGTATTTTTCCCAAGTCTTTTTTCGCTTTCATAATAACGGTTACATTATATAGTTTAAAATTCTGGTGTGCCAATGGAATGATTCGATAGTCGACGTAGCTGCTCCGACAGCGAAGTCTAGCGGTGCTAAGTGTAATGACATCACTGGCGAGTACTGAAACACTAGCTTTTTTTAAGGTGTATAGAGAGAGAGAGAGAGAGAGATAAAGTGTGAGAGAGAGAGAAAGTGTGATAGAGAGCGAGAGAAAGTGTGAGAGATAGACCTATGGAGAGCGAGAGAAAGCAAGAAAGAGAGAAAAAGTGCGAGAGGGAGCGAGAGAAAGTATGAGAGAGAGAGAAAGTGTGATAGAGAGCGAGAGAAAGTGTGAGAGATAGAGCTATGGAGAGCGAGAGAAAGCAAGAAAGAGAGAAAAAGTGCGAGAGGAAGCGAGAGAAAAAGCAAGAGAGAGAGATAGCGAATGAGAGAGATAGTGAGAGATAGCGAGAGAGTGTGACAGAGAGGGTTAGAGCGAGCGAAATTTATACAGGCCTTCCTTTTTTTTAATTAATCAGATTTTTTTTATTTTACAATATGTTATTATCAGTATTTTTTTTAATGAAAATTGCTTGACCTTTTTTTTTCTTTAGAGATGCTTCAAAACTCACACGCAGTGATATTTCGAGTGAAAGTAAACTGGACACCGCGAAACAAAATCAGTTTCGCCGTGAGTTTACTTGGTGCTTTCGGAGGTGGAATCACGGCGGCTGCAGGGGGGAGAACGGCAGGCACTTACGACCGTTGCAACTGAGTGTTTCGACCGCACGCGATCAATTATTCGTGGCGCTAGAAGGTTCTCGTGAGCCGGAGCTCAGTGATGGCAGAGTGCCCCACCCCTCGTGTTCCTATACCCTCCCCTACCCTCCACCAGGCTGTGTTGTTTTCAGTTAGCTACAAGGGCCAACACTGTATCGTTCGTTTGGTCCATTTGCCGAAGCCGAACACGAATCAGAATATTTTTCCTCTTTAATTTTACCGGGGAAAATTTTTTTTTTCATTCAGTGTAGGTTGTGGTAAGAGCCGGAGCCCACACCGCAGTTGGACGTAAGCCGAACTTCATTTCTGAAGGTTCCGGGTTTGAGTCCGAGTCAATGCATATGGGGAAGATTTGTATTCCTCTAAATAAGTCACTAGCGTTGGCACGCGGTAAAACTGAAAAAAAAAATTAAAAAACAAAGTGCCATTGTTGTCAAAAAATATCAGTTAAAAAAATATATTTTTTAAAAAAAATGTGAGTCTTTCAGCACTCGCCAGAGATGTGTAACATCTAACCTCGGCAATCGAACAAACTTATGTGTTCTCATGTTGCAAATACACTTATAAAACTAAGATACGAAATCTAACGTAGAATTCTTTAAAATAATTCCCAGCGCAAATTGTGTTTTCAGTAACATTTCTTGAAGCGAATCACTCGTGGTTTACACTCCCGCTGCTAGAAGTCGCTGCCGGAGCAGCTACTTAAGACTGTTGAATCATTCGATTTGTAGAGCGAAATGTTATAGGTACTATATAATGAAACAGCTCCAATAAAAATAAAAAAACTTCGTCTTTGAACCTGATTATTTTACAATGAACTTTATTAAAATACCATCCAAATTGTTAAAATTCATTAAACAGTTAATATTATGAAATTTCCCTTTGACTTTGCGAACTTTGCAAATACACTTACAACTATGTTAAACAGCATTAATAATAAAGAATAAAGAGGCTCCAACTAATGGATACGTCACTGAACATAAACAAGCGACTCCTTTGCGTTTGGGTATTTTCTACGATACGTTTACCTAATGCTGGAATTACGAACAACGCGATGCTACATCAAATTTTGCATTATTGTGAACTTGCCACTTTTGACAAACAGAAACAAGCAACTGTGTTTTCCCGTTCCAGAAATGTTCATGTCACCGAATTTAAATTTTAGTTCCCTATGTGGGTGCCACAGCTGCGTGGTGGTACAATTTGGTTACAGGATCACTTGTGTGTACTTATGTACACTCGTATTAGAAGTTACGATTCTTTTTTATTTAAGACAATGAACTATTTTGTAATTTACTGTAACAAAAATAATTAAATAAATACTCAGCATTAAAAAGATAATTATTTCAATTGGTAAATTAATCAAAATAAATTTTAATTAAGATTTAAATTAATGAATATGTTCAATGTTTCTCCTAATTTATTAATTTAAATATTTATTAAACAATAATGTAATAATTTATAATTGATAACGCAAATTAATTATTCATAATTGTTCATCATTCACTTAGATATATAAATAAACTTGAAAACTCACTTAAAAACGTTTATAAACAAAATTGATATCACCAATATTAAACATAAATTAAAGTTTTTAACCATATGGACCAGTATTCAATAACAATCACTAAATCTGTGAACGAATCTCACGTGTATTTCCACACCTCCTTCTGTAATAATAAGTAGTTACCGGAGCAGCTACGTCGACTATCGAATCATTCGCTTTGCAGAGCGAAATGTTAAACTATATAATGAAACATCTCCGACGAAAATGAAAAACACTCGTAAAAATACTAAACCTGGGCTTGGACCTGATTTTTGACAAGGCATTGTATTAAATTACTGCCTGCCTTTGTTAAAATTATTAAAAAATTAATACTATATATTAATAATAGTGCAATAGATATTGTCAGCATATACAATAAAAGTACAAATATTATATATATACACAAGCTTACACTAGCGTAAATTTACTCAAACGTAAGTTCACTTAACTTTACATCATTCCATTTGTCAATTGTATACAAAGGTTTAGATTTAAAACAATAGTTATAGATTTTGTCTAAACTTGTTGAAATACACTGATCTAGCACTCGAAGGTAAACTGTTAAAATTTTTACTCTTATATTATTAAAATTCATCTGTCTTAGATAAGTGATTAATATTAACACTGATTGTCTACTGTCATCGAATGAATGTGTTGGTGTTGTGGGTACCTGTTTATTTGAGCAAATCTGCCTCTTTTTATGAGAATTCCCGTGAAACAATAAAATATTTACGTGTTGATATTTTTTTTTGTTGCAGTCGTTAAAATATTACACGAACTTGTGCCAGTAACACTCTCCTTCCTCGCGTTTTTCGCAAAGGACTGTTCATACTCTCAACACTCAACAGCCAATCAGAGGCTTGTGTAGAATAGATAGATGTCGTTCTGAACAAACTTCGCCAACCTGTTATGGTTAAATGAGAGATTGCCTCGAACGAAATATGTTCAGACTGTGTAACCGCGCGCAAAAGATGAACATGTTCACCTGAAGTAGTTCAGAGTCGAGTGGAACCGCGCCCATAGTCTAGAGTTAGGACAGGGGAGTTAGTCATGGCTACAATCGCTGCCATGGCTGGCCAATTCCCGAACAAAGCACACGAAGCATGGCTATGGCCAGGCGAATGGGCTTCGGGCCTGAGACAAACCTAGGTCCCTCCCTACCCCGGACCACTCCTACAAATACACTTAGTCTTAGTTAGGTTAGGAAGAAAATCGAGAACAACTCCTGTAGAAGTCAGGGTATGGCGGCGACGTTATACACATATTTAGAACGGGTGCGCTTAATAAGAGCTCTGTGTGTATTTCATGGTTTCGAAAAGTTGGTGGTTGTTCAGGGAAGTCCAATATACACAGCCTGCGAGGTCACAATTGCTCGCGGGCCATTTTTCATTCTTTATTGTTCTGCCTGCCTACCGAGGGTTGCGTCATAAAAATAAATGAATCTTCCAGTGGAAGCGGAAAAAAAAATCCAGCTTATCGGAACGGTTTTTGGTATGAACTTCCAAAAGGCATGCCTTTCAATAACTGCTCGACATTTAATTTAAACACCATTCTACAACACCTGTTCAAACTAACAAATTATTTTATTATTTTCAGAGGTATACTTATTGACTGATTTTTATTATTTTCATCTTTTTGGTTGATATATTTTGTTATTTTTTCCCCTTTATGTTATTTATTTTCTTCCATATTGGCTGATACCAATCGTACTCCTTTTGATTTTGCTGTAGGTTAATCTGAATTGGTGTCTGTATTTAATGTTGAACGTAGAAGAGGTGGATTTATTTTGATTGCTTTGTGTGAATATTCTATGATTTTACATATAAGACTTTTAGGTTTTTTAATTTTTTCGGGTTGTGGTATATATTTCCATTTAAGTTTTACATTAAAATTATTATTATTTCCGTTATATCTGTTCGAGTTCGTGGTACTTTACCACGATTCCGTTGCAAGTATATTTTTTCGGATTTTAATGCCGTCTTGGTTGAAAGGAAAACAGCAATATTTCAAAAGTGCTGAAATTATCTGGAATTCACTGTGCGTGCATGTGATTACCACGTGCTCCATTTGACCAAATCAACGTGCTTGATCGGTAAACGCAACCAATCAAGCAGGGATGTAGGCGGGAAAGGGGGAAAAAAAGGCGTGGTGAGATTCCCTCGCCCAGCCTTTGCCATATCTCGTCTGGCACAGTCCAGATGCTCTCAGTTAATCCACGGCAAATACATACAAGTCATCAGTAGAGACATGTAAAATTCGCGGATTCATTTCGCGATAGGATAGAGTCCAAATACTTTTGACATTATTTTGCTTCAGTGATTGGGCCGCAGTTTATCTGAAGGACTCTGGGCCAATGAAAAATCTTTAACAGAAGAATTAGCGAATCACGATCATTCCAGTCACGAGTCGGTAACCAATCAGCAGATGTAATTTGCACGAGTGCGTAGAGGATCGTGGAGTCTATCCTTTAGAGATTTGAAATCGCGAATTTTACAGGTCTCTAGTCATCAGTAGTGTATTTAAGTTCCTTCTGGCGCAGACTTCGGGTTCGAGGTACGAGCTGCGTGCGGGGTCAACGCCAGGCCGCCATCTTAGTATTCGGTGATCTTGAACTTTCTAAAAATGACAACAAAAAACTTCTCCAAAGATATTTTCATTTCTCGAAATTTTTAGTTTTTAGAAAAGAAAATTCAGTTTTCTCCATGGAAAAAAAAAATAATAATAATAATCAAGAGGGAATATTTTCCTTGGGGAATTTTTTTTCAAGTATTTTTGTAACCTACAAAATTTTCCTATTCCTCTTTCTGTGAAGTTTCACTTCTAACGCTGTGTTTTGGCCACGCACTTTTTTTTTTTTTTTTTTTTTTTGCGACCGACGAGCTCCGTCGGCTAATGCATCATATCCCTCCGCGCGGATCCGGGCCGCGGATAAATCTCCCGGAATTGCACTCGCGCGTCCGCGGGCCGAAGCCCCGCTCACCGGTGAGGGGGGGGGGGATGAGGGGGTTTGGAAACGAAATGAAGATGAGGAGGGGGGGGGAGGTTTTTAGTGAGGAAGAGTGTTCAGTGGCAAGGGAAGGGAGGTGTGTGTGTGTGTGTGTGTGTGCCGGTGAACCAGCCTGCGTGAGGTCACAATTGCCCGCGGTCCACTTTTCATCCTTCATTGTCCCGCCCGTCCTCCCGCGGGGAGCAGTTACGCCCCGGGGGCAAAAAAATAAATAAATCTCCCCACGGAAGCCAGATAGAAAAATAAAAAAAAAAGTTGCTCCACTCACGAGGGAGAATTTGAACCCGTGCAGGAGTATTCTTATTAACATTTCCGTTTTTTTTTTGGGTTTTTTTTTAATACCTCTGAAAGTGCGATAGCAATGACCCAATACGTCTGACAAAAAAAATGTACAAGTAGATATTTTAGGAACTAGCGAATGTTTAGTTGTTTTTTATTTTTTTTATTTTGGAGTAATTCTTATCGATCTGGCAATTACAAAACATTTTAATGAAAACTATGTAAGCGTTGACAGCGCGTAACCAGAATGTGTGGAAGAGGTGGGCCGAAGGAAGCTTTATAAGAATATATTTTTGATAGGCCTGTTTTCAGTTGTATTGAATTGGATGATGGGGGGGGGGGGGGGAGGTTAGAACGGGTGTTACAAGTTGTACCCCAGATAAGCCAGGCGTCCTCCGGAAAATTTGTTTTAGAAATATACGATGCCTTAAAAAAACATACTGGAGCTATCTGAGGAAACTTAGTTGCTTTTCTAAAACCTAAAAAAAAAAATCATAAATATGAAGTGTCACCTAATGCATGTTTAAGTATTGAGGATACTCTACAATATTGCGTATTCGTTAGCCATAAATTGAACCATACGTCAGCCGTTTTAATCTGGTTAATGTGTTACATTATTATTGGGAGGGGGCAAAAAAAAAAGAAAGCTTTAGAGGGGGCTATGAACCCTCTTTCCCCTCCCCCTGATTATGCCTTTTGGCGTCGGCACTGCCGTCAGAGACGTGTGTCAAGTTGGCGACCACACATTGGAATTTCAAGGTCAAAATTTGACACGAATTAGTGCTCAATTTGTGCTAATTTGTGCCGTAGAAATCAGAATTTGTGCTGCATTACGTAAAAAGTTATAGCAAATATTAAGGTGGTCGCCAACTTGACGTCAAGTTGGCGACCACCCAAAGAAAATATCAATTTTTTGGAATGAATTTTATGTCACGAATTAGTGCTCAATTTGTGCTAATTTGTGCCGTAGAAATCAGAATTTGTGCT
This sequence comes from Bacillus rossius redtenbacheri, assembly GCF_032445375.1. NCBI lineage: Eukaryota > Metazoa > Arthropoda > Insecta > Phasmatodea > Bacillidae > Bacillus > Bacillus rossius. Next base: position 37,735,208 of record NC_086338.1, read on the forward strand.
GCATTACGTAAAACGTTATAGCAAATATTAAGGTGGTCGCCAACTTGACGTCAAGTTGGCGACCACCCAAAGAAAATATCAATTTTTTGGAATGAATTTTATGTCACGAATTAGTGCTCAATTTGTGCTAATTTGTGCCGCAGAAATCAGAATTTGTGCTGCATTACGTACAAAGTTATAGCATATATTAAGGTGGTCGCCAACTTGACGTCAAGTTGGCGACCACCCAAGGAAAATATAAATTTTTAAGAATAAATTTTATATCACGAATTAGTGCTCAATTTGTGCTGCAAGATGCCAAAATTTTGTGCTTATCGCAACGTAAAATAAAAAGTTATAGCACTTGATATGTTTGAAGCGAATTGACAGCTGGCGACCACACATTGGAATTTCAAGGTCAAAATTTGTCACGAATTAGTGCTCAATTTGTGCTAATTTGTGCCGTAGAAATCAGAGTTTGTGCTGCATTACGTAAAAAGTTATAGCATATAGTAAGTTGGTCGCCAACTTGACGTCAAGTTGGCGACCACTTAAGGAAAATATTAATATTTTGGAATGAATTTGATATCACAAATTAGTGCTCAATTTGTGCTGCCAGATGCCAAAATTTCGAGCTTATCGCAACGTAATTTAAAAAGTTATAGCCCTTGATATGTTTGAAGCGAATTGACAGCTGGCGACCACACATTGGAATTTCAAGGTCAAAATTTGTCACGAATTAGTGCTCAATTTGTGCTAATTTGTGCCGTAGAAATCAGAGATTGTGCTGCATTACGTAAAAAGTTATAGCATATAGTAAGTTGGTCGCCAACTTGACGTCAAGTTGGCGACCACTTAAGGAAAATATTAATATTTTGGAATGAATTTGATATCACGAATTAGTGCTCAATTTGTGCTGCCAGATGCCAAAATTTCGAGCTTATCGCAACGTAATTTAAAAAGTTATAGCCCTTGATATGTTTGAAGCGAATTGACAGCTGGCGACCACACATTGGAATTTCAAGGTCAAAATTTGTCACGAATTAGTGCTCCATTTGTGCTAATTTGTGCCGTAGAAAAAAGAGTTTGTGCTGCGTTACGTAAAAAGTTATAGCATATAGTAAGTTGGTCGCCAACTTGACGTCAAGTTGGCGACCACCCAAGGAAAATATCAATTTTTTGGAATGAATTTTATATCACGAATTAGTGCTCAATTTGTGCTGCGAGATGCCAAAATTTCGTGCTTATCGCAACGTAAACTAAAAAGTTATAGCACTTGATATGTTTGAAGCGAATTGACAGCTGGCGACCACACATTGGAATTTCAAGGTCAAAATTTGTCACGAATTAGTGCTCAATTTGTGCTAATTTGTGCCGTAGAAATCAGAGTTTGTGCTGCATTACGTAAAAAGTTATAGCATATAGTAAGTTGGTCGCCAACTTGACGTCAAGTTGTAGACCACTTAAGGAAAATATTAATATTTTGGAATGAATTTGATATCACGAATTAGTGCTCAATTTGTGCTGCCAGATCCCAAAATTTCGAGCTTATCGCAACGTAATTTAAAAAGTTATCGCCCTTGATATGTTTGAAGCGAATTGACAGCTGGCGACCACACATTGGAATTTCAAGGTCAAAATTTGTCACGAATTAGTGCTCAATTTGTGCTAATTTGTGCCGTAGAAATCAGAGTTTGTGCTGCATTACGTAAAAAGTTATAGCATATAGTAAGTTGGTCGCCAACTTGACGTCAAGTTGGCGACCACTTAAGGAAAATATTAATATTTTGGAATGAATTTTATATCACGAATTAGTGCTCAATTTGTGCTGCCAGATCCCAAAATTTCGAGCTTATCGCAACGTAATTTAAAAAGTTATAGCCCTTGATATGTTTGAAGCGAATTGACAGCTGGCGACCACACATTGGAATTTCAAGGTCAAAATTTGTCACGAATTAGTTCTCCATTTGTGCTAATTTGTGCCGTAGAAATCAGAGTTTGTGCTGCATTACGTAAAAAGTTATAGCATATAGTAAGTTGGTCGCCAACTTGATGTCAAGTTGGCGACCACCCAAGCAAAATATCAATTTTTTGGAATGAATTTTATATCACGAATTAGTGCTCAATTTGTGCTGCGAGATGCCAAAATTTCGTGCTTATCGCAACGTAAACTAAAAAGTTATAGCACTTGATATGTTTGAAGCGAATTGACAGCTGGCGACCACACATTGGAATTTCAAGGTCAAAATTTGTCACGAATTAGTGCTCAATTTGTGCTAATTTGTGCCGTTGAAATCAGAGTTTGTGCTGCATTACGTAAAAAGTTATAGCATATAGTAAGTTGGTCGCCAACTTGACGTCAAGTTGGCGACCACTTAAGGAAAATATTAATATTTTGGAATGAATTTGATATAACGAATTAGTGCTCAATTTGTGCTGCCAGATCCCAAAATTTCGAGCTTATCGCAACGTAATTTAAAAAGTTATAGCCCTTGATATGTTTGAAGCGAATTGACAGCTGGCGACCACACATTGGAATTTCAAGGTCAAAATTTGTCACGAATTAGTGCTCAATTTGTGCTAATTTGTGCCGTAGAAATCAGAGTTTGTGCTGCATTACGTAAAAAGTTATAGCATATAGTAAGTTGGTCGCCAACTTGACGTCAAGTTGGCGACCACTTAAGGAAAATATTAATATTTTGGAATGAATTTGATATCACGAATTAGTGCTCAATTTGTGCTGCCAGATGATAAAATTTCGAGCTTATCGCAACGTAATTTAAAAAGTTATAGCCCTTGATATGTTTGAAGCGAATTGACAGCTGGCGACCACACATTGGAATTTCAAGGTCAAAATTTGTCACGAATTAGTTCTCCATTTGTGCTAATTTGTGCCGTAGAAATCAGAGTTTGTGCTGCATTACGTAAAAAGTTATAGCATATAGTAAGTTGGTCGCCAACTTGACGTCAAGTTGGCGACCACTTAAGGAAAATATTAATATTTTGGAATGAATTTGATATCACGAATTAGTGCTCAATTTGTGCTGCCAGATGCCAAAATTTCGAGCTTATCGCAACGTAATTTAAAAAGTTATAGCCCTTGATATGTTTGAAGCGAATTGACAGCTGGCGACCACACATTGGAATTTCAAGGTCAAAATTTGTCACGAATTAGTGCTCAATTTGTGCTAATTTGTGCCGTAGAAATCAGAGTTTGTGCTGCATTACGTAAAAAGTTATAGCATATAGTAAGTTGGTCGCCAACTTGACGTCAAGTTGGCGACCACTTAAGGAAAATATTAATATTTTGGAATGAATTTGATATCACGAATTAGTGCTCAATTTGTGCTGCCAGATGATAAAATTTCGAGCTTATCGCAACGTAATTTAAAAAGTTATAGCCCTTGATATGTTTGAAGCGAATTGACAGCTGGCGACCACACATTGGAATTTCAAGGTCAAAATTTGTCACGAATTAGTTCTCCATTTGTGCTAATTTGTGCCGTAGAAATCAGAGTTTGTGCTGCATTACGTAAAAAGTTATAGCATATAGTAAGTTGGTCGCCAACTTGACGTCAAGTTGGCGACCACTTAAGGAAAATATTAATATTTTGGAATGAATTTGATATCACGAATTAGTGCTCAATTTGTGCTGCCAGATGCCAAAATTTCGAGCTTATCGCAACGTAATTTAAAAAGTTATAGCCCTTGATATGTTTGAAGCGAATTGACAGCTGGCGACCACACATTGGAATTTCAAGGTCAAAATTTGTCACGAATTAGTGCTCAATTTGTGCTAATTTGTGCCGTAGAAATCAGAGTTTGTGCTGCATTACGTAAAAAGTTATAGCATATAGTAAGTTGGTCGCCAACTTGACGTCAAGTTGGCGACCACCCAAGGAAAATATCATTTTTTTGGAATGAATTTTATATCACGAATTAGTGCTCAATTTGTGCTGCGAGATGCCAAAATTTCGTGCTTATCGCAACGTAAACTAAAAAGTTATAGCACTTGATATGTTTGAAGCGAATTGACAGCTGGCGACCACACATTGGAATTTCAAGGTCAAAATTTGTCACGAATTAGTGCTCCATTTGTGCTGATTTGTGCCGTAGGAATCAGAGTTTGTGCTGCATTACGTAAAAAGTTATAGCATATAGTAAGTTGGTCGCCAACTTGACGTCAAGTTGGCGACCACTTAAGGAAAATATTAATTTTTTGGAATGAATTTTATATCACGAATTAGTGCTCAATTTGTGCTGCCATTTCCCAAAATTTCGAGCTTATCACAACGTAATTTAAAAAGTTATAGCCGTTGATATGTTTGAAGCGAATTGACAGCTGGCGACCACACATTGGAATTTCAAGGTCAAAATTTGTCACTAATTAGTGCTCAATTTGTGCTAATTTGTGCCGTAGAAATCAGAGTTTGTGCTGCATTACGTAAAAAGTTATAGCATATAGTAAGTTGGTCGCCAACTTGACGTCAAGTTGGCGACCACTTAAGGAAAATATTAATATTTTGGAATGAATTTGATATCACGAATTAGTGCTCAATTTGTGCTGCCAGATGCCAAAATTTCGAGCTTATCGCAACGTAATTTAAAAAGTTATAGCCCTTGATATGTTTGAAGCGAATTGACAGCTGGCGACCACACATTGGAATTTCAAGGTCAAAATTTGTCACGAATTAGTGCTCCATTTGTGCTAATTTGTGCCGTAGAAATCAGAGTTTGTGCTGCATTACGTAAAAAGTTATAGCATATAGTAAGTTGGTCGCCAACTTGACGTCAAGTTGGCGACCACTTAAGGAAAATATTAATATTTTGGAATGAATTTGATATCACGAATTAGTGCTCAATTTGTGCTGCCAGATGCCAAAATTTCGAGCTTATCGCAACGTAATTTAAAAAGTTATAGCCCTTGATATGTTTGAAGCGAATTGACAGCTGGCGACCACACATTGGAATTTCAAGGTCAAAATTTGTCACGAATTAGTGCTCCATTTGTGCTAATTTGTGCCGTAGGAATCAGAGTTTGTGCTGCATTACGTAAAAAGTTATAGCATATAGTAAGTTGGTCGCCAACTTGACGTCAAGTTGGCGACCACTTAAGGAAAATATTAATTTTTTGGAATGAATTTTATATCACGAATTAGTGCTCAATTTGTGCTGCGAGATGCCAAAATTTCGTGCTTATCGCAACGTAAACTAAAAAGTTATAGCACTTGATATGTTTGAAGCGAATTGACAGCTGGCGACCACACATTGGAATTTCAAGGTCAAAATTTGTCACGAAATAGTGCTCAATTTGTGCTAATTTGTGCCGTAGAAATCAGAGTTTGTGCTGCATTACGTAAAAAGTTATAGCATATAGTAAGTTGGTCGCCAACTTGACGTCAAGTTGGCGACCACTTAAGGAAAATATTAATATTTTGGAATGAATTTGATATCACGAATTAGTGCTCAATTTGTGCTGCCAGATGCCAAAATTTCGAGCTTATCGCAACGTAATTTAAAAAGTTATAGCCCTTGATATGTTTGAAGCGAATTGACAGCTGGCGACCACACATTGGAATTTCAAGGTCAAAATTTGTCACGAATTAGTGCTCCATTTGTGCTAATTTGTGCCGTAGAAATCAGAGTTTGTGCTGCATTACGTAAAAAGTTATAGCATATAGTAAGTTGGTCGCCAACTTGACGTCAAGTTGGCGACCACTTAAGGAAAATATTAATATTTTGGAATGAATTTGATATCACGAATTAGTGCTCAATTTGTGCTGCCAGATGCCAAAATTTCGAGCTTATCGCAACGTAATTTAAAAAGTTATAGCCCTTGATATGTTTGAAGCGAATTGACAGCTGGCGACCACACATTGGAATTTCAAGGTCAAAATTTGTCACGAATTAGTGCTCCATTTGTGCTAATTTGTGCCGTAGAAATCAGTGTTTGTGCTGCATTACGTAAAAAGTTATAGCATATAGTAAGTTGGTCGCCAACTTGACGTCAAGTTGGCGACCACTTAAGGAAAATATTAATATTTTGGAATGAATTTGATATCACGAATTAGTGCTCAATTTGTGCTGCCAGATGCCAAAATTTCGTGCTTATCGCAACGTAAACTAAAAAGTTATAGCACTTGATATGTTTGAAGCGAATTGACAGCTGGCGACCACACATTGGAATTTCAAGGTCAAAATTTGTCACGAATTAGTGCTCAATTTGTGCTAATTTGTGCCGTAGAAATCAGAGTTTGTGCTGCATTACGTAAAAAGTTATAGCATATAGTAAGTTGGTCGCCAACTTGACGTCAAGTTGGCGACCACCCAAGGAAAATATCAATTTTTTGGAATGAATTTTATATCACGAATTGGTGCTCAATTTGTGCTGCGAGATGCCAAAATTTCGTGCTTATCGCAACGTAAACTAAAAAGTTATAGCACTTGATATGTTTGAAGCGAATTGACAGCTGGCGACCACACATTGGAATTTCAAGGTCAAAATTTGTCACGAATTAGTGCTCCATTTGTGCTAATTTGTGCCGTAGGAATCAGAGTTTGTGCTGCATTACGTAAAAAGTTATAGCATATAGTAAGTTGGTCGCCAACTTGACGTCAAGTTGGCGACCACTTAAGGAAAATATTAATTTTTTGGAATGAATTTTATATCACGAATTAGTGCTCAATTTGTGCTGCCATTTCCCAAAATTTCGTGCTTATCACAACGTAATTTAAAAAGTTATAGCCGTTGATATGTTTGAAGCGAATTGACAGCTGGCGACCACACATTGGAATTTCAAGGTCAAAATTTGTCACGAATTAGTGCTCCATTTGTGCTAATTTGTGCCGTAGAAATCAGAGTTTGTGCTGCATTACGTAAAAAGTTATAGCATATAGTAAGTTGGTCGCCAACTTGACGTCAAGTTGGCGACCACCCAAGGAAAATATCAATTTTTTTAAATGAATTTTATATCACGAATTAGTGCTGAATTTGTGCTGCGAGATGCCAAAATTATGAGCTTATATCACCGTAAACTAAAAAGTTATAGCCCTTAATTCGTTTTGCACATGTGTCTAGTTGGCGACCACACATTGGAATTAAATGTTCAAAATTTGTCAAAAAATAGTGCTTAATTGTGTTAATTTGTGCTGTAATTAACAGAATTTGTGCAACACTACATAAAAAGTTATAGCATATAGTATGTAACTATCCAACTTAACTTCAATTTGGCGGCACTCTTAAAAATATCAATATTCTGAAATCAATTTTATATCTCGAATTAGTGCTCAATCGTTGCTGATAATAGCAAAAATTTCATAATTTCAGCTGCATTATTTAAAACGTTATAGTGTATAGTACGTTCGTCAATTTGGGACCACCCGTTAAAAATATCAATTATTTTGTAAAAATTCAATGTAACGAGTTAGTGCTCAATTAATGCTAATCACAGCCAAAATTAAACTTAACGTAAACTTTATATACAACAAGATTATTATAAGTTTAATTATAATTATTGTGCAAAAACAATAAGCGTATATTTGATAAAGGCCATATTCCCATTATTTTCCCACGAGTAAAACAGCTGGGTATTATGTTTTCTATGTCGGTACGAGAAGAAGAAACAACTCTGTGCTGATAGGGGTATTTGAGCTTTAGCATTGAATATATGTAACGTATAGAAGTCGCGAGCCCAGGTTAATTTTTCTGCCCGGTTTCTCAGAAGAATTGTTGTAGTTCCAAGCTCCACCGCTGCGATCGCTTCAATCGCTGGGTATCGACAGCGCACGCCCCTAGCGGTCTTAGGGCGTACTAGGTTAACCAGCCATTCACCCTCCCATATACGGGAAGCTGGTATCAGCACAGTTCGGCGACCTTGACGATAAGTATTCCTTACCACTGTCTTTTAGTTATGGGCAGAACGGATCTTTTGACCGAATCGGTTCTTTTGGATCAGTTCCGTGAAATGATTCGTTCATCTCAGTCAATTCGTTCTTTTCTGTGTATGGGATCTGGCTCTTTTATCAGGTGTCGTAACTCGTTCATCCTTTAGAGTATTACGTACGTGTTTTTGTATTTGAATTTGAACATTGCTTTCCGTAGCCAGTGAATCACAGTTGCGTATATGAAACAGGATTATTTATATTTTATTACTTTTTAAGTTACAAATATTAATATATAGGCTATTTACACTCTAGTGACAGTAAAGTGTTTACATGTAGACCAACACATTTAGGGAAAAAAGATAAAAATTCAATACTACTACTGCGATTCAGTATGAAGAGAAACAAATGAAGTACATTAATTAACCCAAAAATGGTAAGTGTGATCATTTGTAGTTACTTTCCCTGTTATTTTTTAATTCATACGGTTTTTTTTAGTTTTTTATTTCCAAACTTGTGTATGTGAATATGAAAAAGCAATTTTAAACCACTACTTAACAGTTGACATTTTCAGGTATAGATACTTTTCATGTTACCCTGTTTTATTTTATCAGTTATCGTTTGCTCTTGTGAACATGCGCACGTTGTGATTACTAATTCTTCAGACTCTTGACGTCATGAATCATTTCACGAACGAATCAGACCGGGCGCGTGGCCGGTTCTCTAATCTCGTTCTCTCGTTCTCTCGTTCTCTCCGCGTTTTCTTTCTTCCGAATCTTTCAAGGTACCGGCTCTCAAAGAGCCGCACAGACTGGTATTTGAGCTAAAAAGCTGGCCAAAAATATTTTTTTGGGTTTTTGTGCCCAGGTGTTAATTATTCAATTAAAAACGATTTATATCAATAAAGTTATAGTTATATACATACATATAGCCCAGTTGTTTACTCAAGCGCAAACCATATAAATTATACTGGCTACAGTCTTGATTGGGTGTATAACAAAAATATATAATGAAATAATTTTTAATTGCAAAACTAATATATATTAAATAGACACGGGTTAACAAAAGTTACAATACAACTTTATGTATATCAATAAACTCACGATAGTTATAGTTATATAGATACTCTTGGCTGATTACTCAAGCAAAACCCATATAAATTAAACTGCTTTCATGTTTGATTGGGTGTATACCAAAAAAATTAATGAAATAATTTTAAAGTACATAAATTAATAGATATTAAACAGACGCAGGTTATCAAAAGTAATAATACAACTTACAACATTTCATCATCATTATCACTATCATCAAAAGAACCGGCTGATGGTTGTAAAAAAACGAAGGCTTCCTTTTATATTGTCTGCCTTTTTCTTTTTAAGTTAGATCTAATCCCACTCAAAAATAGGTCCGAAGTTAACAAGAGCCTATTTAAAACGTCCTCATTACAATCTATTCTGGAAAATTTTCTGGAGAAGCTTTCTCTGTACTGGCGAAAATGTTTGTTCCTCGCAGCCTCTTCCGACAACTGACCAATTGGTAACAAAGCATGCGATATAATACTCGGAGCATGAGTTAATATCTTGTGGACTGTCATAGGTTGCCAGGCATAAAATTATACATAATGCTGTGCAGTATCCATTGTGTATGTACCAAATTTTTCGACATTTGTGTCGTAACCCGAAGATATCACCTCCGATATTATTTTAAATCGGAGAATCACTTCTACATTAACGTCACCGAAAAATCTACGGGATGTATTGCCGTCATTTGTATTGCCATAACCAACTTGAAGTACGTCAACCAGCAATCCCATTTTTTCCTTAAATTGTTTTTGGATTTATTCTTTGGCGACTTTTATTTTTTCTTTGTTATTTTTAGTTGTGACGTGACCTTTGTGTACTTCTGCTTTTATCTTACACGATAAATGTAAAAGGAATTCAAAGAATCGAATCTTAGCGTGCAAAATGGATAATCCGAATTTGAAAGTCTCCGGATCTTCCGTGCTTCTTATTGATAAATCATTAAAAGTTTTTGACGTGCTACCACATATATAGCAGTGTGAGTGGCTGCGTTGCACACTTTTCCGTCCACCATTGTGAGAAGTAACAAGAGTTTTATTTTTATTTTTTTGCTGATATTTGTTGCTATCAAATTTTTTGATTGATTTTCTATGTATTCAATCTCTTCGTTTGTGATGTCCTTGTTCTCTTTAATAAATCTAATTCTAATAGGCCTGCAGAATCTAGGTGACGATGGACACGGATTCTGCCAGATGACCTTTTTACCAGACATTAATCTTAAAGGCACAAGGGAACTGTCTTCATTATGTTTAATTTTTTGTTTGTATTGGCTTTGCTGAGATCCATCACATCCCCACTTAAAGACTAGCACAAAATCTTTAGTTACTTCATGACTTTAGGCATCTAATAATTGTTGTGTGATCCACCAAATCTTGCAATTTTACTTCAGCACACGTTTCACCGACAATCTTTTTTCGGGTAGCAATGTTGTTTTGCTTTTTGAACATATTTATAACAGGGGTACACATCTTTGTTAGCATGATGTGTAACTTCGTACTGACTCGTTGATAAGTTAGCTTCCACAAATATTGCCAAAGCCTCTTCCGGCGAGTGTTTTTTGGTAGTAGTACATTGACTACCAGCAGCGACTGCTTTGCGAAACTTTGTTTCTCTGGTTGGAGACTTTGTTATGTGTTTAAGTACTTTAACAACATCTTTATTGCCTGCCGCACGATTACTCATTTGCGCTGCGTAAGTCAATTCATCTACAGGAACATTATTTCTAAGTTCTATTGTTTTTCGGCGCTTTGATCGATCACTTGATTCCCCGAATTATTTATTCGGTCGCCCTTTTAATAAAGGATCTGCGGCAGTAGGTAAATAAACTTCTTCATTTAACCAGTCTCGATCCTTTTCCAAGAAACGACTTTCTGTACTGTTACATGCAGTCCATTTTCGCCTGTAAACAATCTTAAAACTGTTAATGATGTTTGTCAATTCCGATAATTTCTCAGAAGGGCACTTTATAATTTCAGCTATTTTTTTTCTAATTATTTGAGCTTTGCATCAAAGAGCCTTTCTGCACTTCCTCTTATAAGCTCGTGTAGTTGTTTTCGAGTCATAGACATCACTGAAGCCTGAGAACCTGAAAATAATCAAAAAATAAAAATAAATGAATAACCGCAATCTTATCTATTAATGGTCATTATTATTTTTTGTGAAAATTGGGGAAAACTTTGACTTCTCAATCTGAAAATAGACATTCTGAAGTATCATAAAGTATAACTTTGAAGTAGTATAAATGAGTACAACATGTTTAAAAACATTCACTTATGTAAAAATCACGAAACAAATTTACGTAATTTTTGTGAGGTTTGTAGAATGGCATGAACATTAAAAATAACAGTTTTAAATAAATAAAAAATGGTCAGTAAAAAGGTAAATACCTTACTCAAACACATCCATAGTAAATTATTTCACCAAAACCACTCATAACACGAAAACAACACAAAACAGTTTCGTTAGCATACTGTAATGCCGCGAACAAAGACAACCATGCCACGCGCGTGCTGGGTTCCAACTGCTTGTACAGAAGTCTGGTTAGTCCTACTGAGTTGGGGACACTGCCACATGATGTCATATTTATCTGCCTGTTTTGGGACCCAAGGCCAAAGCTAATCATTCAAGTTGACATTTTTGACTTTTGACCAGCTTTTCAGCTCAAATACCAGTCTGTGAGCCGGTTCTTTACATCGCGAACGAATCGCAAGATTTCGTTCTCTCAAAGATTCGTTCTTTTCGAACGAATCGTTCACGAACGACCCATCACTACTGGGATCACTGTATGGAGGGATTGTGTACCCTAGTAACATGAAAATTAGCTGCTAAGAACTTTGTATCAGGCCTACAGTCAGTGTTGAGTTTAAAATATTATTTAATTAAAAAGTTAAATACATACTTATTTTAACTTTATTTCGCATTGATAATTTTATAGTGCCAAACATTTTGACGGGTAAGAAATGTGCGTACACGGGCTGTCAGAATACGAGGATCAGTTCACGAGGCACATTAATGTTCCGTTTTCCAGTTAAGAATAAGGACAGGGAAGTTGTTAATTATAACTTGCCAATTTTGTTTTACATTATGTATCAGTTAGATACTGTGTAAAGAAAAAGTTGACGCGAGTATGCGAGGAAGGTCCTAATTATTTAATATGAATTAGTATAGATTTCTTTCTTTTATATTTAAAATATCCACGTTTTAATTACTTAAAAAAACTAATTAGATTACAACAAACACATATTTTTAATTTCATCATTTTGACTAAAACCGAGTGAACGCTAGTTAATTTTCGATGTAAATTTCAATAAGCGCAAAGTTTTAGCCAAGTATTACACACGTCGTCTGTTTCACATAAAATGCATTTGTTTGGCAAGCGTTTCAAATAAAATTTTAAGATTGATTGCAAAATGTACTTAATAAATAACTAAACAATAATTATTTGTGAGTAGATAGACTGCAGCTGCATTAGTATTTTTTTGTTTATTACTTTACAATATTAAGATTATAGTAGCTTAATGATCGCTGTTAAAAAAGGTCAGGTGAAAAATTTTGCGTTTATTTACCACAGAACGTACTTTGTAAGTGGATTAGTGTAAGAAAAACATAAATTCGAACTTTAGTTTTATACAAAAATAAAAACAAAAACGTGGTAAAAATTGGTCGACACAACCACCATAGTACTTTTTTTAAGTAGCTAAAACTGTTTAAAATGCTTAATTCTACTGTTGTTACCTAAGTTATGAACAATTTAAATTCCAAAATATTTTATTATGTATACAGAAAAAAAATTAGCATGGAAGACACTAGCCCAGTGAAAGTAAATCATGTGCTCAAATTCAATCCGATGTTTATGATTTTGTGTTACAGTTGTTCAGTGGTCTGCACGGAATGTCACATCAACAGTCATGATAAATAGGAAATGATAATGTAATTGACATATTTTGGGCAAATAGATGAATCAGTACCACTTGTCGGCTATGACTGTGTAGTAAGAATCCACCATTAAGAACAAAGTCAGCGTTCTCCAAGTCCAAATTCTCCCTTGTCACATGAAACATGTACGGGGTTGCTTTCTTGGTTTTGCGTATCCCAGCTTCGTCAAAGAGAGCTAAATGAAATGGAGCCAACTCATACTGCATATACATGATCAAGTCATCCTATTTTTCTTAACTTATCGTTATCCTCTGGAAAACTAACAAATTATAAATAAATGAGCTATTACAATTGAAAGTAATAGTGTAGCTAATATTCGCCAGAGTGAGAGCTTGATCTTTTCGTGACAATACTTGATTAGAATTTTTCCAACATTACTCTGTATTGATTGCTTGCCAATTACTATAGCATTGAAAAAGGTAACTGTGGCATCCCCTACTAGTCCAGTTGCTATAGACATGATTTGTTGTGATCCAGGAAATGGTGGGTGATTATTTAGCTAAGCAGAGATCTTATATTGATCTGTGGCATCCCTACTTCTTCGAGATTGTCAGAAATCAAGTTTTTCAAAGATATAAAATGAATACCGCATAACTCTTCAATGATGAGCAGATGCAGTTGCAGTCATACCCAAGGTCCACTCGCTCAAGAAATTATCAGTGAATCCTCGTCCTCGTGTGAGGCTCCCAACAATTTTCATGTTACAAATTTAAGTCGGTTCTTTGGTCTGTCTGACCAAACACTATCAGTTCTTTTCTTTGAGAAGTGACCCTGATATGCAACAATTTTGAATTCTGGGGTCATCATGGACTCTAGCTTAAACATGTCTTATAAAGTCAAGTGACAGCATTTGGCATACGAGAGGCACGGTTCAGAAATAAATAGGTCAGTGGCTATAGGAAAAATGTTTGAGATAAAATTTAAAAAAAAAAAATAAAAATTAAGTGAGACCATTTCAAACAATTTTGGAGATATGAAAAAAGTGAAATAATCTTTTATAGGATTTTTAATGCTCTTTCATTTTTTATTAATAAAGTTTTCTTTTAAGGTTAATCATTTACGAGATATTTCTTTAAAAATAAAAATAAATGCCTTTTTTCTATAATTCTTTCTAGTTTCTGACTCTACCTCACTTCCTATTCATCAGGACTTTTTGTTTTAATTCCCCTGGACACTACTAAATACGTGTAAAGTGTAACAAAAATATCAGATTTAATTCGACTACGAGCGAAATTTTAGCAAATTTTGACTGGGCTATTCCTTTATTATAACTATTGCTAGTTTGAAACTTTTAGTTCAAATTGTTTTAAGATATTGCATCGTACCCAAGAAATTTAAATATTAACATGGACGACTCGCCGCCGATCCATCACATTGCCATCCGGGGCAGTTAGTGTGTGCGAGACCAGAAACCGAAGTTTCTATAACTCGCTTAGTGCATTGTAAATCAGGTGCACCCCACACTTTTGTAGAATCACTTGGATCAACGGGCGGGGCGCGTGTCTTGTTGGATAAGTTTGGCCACGGGCCTGTGTGTGCGCTGGTATGTTGTGTAATGCTAGAAAAGTTACGTGTACCTAATTCGGCGGGGGAGAGAAGCTCCCCATCAGCTAGATCGGCTAGCTGGCGTGATGTAGTGTCGTGTTGGTGTGCAATAAGGCTTGTCTGTGTGCTGTAATTTCAAGTGACCTAGTTAAATTCGGGTGTGGCGTGTAGTGTAAAGCTGGGAACACAGAAACATGCTAGGGTAGTTAGCCCATTATTGCATGTAACAAGGTAGTTCAGGCCGTCACTCGCACAGGCATATCATCGTGTGGTCGTGTTGGTGATACGGTAAAAGAAAATACATAGATTAGTAAACAACTGGCCGCCTTAAGGACCGAACTATTGCGTTCCAATATAGTTCGGTCAAAGTTAGGCTAAACCAGTATTGCTGTAGCTAGCCCCCAGGCTGTTGTCTTCTATAACTGAAAAATAGAAAATGAAATTAATAAATGAATGTCGTCCTATTCTATTATTATTCGAGCAGAGAGATGCCCTCGTCCAGTATTTTTTGTTATTTATTTATGGACAACTCGAAGCTCTCCGGGGCTTAAATACCTTATCACCCGGTTCACCGCGCAAGCGCATTGATCAGGAGGGGGGAAGAAAGGAGAAGGGCGGCGAGAACCAAGGGAGGAGAAGGTAAGAGGGGGGGAGGGGGGTAGGACGGCGGTGGTCGTGATGTGACGTCATACGCGAAGTAAACTTCAACATTTTGTTAGTTTTTGTGTAACGTATATTTTACGTGATGCCTAAAATACGTGAACAAGTATGAACTATAAATTTTCGCGCCAAAAAAAAATTGGTTGTCTGTAAAGTCGGTTTACGGACGATAGTTTAACGTGACAACGTTATAACAAAACATTGATGAAATGATTGATCCAGAAGAAAAGGAAATATATTCGGCCTGAGACTGAGCCGTAATAGGTTTTTGCAACCAAACCATTTAGGCATTAAAAATATTATATTCTTTGAGGAAGAATTTTTTTTAATTTTTCTATGTTTTGTATGATAAAATCTACCTATGCATACCTTTTATGAATAAAATTGAATCATTTTTATTCTATTATCACTATTTTGTATGGATACAAAGGAGTGAAATGAAATCTACAATTTAATTAATAAATTAACTTTTTTGCATTAATTAATTGAAATATATTTATTACTTTTGAAATGTTGCGTGCGCCGTATTTATTTTACAAGTACAAAAAAAATTCGCAGCTGCCGGGATTCGAACCGACAATATTTGGATTGTAAATTAGCCATTCTAACCTCACGGCCACGAAGCCATGTTAAGATATCGATTACCGATAGTATAAATTTAAATCATTCCACGCACGATATTTGTTTGAATTTCTTTTAACTAGCATATTCTCTGTTGGACTCGAAATATTTACACGCTCGTGGGCTCATAACTATAATACGGTGTGTGATTTAGTTGATCAAATAATAACTCATGACAAATAATTACCAATGTCAAACTAAAGCGTGAAAAGTATCACACCAGCAATAAATATTTAGTTACACAGCTAAAACAATACTCATACAAAATTGTTTAAATATACTGATTTACACTAGTAATTAAAATAATACGTACTTGTAACAACGTCATTTCCTTGCGAATATACTCCCGAGGCGCGGTGTACAACAATAACCTTGGTTTGCCGCCACGTGCCGGCCGAGTTCTCTGTACCGTCCGCCACATACCAGAGAGATGCCACGCATGCGTACCTGCGCTGCGGAGGTGGACGGACGTGTCCCGGAGCAGCTCCTGCAGTCTCGCTTGTTTAGTTGTTGATAGCACTTCTCAGTGCTATCACAGCCGACAGCAGACAGTCTAGAAAGGTGCCTGTGTGCCTAGTGCGCACAGGCGGTAACAGTTGTAGCTGTACAGGTAAAGGTATTGACAACCGACGAACTCAGCGACACACGGGGTGTTAGAACCCCTGTAGCCTAGCCACGAACACGGCTAACTAGCCCCGGGGAGTGGTCAGTGGGTGCAACTGAGCGATTAGGACTGAGTGACATCAGCGACATGGACGAAGGCCCTTCAGGCAGTGGCGAGCAGCCAGGCTGGACCACAGTGTCCAACAAGAGGGCAAAGCGTGCCCACGGCGATAGAAGTGCGGACAACAGCGACGAGGAGGGCCCCGCCCCTACTCCCGCCCCCCAAGCGCCTTCAGCGCCAGCGACCAAGGTTCCCAAAATGAAGCCATTATTTGTGTTCCTGGATGCTGGGCATCAATATCCGAGGGTCTATCACGCCCTGAAATCAGCCCTGGCAGAGAAGTTTGTCTGCCAGAACCGCGGCCGCGATGAGCTCATGGTCCATACGGCCAATATCACGGAGTACCACCGCGCCATTAAGGCCCTTCAGGTCATCGGCGCTCAGCACTCCGTCCTGCTCCAGCGGGAGGAGACGCCCCAGAAGTTCGTGTTGCGTGGCGTGCACCGCCACACGCCCAACGACTCCCTACAGCAGGAATTCGCTGCAGCCAACTTGCCGGTACAAAACTTCTGGTTTCTTGAAAACCGGCAGAAACGCGAAAAATGTGACGTGCTCGTAATAGAGGTGCCGCAGACGTACGACGCCGAGAAAATCCGCGCCCTGACAGAATTTGCTGGCATGCCGATCCGCGTCGACGACTACCACCGCCCCTCAGGCCCTAGTCAATGCAGTGTTTGCCAGCGATTCAACCACGTCGGCAAGGGCTGTAGAGCCGCCCCAGTCTGCAGGTGGTGCAGTGGCCCGCACCGCGCCCCAGACTGCCCTCTGGCCGGGCAACAGGAACACACTGCCAGCAGCAGCATTGCGCCAACTACAAGGGCTGCAGTGCCTACAAAAAGGAAAGCCGCAGGCACCTTCCCCCCCAGGTCCGCAAAGCGCGCGAACAGCAGTCTCGCCGCGACATCCGCGAGAACAGACCAGCCGCGACACAGCCCGCGCCCCAACAACAACCCCCACCGGGCTTCTTCGGTCCCCCAGGCCCCCAACCATGGGGCCCCCCGAGGCACCACCCGCCTCCGGGCTTCACGCAGTTCACCAACAACAGGTTCGAGGCACTGACACACCACGGTGTACCCAGCTACAACGAGCTGGACTTCCCTGTCGTCGCCAACAATCCCTGGCAGCGCAGGCCGCGACAAAAGCAGCCAACGAAAAACTGGACGGACCACAAGAAGGGCAATGGCAAACAACAGCAAAAACAACAACACCAACAACCGACCCCAGCTGCCCCAGCTGCCCCAGCTGCCCCGGCCAAGGAAAAACCCGCCGCGGCCCCGCGACGAGTGACGCCACCAGCAGCTGCCCAGACCATGGTTGTTGACACAGCACCTGTGTCACCACCTCCCCCACCCTCACCCGCCACCGACACGCAGGTGCCACTCCTGGAGGATGTCCAATCCTTCCTCCTGAACAATAAGTCCTTAAGGGCCAACACTCAATTGCGCGGTGCCATCGGCCCACTTTGCCAACTGATGGCAATCTGGCTCGACCCAGCGAAATCCATGGCCGATAAAATCCGTGCAACCATGGATTGCGTGTGTGCGCTCGCCGACACCATCCATGGCGGCGATGAATAATGCGGCCCCGGTTCACAACACAAACTCGGCCAGTAATTTTAAGTTAAATTCCCTCCTATTCTGGAATGCACGTGGCATTAAAAATAAATTAACGGAATTAATAAACCACCTGTATACATATCAAATAAAAATAGCAGCGATAAGTGAAACGCACTTAAAACCGACTGATAGGCTAACCATTTTAAATTATGTCATCTACAGGCGCGACCGCGATGCCAGAGGCGGCGGAGTCGCCCTGGCAGTACACAACAGTATCAGGCACTCTGCCTGCCAGCTCCCCGATTTTCAAAATTTAGAAGCAATAGGTATTAATTTGACTATTAACCGCCAACAAATAAACCTCATTTCAATGTATGCGATCCCTGGTAGGTCCCTCAGCGTGGCGGATCTGGACGCTCTGTATGGTGCGGCCCCGAGCTTCCTCGCTGTAGGCGACATAAACGCTAAACACAGAGTGGAACTGCAGGCGCGCTACAGCGAACGGCAGATTACTCTACACTCACCAGCTTAGTAAAAACTATCATGTACATGCTCCTTCAGAGCCAACACATGACTCTGGCAGACTAAATAGCATACCCGATATATTAGATATCGCCCTAAATAAGCGTGTCAACACGGGATTCGAACTCGAGGTTGTACACGACATGTCATCAGATCATTTCCCTGTTCACTTAATCTTCGATGACGCAACTGTAGATAAAAATCCACCGCGCAAAGTTAGGGATTACAAGAACGCAGATTGCAACGATTTAAACATTACTTAATGATTAATCTCCCTGACGCGGCCGAAATTAATATTGAAAATTGTGAAAATCTAGACTCTGCGATAACTGAATTAACTGTAAAAATCCAGGAGGGTATCAGCCAGTGCATCCCTGAAAAGGAGGCTAGATTAGCGCATGACGAACTGCCAGAGTACAACCGCAGCTTGATCGCACAAAAGAATCGACTGCGGCGCGAATACACGCGGCGCCGTACACAACAGACGAAACGCCGAATCAATGAACTCAAAACAGTCATATCCGACGAAATCTCAGTCTGGCGCAGCAGCCAGTGGGAAACAAAAATATCAAAACTCAAGACCCAGGACGACAGTGCCTGGGCCCTAAACGAATTCTAAACAAAACGGATAAAATCCCGCCCCTACAAACAAACAACGGCGTAGTTTTTCAGCCCCAACACAAGGCACAGGCCTTCGCCGACACACTGGAAACAGCTTTCCAGCCTAATATGCAGCCCTGCGACAGGCAATTCACCGCACAAATTTACCGCGAACTTCGTGTTAAATTGCGACAGCCCACAGTCTCTGAGCCCTTGCGAACACAAGCACAAGAAATAAAGCGAGCAATCTAATCAGAAAAATGAAGCCGCGCAAAGCTCCTGGAAACGATGGCATACAAGCTGTTGTTCTTAAACAACTCACAAACGAAACACTTGAATACTTAGCGGAATGCATAAATGCAATGTTTCGATTAAATATTTTCCCCTCTCAGTGGAAAGAAGCACAAGTTATAGTCTTCCACAAACCGGGTAAAGACAAAACACTACCACAAAACTACAGACCAATCAGCCTTTTAAGCACTGTGTCGAAAGTCGCAGAATGCATTATACTAAATCGTCTCAACAGATACATTTGCGATAGCAACATACTGCCTAATGAACAGTTCGGCTTCCGCAGTACTCACTCAACAGTACACCAATTAGTGCGTCTCACAGAAGAGATAACAAGTGCATTTAACGCACACGATTATGTAGTCGCAACGTTTATAGATGTAGAATAAGCCTTCGACAGAGTTTTTCATGCGGGGCTGATTTGTAAACTCTATCAAACAGGATTTCCAGACTGCTACATCAAGCTAGTCGCGTCCTACCTAGCAGACAGAACATTCAGAGTATTCACAGAAGGAGCTCTATCAGACATCAAACAAATACGAGCAGGAGTACCAGAAGGTAGCATCCTATGCCCTGTCTTATTTAACATATACGTAAGCGATATGCCACGCCCCACACACCGCCTCGTCAAACTAGGCTGCTACGCAGACGATACGGTGCTGTATAGCAGGTCTCACAACCTCCAGCTAGCCACAGACAGACTACAAGTCGCACTGACCGAGTTCCAACACTGGTGCACGACCTGGCGAATCAAAGTAAATACAACTAAGTCTGAAGCAATTGTGTTTACCCGCAAACGCATTACTCCTGTCGAAAACAGGCCACACATTAGTTTGTTTGACGAAAACATCCCTCACAAAGATGTAGTCAAATATTAAGGCGTACAAATGGACAGGAAACTGCTTTGGCGCAATCACAGACGCCAAACGAACGCAAGCGCAGGCTAGAATCAGTGCCCTATACCCAGTCATGAGTAGGCGACGCGGCAGCACAGTCAAAAATGGCTTGCTGCTTTACAAAGCCCTTATCCGCCCCATCATAACATATGCAGCCCCTGTCTGGGCAACCGCAGCTCGCACACACTTGCCGAAACTACAGCGAATTCAAAACAAATGTTTTCGAATCGCTACAGACGCCCCAGTGTATTGTCCTGTAGAAGCTTTGCATCGCGAAACGGAAACGGAAACTTTGCAAGACTTTTACATTCGTACAACACAAACATTTTACGATAAATGTTTTAACAGTTTAAATCCGCATGTTTCATCACTTGGGAATTATGATCCAGACATAACACAAAAATACAAACGGTCCGAAATCAATCCTCGCGCATCGCCCCCCGTAGCGATGCGCGATTGGCCGAGCAGCCGGCCAATCACAGCTGCCTGCGGCGGCCGAGGCCGGACCCCAACTACGTGGGTGCGGACTGGTGGGAAAATTTCGCACATACACTTGTATTGCTGGCTGTTCGTCATAGATAGATTTAGTTACTAGCTTTTATCACACTAAAAATTTCGCGTTAAACATGCGAAACTCCTCCCCTGCCCCCTGAACAACACACACAATCTAGATTATAGGTGTCAAAAAAAATTAGTTTTTTTGGCATATAGCTTTAAGTACACAACATTTTGCGTTAAACATGCGAAATCAACACACCACAACACCACCAGCGATAAGGACACACAGTGCCAATTCAAAACAGTGCGAAGCACACAGGTGAATGGTTGACCCCCTGGGGTTCTCTACCTGTTGTGTTAGTGCTGACCCTCATGTCTGATGGCACAGCTCGCCTGGCAGGCCTCACCTCCAGTGCCGGCTGTGTTCTGAAAGGCATGAGATTTTGAATTACAGCTTAAATTAATTAATTAACTTAAATTTTTCCTTCTTCGTAATTTTTGGGCTGGCTGGCAGCCTGGCGGGAAACGACTAAAGTCGCCCCCGAAACAACCAGCGCCACCCAAAACAATGCGGACAGCAATGTCCAAGCCCCCAACCCCCCCACATGGTAGACTCTTTTATACTCTGTCCAACTCATCTTCCAGATCCATCCT
This sequence comes from Bacillus rossius redtenbacheri, assembly GCF_032445375.1. NCBI lineage: Eukaryota > Metazoa > Arthropoda > Insecta > Phasmatodea > Bacillidae > Bacillus > Bacillus rossius. The sequence goes on from NC_086338.1 coordinate 37,756,650, forward strand.
TCTGTTTTCCCGTAAGCCTCCTGCTTGATATTAATGCATGAAATTTTGCATCCCGCATGTCAGAGCCCAGGGTTTTCCCTGTGTCTATGCAGGTTTTACCTGGGCCCAACTTATCTAGTTTTAGCCTAGTATAGTCAGTGAGGGGAGTTAGCTATAGCGCCAATCGCTGCCATGGCTGGCCAATCCCCTCCTAGCACACGATGCATGCTACCCCTCCTGCATGGCTAATACCCTGCATGATTAGAGCGTATGGGCTTCGGCCTGAGACGCACTTTGTCTCCCTCCCTAACCCGGAACCCTCCCCAACACACTTAGATTTAATTTAGGTTAGGAAAAATAAAAAAAAATAAAAAATCGTGGGCGGGACATCCCACTTCCATCCTAGCTACCGAGTCGTGAGCATCGTCGGAGTGCGGCCCTGCCTCCTCTCTGCGCGTCGCTTCGCCTCGTTAGCTCCGCGGACACAAGAGTTACAGCCGGCCTGAAGAGGTTATAAATCCCAAAAGGTCACCTCGAGCCTAGCCCGTTTGGGTCAGCGGCGAGTCCTCTTACACCGAGATAGCACTACAACATTTACTTCAGACTGCCCCTAGCAAACACCGAACACAGGACTCTCCCATGGCTTCCCACCCCTCCCACGACCGAGCCTCTGGACCGGCCCTGAGGGGGGTCAGCGGAATGAACGAGCAGGGACTCCCAGCTAGGTCCATGCCAGAACAAATACCGCCCGGTGCAGCCTATCCTGGCGGCAGTTTCCAGCCCGACAAGCTCAGCACATTGACTCTACTCGTTTCCTCCCAGGACAATACAGATACAACCATGGATACGGCAAACTACCCAGACTCAGACTGCGAATCTGTTGCATCTAGGTCTTCTAGGTCCTCTGTAAAATCCATCACAGTGTCAGCTGAATCGTACAGCGCATCTTTGCGGGATCGTGCAAGGTGGGAGAGGGAGCAACACGAGAAAACCCAAGACTGGCAACAGCAAACAAAAAGGCAGCGGAAACTTCCGCAGGCGACCACGGTCTCGAACTCGAACCGCTACGCGCCACTTGCTGACACAGCGCCCCCCCCCCCCCCCCCCCACGACAGGGTCAGTACTTGAGTCAGCGCCTCGCACACACAGCGCTATCACACGCGAGCCTGTGTCAGCTGCATCGACCACCCAGACAGTGACAACACAAAACACAGCAGCCACCCCTGGCATACAGGGCGTTGCAGCACAGCCTGCCACCCCGCGCGCCAAGAAAATTAACAAACATGCTCTGAGGCTGGTCATCCCCGATACCATTCTCTACAACCAGCTCGTCACTCGCGTGCGAGCCTTGGCCCCTGGCGGCGCACAAATCGCTCTTGTGCGGGAGGGACTTCAGATCGCTTGCGAGCACGAGCAGGCCTACCAACTGATCAAACTATTTCTCGACTCTGCCCCCATTCCGTACTACACGTTCAGCACGGCATCAGAGCTGCCACAAAAAGTGGTAATAAAAATGGCCAAACAAACACCCACAGCTGCTATCAAAGAGGACCTCGAGGCGGGCGGGTACTCAGTCCTCGATGTATACCAGTTCAAGGCTCGAACCACAGACCCTGTCGATCCCACTCACTCCTGGGAGGAGCCCCTTCCCCGCTTCTGTGTAACTGCAAGTAAAAATGACACACTGCCGCCACTCACGACACTATCTGTCATCAATATGACGAAAGTCGTTGTCACACAATACAAAAAACGAGTTTCTGATGTCGCCCAATGCAATAAATGCTGGCAGTTTTTGCACACCAAGAACTTCTGCCGCCTGGCGACACGATGCAAACACTGCGCCGGGCCCCACACTCACGCCGCCTGCCTAAATATTGACAAAAACCCAAATTGCGCCAATTGCAAAGGGAAAGGAATACATGAGGGAAACTCTAAACTTTTCCCAGTGTACCTCAAACATGTCCAGGCCAGACAGGATTCCGCGAACTCGCGAGCTGAAAAACTTAAGCAGTGTCCCTCAGATCACGCCAGCCAGCTTCCCACTTTTCGCAACAGTACCACCTACAAAACCAGTTCGGCCCACAGTTTATTACGCACAGGTGGCTAACAATAGTACGAAAACTGGCGATTACACCGCCCCCCCCCCCCCCAAACTCCCTGCCACTCCCCCGGGCCATCCTCTCTCGGCGACTGTGGTGGAATTCCGTCCGCACTCTCCGATCTCCAAGACCTGCTAAAATTCCTTCGCGAAACCAATTTTGCTTCCTTCATGGCACACCTAAAACCATTCATGCTCCTCGCCAATACTGTCGCTGATCCTTCCATGAAAACTCTCCTGCTGGTTCAGGCCCTGGCAACCTTCACGGGCTGCGAGTAAGGTCGTGAATTCCCTGAAATAACCGTAAATACCTACTCCTACGCCACGGGAATCCCGCACCGCGTATCAATCCACGGAAAACACCGCGGCCAGCCCGCAGAGCGGACTGAGCTGTGATTGGCTGGAGCCAAATACACACAGCCAATCAGAGCGAAGCACCGACTTCGACGAATTCTAGCCAGTTTTTTCAACTCAAAAACACGCGGTACTTCTCGCATACACAATATTAATACTTATAGTAATAAATACACAGGAATTAAAAATTTATTAAAAATCCGCACGCAGTTTAAATTAATGTTAAGTCAGAAAAACTGAGCAAATAATTGGCCAGAACCAATTCCCTTTCACACCTGACGAAGCACCGACTTCGACAAACGTCCGGCCATTAATAACTAATTAAATTCCACACAAATTAATTAATTCATATATTATTTAATTAAAAATTAACTACCAAATTTTATTATTATATAGGAGACATGGTCGTATTCCACGATCACAGACTAACTTGCAACAAATAATTTCGGCTAAATGCTTAAACTCACGTACGAAAGACCCACAATATTCAAAATTACGACTGTTTTAGGGAAAATGTGCAGGAGGGTAATCCTGCACTCTCCCTCATCCTCAGTGTGCGGGGGGGGGGGGGGGGGAGAAAAACAAAAAGTAACCCGGGGGAAAATTGCCAACACTTTTCTCCTGTTAGATAACTGCTGGGAGTGTGCTCGCTACCCAGAAAAACCACTGACTGCCGAGAGGGGGAGGGGGAATATTCCTCTAACCCCTCACGCACTTGTAAGATGACTAAAAGGGAGGACAAGAGCCCCTCACAGGACTTGTACCTCCCCCGCGCTGAGGGGCTTCGCCCCAGTGATGACAAGCGGCGCGCGGCGGGAGGGACATCCGTAGTGGGACAATTTCGTGCGTGCAGCCAGCGTTCATCGATTTATTAGACGGTGTCACGTCAAAAAATTATATGTAACTCTATATATTATTGTTATCTTTATTAATCAAATTAATCAACGTTTCTATTATACGCCCATTTCCATCATTCGCTTTTAAATGCTATTTATTTAAGAAATGGAAAACTATTATTAAGAATTAGAAAAAAGATTAGCTTACAACTTTAGGCAGTATAATGTTATTGCTATTATCTTACTGTTCACTGAAGATAGTAGTAATCGCCAATGTAACGACACCGTCACGTCTTTGACAGTCGAACTATTTTTAGTTACATTTTATCTAGAGCATCAAATACCAACAGGAATATTTCACAATGCAGTAATTTCATAAAAGGATTTTTATAAAATACCTTATTTTCTTTATAAGGAAAATAAAAATAATCTCGTGCGTGACATGCATTAACTACAATTTATTCTAACTTATAACGGATATAAATAAGCAATTTTAAAAGAGATCGGTAACATCTGATATTTTTACAATTATCTTCAAAATGGTTTGCTTTTTCATGAAGTGTACGAAAAAAACCAAAGTAAAAAGGTTTTTGAGAAGTTACAGTTTATTTTTCAATGTCATGTGTGGGACACTGAACACCCAATGTATGATTTAGAACATAAAGTGTTCTGAAATATGAAGTAAAAAATTTAAAATTCGCACTCCTAGCAAGGAAGTCAGCTATTTATTTCCTTAAAAAAAAGAACAACGATTTTCTTTTGATAACATTTTAAGCAACATTATTATTTCAAAAGATGTAACAGAAAAACTCTTTATACATTTTACTTTTTATAAGGAAACTGCTATTACTTTTTTAAAAATAAAATACTACATGTGTAGTGATGTGTTAATTTGTATAACTTTAACTAGCCCTTTTAAATAACACCGATGAAAACTTGGCTAACGATTTATTGTTAAGACTATCTTTCCTAGGTAGCCATCTCTATTTTCCTAAGAAATTTAAGTTTTTTGAATAGGCCTACACTTATGATCTCGCCATGCCTACATATTTATACTTCTAGTAAGTATGTAACTTACGAGGAAACTTAACACATTCCGCTAAAGTGAAGAATAATTAAAACTGAAATAAAACGTATATGATTCAATATTTCATACTATAAAATAGTATACCTCGAATACTTGGTAAAAGGCCATGGAAAGGTTTTACAACCTTTCTTGTTAAAAAGAAGCTTTATGAGTCAAGTTCTTTTCTTTAAAATAGTAGAACGATTAATTATACTTGTTTTTCACGCTTCTTTTGCTTTGTTTTACAGACTTGAATTTATGTAACCATATATCGTGTAAGGTATGAATAAAAGTGAATGTTTCAGAATTGAGTAAAAGTAAAAAAATTGTTTTAAAGAAACATTAATCATGTGTTGTTCAGAATTAATTTTTTTTATGTTTATGTATTTATTCATTTGAAAATAGGAAATATGAGCGTTGTACAATCATTTTAAGTGTTCATATTCATGTGATTTTTAATTTTATATGATATATAGGAATTTATAAATTTTAAGTTATCACTGTGCCACATCATTTTAATGAAGGCCACTTAAAAAAAATTAATGCCACTATGTAACTTGCTCCTATAGGTTATGAGTAGAGGCACACATATTTTGCAGAAAAATGTTTTATGCCAAGCTATTTTTCTCACCTTTATGTTTGGTACAGCAATTTTACTTCGGTTTATGTGGCGAATAATAGACGTTCGGTAGAGCATTGGCTTCATTATCATTGCTCCAGTGAAGCGTGAAAAAGCACATCTCACCAACCATAGCCAGAAATAAAAGAATCTCTACAAGTTTGATATATTTTCACAGTGCCAGAACAGTAGCAAAGTAACTTGATGCACAGGATTTTTTCTCTCCATTGAATAATGTTACTTTTTGCTAAGAGTGTGTAAAGTACAGATCCGGACAGGATGAGTAGATTATTTTAATGTATATATATATTTATAAGTTAATATTTACACTTTTTATGTAATTACAATAGTTTTAATGTATGTCCAAAAAGTAATCACACTTTCTTAAGTCCACTATTTTTACTCTACCCACTCTACACTCAAACATATTAGGTAAACTATAGATATTTTTACAATGTGATACAATTGATTGTGCAAAACAAAGATGCCAATTTTTACATTAAAATAAAACCTCCATCAAACAGCATTGATTGGACCAATCGGTCAATTCACTGAGATATAAAAAAGTAAATAAACGAGCTTGTGTAACAAAATACAATCATGCAACGGTCTTAACAACGATCTCAGTTCACACACGTACACATTATATACATATATCACTTTAATGGTGTGAGTCTTCTTAGAGGCAGTCAAATTTTCCCGAAAGACAAAGTTCACCTGTGAATCACGTGTGTACCAGTACGAACGCTCCAACGCTCCTATGCAACTGGATCAGCGACTGCCCGCCGCTGTCGGAACTGTGGGAGCTGTAGTCTCTCAGCGCGATGTACCTGCAGGACCGGACACTGGTGATGGCGCCGGTATGGGACACTAGTGATCCAGCGTGAAAGGGCTCTTAGCGCTGTCACTAGTTTAGACCTCAGATACGCAGGAGCGGTTACAGGGTTCACTTGTGGGAAGGGCACCGGAAATTTCAATACACCATCCCAATAAAATCTGGGAATGAGACTTCATATCTATATATCTTCGTAGTCTATGTAATTTACACAGACTATGTTATTAACAGTTAAGTTATACAAACGTGCATGCATTTTCACATAAAAGAAAATATCTCATCGCTCATTAGACTGCAATAAGGTATGCCTGCACTAGCGACTGTTTCAGGGGCGAATATTCTACATAAGCATTGTAAGCAGCGCTTACAGTTTGAAAATGTCCTACATATGTGGTAATGCATTCTGAAGTGGCATCTATCAATGATAAATGCTGGAATAGCTAAAACACAGTCTGTTATCATACCGCCTCATTGACGCCTCGCTGTTTGTAATTGTTAGACCGTGGACACCCCTCCCTAACCGCACGGCATCCCTACAGGCTGGCTGAAGCCGGCCGAGCTGCCTACTCGCCCTCACCCCTCTACAGCAGCGCGACACCCCTCTGTAAGCACTTCTCCTCTTGAATACAGGCAGCTGTGAGCTCTTATTGGCCAGACCGTCACCCCCTCCCTCGAATGTGCGTGCCAGAGGGAGGGCGGAGGTCCGCTCAGCTGGGCATCCCGTTACCATCCGCCTGTAAGTTGTCAACCCAGCCGTGCACGCTGTAAGCAGATAGCTTCCTGCTTGCAGCCACTATCAGCCGACTGGAAATTCAGACACCGCTTATCGAAGCGGGGAAAGGGGAAACTCTCCTCTACGACGATCTTAGCACCATGATTGTCCTGTCAACAGCTTTCTTGTTTTAATCATGTAACGTACAGCGATTGTCAATAATTGAAACGTGGTTAAAGTGCGAGATATTATAAACGCATCAGGAACAAGGTTCAGACATTTTTTTTAATTTTATGTGGTGTTAAAAATGCATTGAAAGGGTAGAACAATTTCAGCAATATCTTGAGAAACTACGTGATAGTTTCTATGATTTCTGGTGCAAAATTGAGGATAATTTGGTAGCTTGACAGAAGATAGTCAGCCCAAAAAAAGAATAGATAGATGACATTTCGGATGACAAGAATACTTGTTACAGACGATTATATTTTGAAATCATAGACACAATTAAAGAAAAAATAAGTAAAGCTTTGGTGATATTGGCAGTCTCTTCTTCATTGGTTTGCTCAATTTCATTGAGTTTTCTGTTTATTCACGATCATTTCCCGAAAAACTATTCCAGTCCTTAAAATTTTCTTATGGAAAATTCTTCGATTATGCCAGACTGAGAAGCGAACTTTCCGTGGTTTATTCTTCAAAAGAATTTCACAAGAACAGCGTGGCCGAGTTACATAAATATTTGTACTTGAATGATTTGCACGAAACTCTTCCCGATGCATAGAAACATTTGTTTGGTGTTGACGATTCCGACCACTATTTCATCTGCAGAAAGATCCTTCTGTCCTGAAGATAATAACATATACAGGTATTTCCGTAACTCTCAAGGGCAATCGAGGGTCTCAGCATTGTCTTTGTTATCAATTGAAAAAAAAAAGGTATTGTAAGACATAACAAAAAAAAAATACGTTTTACGACGATGTGATCAACATGTTTGCGAAGCAGGGCCGTCGAAATCAGCTTATATATAAGTAGTGACTGAACACTTGGGTTACGTTTGGTATTTTTAGAACTAAAAACATTAGTGCATAGCTTTCCTTTCATGACACAGAGAATGAAGTACATGAGCGTCGTCCATCTTTGCGGAGCGAGTCACCACCAGTACCAGGCTCATCAAATCTGAGTGTGAGTTTAATCTACTATGGCAGGGATTTACATCCACTCGTGATAAATTAGTAAATAAACATTATAAACATTTTACTAAAACAAAATTCTCTATTCCTTAGGCATGTTGGTTTTCTGAACTGTCTCCTAGTAGTAAGTTCGTAATGATTTAGTAATTTAAGTTAAAATGGTTTAATGCATTGCTTACACATTCAATCAACCCACATATCGCCACTGGACTGTTCCCTTGTAATATTGGTAGCCGCCTGCAAGAGAAGCAACTGCCTATTAAGGGGCCCGCCTACCTGGGCACACATACGGTGTGCAGAGCTTCAGGAAAAACAACGCGATTTCAAAACTACTCAAGATATCCGAGTGGGGCCTGTTTACGAATAGCATTTAAGAGTTCGCTGAGGCCCGAAAAGTACTTTTAAGTTCGGATTAAGTTTTTAAACTGTATTTTTAGAAGCGTTAAAATGCCTAAAACGCGTGTTTTCAGAGTAATTTTTAGGCAAAAAACAATCAGTACAGATTCTTGAAAGCACTTAAGGAGCTTGCATAACAACTTTATCTTCATTTCTCCGCCAAATAATGTTACGGTCACCGCTCAAATTTCACAGTTATCCTGTGACTACGAGACGAATGCGCGCCAGTTCAGAGACTTGCGCTTAGAGGCTATACCGCGCTGGAAGCACCAGCTAGCGTCGCGCTTATCATTCCGCCTCACTAACACACATACACCCCTGACGAGGCGGGCCCCTTAAGAGGCCGTGTCAGTAAAATTTTATTTCCAATATTCTGCTCTAGAAGTTCTCTCTTTTAACAGTGAGATTTAGTGGCTTTTTCAACCGAAGGAACTGTAGCCGCAGCGCGTGATAAAGCTACTATACCCTTATCACAGGATTAGTGGGAAGGTTGACAGCTCGAGTTTACTCGACGAAAAATGTATCTGGTTCCTCGACAATCTGAGAGGATGACAATCTGACCGGCGGCTCACTAGGAAATTGCGGATGCAGGGATTCAGAATCAAGAAACCTCACTTATACAACTATGGTATGAGTTGAATCTAAAAATTTTAATACTTTAAACGTATCGGAACACAATTAATCTTCAAACATGTGGTAATTATTCTTTATATGGATGTAATAGTCCGTGATAAATAATGTTAGTTGACATTAAAAAGTATACGAAATTCATCATGTAACGTTTTAAAAGGATAATAACATAAATGCATATGCTTAGATATTGCATATGCATCACACACAATCTAAATACAATCTCACTTAAGTCAGACTACCTAATTTTTTACAATGCACCATCATACAGTTTAACAGAGGTAGGTGAACCTCTTATCGACGTTGTTTCAAAGAATTTAAATTTACAAATATTATACTATTTATCTTAATACGATATGTAGCCTACCTTTATGAATACGAACTTACAAAAAAATTATTGAATTTATCACATTACACTTTAACATTACACAAGACTAAAACACTAACAAAACTTAATTTTATACATTGCTGTAGCATATTAGAAGACGAAATAACTCACAAGACTAACATTAAGAGGGCTGCATTACAAATTTACTTTACAGAGAAGAAAATATCCTTTCAAGATATTTCATTACCTCATTGATTACATAATACTGCCGTTGATGTGATCGTAGATATAAAGTATTTAAAAAATATATTCCATTATGTTTATGTAAATATTTTGAAAACGTTATTGCTTAAAGATGCTCATTATTTAAATAATAACGAATCTTTTACTTTTATGTACTGAACAAACAAAATACTTATAAGTTAATAAGAATAAGCTTAGTTGAGTAACATCTTCAATTTGTATTGAATTCAATGTACATATCGAAAATCATGTACAATGAATGCAACAGATTGAATTCAATAAATATTTGATCTTGTGAAACAGCCATAATATTGATGTAGATTAGGGACCGGAAAAATTCGCGGTTTCGACGGCCTTCAGGATAGACTGCACATTCCCCTGTACACTCGGGCAAATAACGGCAGTTCATTTGCTGCTGACTTGTTAGTCGTCTCAGCTTGTTTGTCTGTGATTCGATCCTTCTTTGGTTGGTGTTTTATAATTGGTTGAGATTCGTCCAGATGAACAGTAAGCCAATAGCAAAATCATCTAAAAGGTATATGTATTTGACTTCTAGCCTATCGCCGAATGAATCCGCGAATTTTTCCGGTCTCTATTAATTATAGATGCTCACATGCATCGTGAGAGTCCGTATAAAGCCTATTACAATTCTATAAGTATACATTAAAATGCTTTTAAAATATACATGTGTAATATAATTAAAACTTGTTTAAGTAAGATCATCACAAAAAAAAAATGAAAATCCTTCAACAGTAAGTGATGTTTTATAAGATTTTAACAAAACACACTTACAATAAGAGAATACTAATCATACCACATAATTCAACACAAAATATACATTCCAGTAGGCGCTACGTAAAAACAACTTCTATTTTTATGCTGATAACTCTGCATTGTTTTATATATATCATTATTTCTAACTTTTAATATTCTCTACACATTAACTGAAATTACTTATTTACAGAGTCTTAGCTAATGTTGGTCTGTACCACATACAGTTCGTACGATATCTCTACGCAAAACACATACAGTTCATTATTAGTAATATCAATTATATTTCATGAACATAATGAAATTAGTATAGGCCCTAGGTTGTTCACTGTTAATTGAGTACTTCTGAAGTATTTTCATTGTGAGTTAACATACATACCAAATGCCATTCTTCCAGTAAAGTTACAAAGAAGACAACAAGATAATATAAATATGTATGTAGTACCATATTTTAAACCCCTATTAAATGAATAATAACTCAATCTCTATTCTGGACTATTAAGTAATAATTTTTATTAATGTTATTTATAACTTAAATAAAATGACAACTAACAAATTAGTAAAAAAAATATAATTACGTGCGATATAGTGTGACATTTGTACTTGGACGGCAAACGAATATAATAAAATGTCTATGACAATGTTAACTTTACTCATTATTATGGAAAGAAACAAAATGGGCAGATAAGCATATTCTACGCTGACATTTAAAAATGCTCAATTTAAAATGAACATTCCAAGAAAATTTATTTTATATCACCACAAAAAATCAAACTGCGGCGTCATTTTCCCGATGACAAACAAAAAAGTTGTATGGTCGCGAATAATACATTCGTATGGCATCACATCAGCGGAATATTCCCTTGGCATAAATGTGTGAATTCTGTGGCACTAATGGAGAAGTAAACCTTCGCTCGAACACAAAAACAAATGAACGAACAGCTTTTTTTTTTGATAAGATGTGTAATCGGAGACCCCTGGGGTGGTTGAAGAGTGTCAGGTCGGTCGCCAGACCAGATAGTAAAAGCTCAGGGGCTGAGGATAGAAAAGGCATATCTCCAAATTATTAAGTATAAATGTTGTCATGTAATAGTTAAAGACTTGATTACACCCAGGTTTATAAACCCATCATGATCATGAAGACACTGATCGGAAGGTAATATGCAATACATTTCAATGGCGTTTTCAGTTTTTGCTAAATAATTATAAATATAAGCAAAATTTCAATGTATCTGGACAAATCAAAATATTGATAATATTATTTTCATCACAGAAATAATATATGATATGATAAATAAATTTGAAAAAAGCGGTTATGTTAAATGTATTGTATACTTTCAGTAGGCAAAATTTCCGGCCCCTACCTCTTATAGACTTTGAGAAAAACTGCCTTTTAAAATAACATTGATATAGATAGGAGCGCAAATTTGTGACACGGCCTCTTAAGGGCCCCGCCTACCTGGACACACATACGGTGTGCAGAGCTTCAGGAAAAACAACGCGATTTCAAAACTACTCAAGATATCCGAGTGGGGCCTATTTACGAATAGCATTTAAGAGTTCGCTGAGGACCGAAAAGTACTTTTAATTTCGGATTAAGTTTTTAAACTGTATTTTTAGAAGCGTTAAAATGCCTAAAACGCGTGTTTTCAGAGTAATTTTTAGGCATAAAACAATCAGTACAGATTCTTGAAAGCACTTAAGGGGCTTGCATAACACCTTTATCTTCATTTCTCCGCCATATAATGTTATGGTCACCGCTCAAATTTCACAGTTATCCTGTGACGACGAGAAGACTGCGCGCCAGTTCAGAGACTTGCGCTTAGAGGCTATACCGCGCTGGAAGCACCAGCGAGCGTCGCGCTTATCATCCCGCCTCACTAACACACATACACCCCCGACGAGGCGGGCCCCTTAAGGACTCGCCTCTACAGACACGAATATGATTCCACGTACTGAAGACTAACAGCCTCGCCTATCTCAGTACCAACAAGCGCGGAGATCCACTGAAATGCCTCCGTAAATATAATAAAGACAACTGATATGAATATTTATCTGATAATCATTTCCTTCTCGTAAAAGTATTTTGAATGTAGTTTCGTAATAAGTAAAATAAGTTCATGTGGCATAATAATTTTATAGATATATAATTCCAACCATTTTTGTTTCTCACGAACAACAGAATAACATTTTCTTCCGGCTAGAAGTCATTAACCTACGGCACAAGTCATAGAAGGTTTTTATGTTGATATAAGTGTATGTTGGCGGATGTTTATTGATGTGAGAAGGGTGTCGTTGCACATTTGAATGGCGCTGGAAAAATAATAGCTAAATATATTACGCACTTTGCATACATATATATGTATATAAAACAATAATGAAATAGAAAAAGCTATAAATAATTAAAGAATGAAAGATTCACTCAGTGTATATGAGTGTTTAACTCGTTTTACTTCCAAAGTAACACTAAAAAAATTTCAACCCACACAAAATATGGTGGGAAAACGAATATCAGAGTGGTTTTTTTCTACATAAAGAGCCTACAGCATCTTATATGTCAATGGCAGTTACGATGAAATAGCCGATGATCAAAACTTAATATGTTTAACATTAAAACTAACTACCAGCAATAGCCAACAAACGAAAGTCAACCGGACTTACAAACAACTGTCCACCACCATCACTGGCCACGAACATTTAGAAGTTATAACCTAACTTACAACTGTCACAAAAACAACTAATAGAAGATTAAATTTTACTGTAATGTATTCAATCTCAATCAAATTTACTTGCAGTGAATACAGGATTGCTGCCCGAATTACACAAGTACATTTAAAGAACACTGAAGTATGATAAATAATTGTGGCAAGTACTTTTCTTATATTCTCAATGGAGTTCCTTAAGGCATTCCAGTATGATTGTGTGATTAAAGGAAGTGCATAAAGATAGATAATTCGTAGGCTATATAAAATTATTAGAAAGTATATTCAATTGTCGTGTCTTTAAAGAGCGTACAATACATGTTAATCGATTTTAAGGTACGACTGACTTACAATCGTAATATCAGATAGTTATTTCTTAGCTAACAGTGAAGAGTATGAGGAGTTAATAAAGGCATAGTTGTTTAACACCGTGAATTAATGATCTACATACAACTAATTTGAAAAAATATTTCTTTCCCTCAATTTTAAACATGAATCATCTTTAAAAACATTAAAAAAAATGTTAATGTATTTAAATTAAGAACATCTTGTATATATTTATAAAATAATGATCGTTTTTACAACCATCCCAGAGCAGATATGATCAAATATAGAATAAATCCAATACCAACAAAATGAGCTTTATTTATGGGGCGATGTTAACACACAAGCGGCGCGCACAATAAACAAAGAATATACCCTGTTATTTTGTCTATCGTGCTCTTTGTTGACGGGAAAGAAGCAGATAGCGTTTCCATAACTCTGTATTTTTCACGGGAATTTAGGGCAAGAAACGAACATCTATTCCCAGAAGCTTGGACAGCACATGTGAGTTTAAAGTGAGGGTAGAGACCCCTACAGTTATAACCTTATCTTCCAAACCGAAGTAGTTTATTGCTGCTGTCACCCCTAGCGCTGGTATCTGTAACGTTTCACATGAAACTATAAACAACCACAGTGTGGAGTTCAGGCATTCTAGCTGTACAAAAATATTTTTTCCTGACATTTTAAAGACAAAAAGGAGATTCTAAATGAGTTCCTGAACGATCAGTGGTAGACATTTTTTGTAGAAGTCAGAGAAGTGTTGTGGTGCAAACAGATAAAAGCCAACACCAAGCACAACTCCCTCAGCCTATTGAACACACGTGTGCCATGCTGCGAGATAAGAAACCTGTAAAAACGTTCAGTAACTATTTAGTGCAGCTAAATGATATGGTAATAAATAATAGTTTCAAAAACAAAAACACGCTTTATATAGAAAACCAAACTAAAAAAAATAGAAAATATATTTTAATAAATTTGAATTACGAATAGTGTAAAATAAGATATTTTTAATGGGTGGTCACCAACTAGACGAATATAATATATGCTATAACATTTTATGTAATGCAGCACAAATTATGAAATATTGGCTTTGATCAGCAATAATTGAGCACTAGTTCTAGGCATAGGATGTTTTAAAAAAAAAATTAATAATTTAATGGGTGGTCGCCAATTTGTCGAATAAACTATATGCTATAACTTTTTATGTAAGGCATCAAAAATTCTCTTTTTTACGTCACAAATTAGCACAAATTGAGCACTAATTTAGACAATTTTGAACATTTAATTCCTATGTGTGGTCGCCAACTTGACTCATGTACAAAGAGAATTAAGGGCTATAACTTTTAGGTTTACTTGTTTACAAATCGCAAAATTTTGGTGAATGGCAGAACAAATTGAGCACTAATTCGTGACATGAAGTTCATTCAAAAAATTGGTTTTCCTTAGGTGGTGCCAACTTGACGAACATACTATACGCAATTACTTGTTATGTAATGCAGCACAAATTATGAAATTTTGGATGTGATAAGCTCTAATTGAGCACTAATTCGTAACATAGAATTATTTTAAAAACGGAAATTTTTAATGGGTGGTACCCAAATTGACGAACGTACTATATGCTATAACGTTTTATATAATGCAGCTGAAAAAATGAAATTTTGGCAATTATCAACACTTATTGAGCAAGAATTAGTGGCATACTGAGTTTTCAAAAAAATTGATAATTTAATTGGTGGTCGCCAAATTGACGAACATACTATAGGCTATAACTTTTTATGTAATTCAGCACAAATTCTCTTTTTTACGACACAAATTAGCACAAATTGAGCACTAATTTTTTAACAATTCTATTAACTTTGAATTCCAATGTGTGGTCGCCAACATGACACATGTGCAAAACGAATTAAGGGCTATAACGTTTAGGTTTACATTGCACAAATCTCAAAATTTTGGCGTCGGGCAGCACAAATTGAGCACTAATTCGTGGCATAGAGTGTTTTCAAAAATTGATATTTTTAATGGGTGGTCGCCAACTTGACTAACATACTATACGCAAAAACTTTTTATGTAATGGAGCACAAATTATCTTTTTTATGGCACAAAATAGCACTAATTGAGCACTAGTTTTTTACAAATTTTGAACTTTAAATTCCCATGCGTGGTCGCCAACTTGACACATGTGCAAAACGAATTAAGGGCTATAACTTTTTGGTTTACGTTGCGATAAGCTCGAAGTTTTGGCATCTGGCAGCACAAATTGAGCACTAATTCGTGAAAAAAATTCATTTCGAAAAATTGATATTTTCCTTGACGTCAAGTTGGCGACCAACTTACTATATGCTATAACTTTTTACGTAATGAAGCACAAACTCTGATTTCTACGGCACAAATTAGCACAAATGGAGCACTAATTCGTGACAAATTTTGACCTTGAAATTCCAATGTGTGGTCGCCAGCTGTCAATTCACTTCAAACATATCAAGGGCTATAACTTTTTAGTTTACTTTGCGATAAGCTCGAAATTTTGGCATCTGGCAGCACAAATTGAGCACTAATTCGTGATGTAAAATTCATTCCAAAATATTAATATTTTCCTTAAGTGGTCGCCAACTTGACGTCAAGTTGGCGACCAACTTACTATATGCTATAACTTTTTACGTAATGCAGCACAAACTCTGATTTCTACGGCACAAATTAGCACAAATTGAGCACTAATTCGTGACAAATTTTGACCTTGAAATTCCAATGTGTGGTCGCCAGCTGTCAATTCGCTTCAAACATATCATGTGCTATAACTTTTTAGTTTACGTTGCGATAAGCACGAAATTTTGGCATCTCGCAGCACAAATTGAGCACTAATTCGTGATATAAAATTCATTCCAAAAAATTGATATTTTCCTTGGGTGGTCGCCAAATTGACGTCAAGTTGGCGACCAACTTACTATATGCTATAACTTTTTACGTAATGCAGCACAAACTCTGATTTCTACGGCACAAATTAGCACAAATTGAGCACTAATTCGTGACAAATTTTGACCTTGAAATTCCAATGTGTGGTCGCCAGCTGTCAATTAGCTTCAAACATATCAACGGCTATAACTTTTTAAATTACGTTGCGATAAGCTCGAAATTTTGGGATCTGGCAGCACAAATCGAGCACTAATTCGTGATATAAAATTCATTCCAAAAAATTAATATTTTCCTTAAGTGGTCGCCAACTTGACGTCAAGTTGGCGACCAACTTACTATATGCTATAACTTTTTACGTAATGCAGCACAAACTCTGATTTATACGGCACAAATTAGCACAAATTGAGCACTAATTCGTGACAAATTTTGACCTTGAAATTCCAATGTGTGGTCGCCAGCTGTCAATTCACTTCAAACATATCAAGGGCTATAACTTTTTTAATTACGTTGCGATAAGCTCGAAATTTTGGCTTCTGGCAGCACAAATTGAGCACTAATTCGTGATATCAAATTCATTCCAAAATATTAACATTTTCCTTAAGTGGTCGCCAACTTGACGTCAAGTTGGCGACCAACTTACTATATGCTATAACTTTTTACGTAATGCAGCACAAACTCTGATTTCTACGGCACAAATTAGCACAAAATGAGCACTAATTCGTGACAAATTTTGACCTTGAAATTCCAATGTGTGGTCGCCAGCTGTCAATTCGCTTCAAACATATCATGTGCTATAACTTTTTAGTTTACGTTGCGATAAGCACGAAATTTTGGCATCTCGCAGCACAAATTGAGCACTAATTCGTGATATAAAATTCATTCCAAAAAATTGATATTTTCCTTGGGTGGTCGCCAACTTGACGTCAAGTTGGCGACCAACTTACTATATGCTATAACTTTTTACGTAATGCAGCACAAACTATGATTTCTACGGCACAAATTAGCACAAATTGAGCACTAATTCGTGACAAATTTTGACCTTGAAATTCCAATGTGTGGTCGCCAGCTGTCAATTAGCTTCAAACATATCAAGGGCTATAACTTTTTAAATTACGTTGCGATAAGCTCGAAATTTTGGCTTCTGGCAGCACAAATTGAGCACTAATTCGTGATATCAAATTAATTCCAAAATATTAATATTTTCCTTAAGTGGTCGCCAACTTGACGTCAAGTTGGCGACCAACTTACTATATGCTATAACTTTTTACGTATTGCAGCACAAACTCTGATTTCTACGGCACAAATAAGCACAAATTGAGCACTAATTCGTGACAAATTTTGACCTTGAAATTCCAATGTGTGGTCGCCAGCTGTCAATTCACTTCAAACATATCAAGTGCTATAACTTTTTAGTTTACGTTGCGATAAGCACGAAATTTTGGCATCTCGCAGCACAAATTGAGCACTAATTCGTGATTTAAAATTCATTCCAAAAAATTGATATTTTCCTTGGGTGGTCGCCAACTTGACGTCAAGTTGGCGACCAACTTACTATATGCTATAACTTTTTACGTAATGCAGCACAAACTCTGATTTCTACGGCACAAATTAGCACAAATTGAGCACTAATTCGTGATATAAAATTCATTCCAAAAAATTGATATTTTCATTGGGTGGTCGCCAACTTGACGTCAAGTTGGCGACCAACTTACTATATGCTATAACTTTTTACGTAATGCAGCACAAACTCTGATTTCTACGGCACAAATTAGCACAAATTGAGCACTAATTCGTGATATAAAATTCATTCCAAAAAATTGATATTTTCCTTGGGTGGTCGCCAACTTGACGTCAAGTTGTGGACCAACTTACTATATGCTATAACTTTTAACGTAATGCAGCACAAACTCTGATTTCTACGGCACAAATTAGCACAAATTGAGCACTAATTCGTGACAAATTTTGACCTTGAAATTCCAATGTGTGGTCGCCAGCTGTCAATTAGCTTCAAACATATCAACGGCTATAACTATTTAAATTACGTTGCGATAAGCTCGAAATTTTGGGATCTGGCAGCACAAATTGAGCACTAATTCGTGATATAAAATTCATTCCAAAAAATTAATATTTTCCTTAAGTGGTCGCCAACTTGACGTCAAGTTGGCGACCAACTTACTATATGCTATAACTTTTTACGTAATGCAGCACAAACTCTGATTTCTACGGCACAAATTAGCACAAATTGAGCACTAATTCGTGACAAATTTAGACCTTGAAATTCCAATGTGTGGTCGCCAGCTGTCAATTCACTTCAAACATATCAAGGGCTATAACGTTTTTAATTACGTTGCGATAAGCTCGAAATTTTGGCTTCTGGCAGCACAAATTGAGCACTAATTCGTGATATCAAATTAATTCCAAAATATTAATATTATCCTTAAGTGGTCGCCAACTTGACGTCAAGTTGGCGACCAACTTACTATATGCTATAACTTTTTACGTATTGCAGCACAAACTCTGATTTCTACGGCACAAATAACCACAAATTGAGCACTAATTCGTGACAAATTTTGACCTTGAAATTCCAATGTGTGGTCGCCAGCTGTCAATTCGCTTCAAACATATCAAGTGCTATAACTTTTTAGTTTACGTTGCGATAAGCACGAAATTTTGGCATCTCGCAGCACAAATTGAGCACTAATTCGTGATTTAAAATTCATTCCAAAAAATTGATATTTTCCTTGGGTGGTCGCCAACTTGACGTCAAGTTGGCGACCAACTTACTATATGCTATAACTTTTTACGTAATGCAGCACAAACTCTGATTTCTACGGCACAAATTAGCACAAATTGAGCACTAATTCGTGATATAAAATTCATTCCAAAAAATTGATATTTTCATTGGGTGGTCGCCAACTTGACGTCAAGTTGGCGACCAACTTACTATATGCTATAACTTTTTACGTAATGCAGCACAAACTCTGATTTCTACGGCACAAATTAGCACAAATTGAGCACTAATTCGTGACAAATTTTGACCTTGAAATTCCAATGTGTGGTCGCCAGCTGTCAATTAGCTTCAAACATATCAAGGGCTATAACTTTTTAAATTACGTTGCGATAAGCTCGAAATTTTGGCAACTGGCAGCACAAATTGAGCACTAATTCGTGATATCAAATTCATTCCAAAATATTAATATTTTCCTTAAGTGGTCGCCAACTTGACGTCAAGTTGGCGACCAACTTACTATATGCTATAACTTTTTACGTAATGCAGCACAAACTCTAATTTCTACGGCACAAATTAGCACAAATTGAGCACTAATTCGTGACAAATTTTGACCTTGAAATTCCAATGTGTGGTCGCCAGCTGTCAATTCGCTTCAAACATATCAAGTGGTATAACTTTTTAGTTTACGTTGCGATAAGCACGAAATTTTGGCATCTCGCAGCACAAATTGAGCACTAATTCGTGATATAAAATTCATTCCAAAAAATTGATATTTTCCTTGGGTGGTCGCCAACTTGACGTCAAGTTGGCGACCAACTTACTATATGCTATAACTTTTTACGTAATGCAGCACAAACTCTGATTTCTACGGCACAAATTAGCACAAATTGAGCACTAATTCGTGACAAATTTTGACCTTGAAATTCCAATGTGTGGTCGCCAGCTGTCAATTCGCTTCAAACATATCATGTGCTATAACTTTTTAGTTTACGTTGCGATAAGCACGAAATTTTGGCATCTCGCAGCACAAATTGAGCACTAATTCGTGATATAAAATTCATTCCAAAAAATTGATATTTTCCTTGGGTGGTCGCCAACTTGACGTCAAGTTGGCGACCAACTTACTATATGCTATAACTTTTTACGTAATGCAGCACAAACTATGATTTCTACGGCACAAATTAGCACAAATTGAGCACTAATTCGTGACAAATTTTGACCTTGAAATTCCAATGTGTGGTCGCCAGCTGTCAATTAGCTTCAAACATATCAAGGGCTATAACTTTTTAAATTACGTTGCGATAAGCTCGAAATTTTGGCTTCTGGCAGCACAAATTGAGCACTAATTCGTGATATCAAATTAATTCCAAAATATTAATATTATCCTTAAGTGGTCGCCAACTTGACGTCAAGTTGGCGACCAACTTACTATATGCTATAACTTTTTACGTATTGCAGCACAAACTCTGATTTCTACGGCACAAATAACCACAAATTGAGCACTAATTCGTGACAAATTTTGACCTTGAAATTCCAATGTGTGGTCGCCAGCTGTCAATTCGCTTCAAACATATCAAGTGCTATAACTTTTTAGTTTACGTTGCGATAAGCACGAAATTTTGGCATCTCGCAGCACAAATTGAGCACTAATTCGTGATTTAAAATTCATTCCAAAAAATTGATATTTTCCTTGGGTGGTCGCCAACTTGACGTCAAGTTGGCGACCAACTTACTATATGCTATAACTTTTTACGTAATGCAGCACAAACTCTGATTTCTACGGCACAAATTAGCACAAATTGAGCACTAATTCGTGATATAAAATTCATTCCAAAAAATTGATATTTTCATTGGGTGGTCGCCAACTTGACGTCAAGTTGGCGACCAACTTACTATATGCTATAACTTTTTACGTAATGCAGCACAAACTCTGATTTCTACGGCACAAATTAGCACAAATGGAGCACTAATTCGTGACAAATTTTGACCTTGAAATTCCAATGTGTGGTCGCCAGCTGTCAATTAGCTTCAAACATATCAAGGGCTATAACTTTTTAAATTACGTTGCGATAAGCTCGAAATTTTGGCAACTGGCAGCACAAATTGAGCACTAATTCGTGATATCAAATTCATTCCAAAATATTAATATTTTCCTTAAGTGGTCGCCAACTTGACGTCAAGTTGGCGACCAACTTACTATATGCTATAACTTTTTACGTAATGCAGCACAAACTCTGATTTCTACGGCACAAATTAGCACAAATTGAGCACTAATTCGTGACAAATTTTGACCTTGAAATTCCAATGTGTGGTCGCCAGCTGTCAATTCGCTTCAAACATATCAAGTGGTATAACTTTTTAGTTTACGTTGCGATAAGCACGAAATTTTGGCATCTCGCAGCACAAATTGAGCACTAATTCGTGATATAAAATTCATTCCAAAAAATTGATATTTTCCTTGGGTGGTCGCCAACTTGACGTCAAGTTGGCGACCAACTTACTATATGCTATAACTTTTTACGTAATGCAGCACAAACTCTGATTTCTACGGCACAAATTAGCACAAATTGAGCACTAATTCGTGACAAATTTTGACCTTGAAATTCCAATGTGTGGTTGCCAGCTGTCAATTAGCTTCAAACATATCAAGGGCTATAACTTTTTAAATTACGTTGCGATAAGCTCGAAATTTTGGCTTCTGGCAGCACAAATTGAGCACTAATTCGTGATATAAAATTCATTCCAAAAAATTCATATTTTCCTTAAGTGGTCGCCAACTTGACGTCAAGTTGGCGACCAACTTACTATATGCTATAACTTTTTACGTAATGCAGCACAAACTCTTATTTCTACGGCACAAATTAGCACAAATTGAGCACTAATTCGTGACAAATTTTGACCTTGAAATTCCAATGTGTGGTCGCCAGCTGTCAATTCGCTTCAAACATATCAAGGGCTATAACTTTTTAAATTACGTTGCGATAAGCTCGAAATTTTGGCATCTGGCAGCACAAATTGAGCACTAATTCGTGATTTAAAATTCATTTAATAAAATTGATTTTTTCCTTGGGTGGTCGCCAACTTGACGTCAAGTTGGCGACCAACTTACTATATGCTATAACTTTTTACGTAATGCAGCACAAACTCTGATTTCTACGGCACAAATTAGCACAAATTGAGCACTAATTCGTGACAAATTTTGACCTTGAAATTCCAATGTGTGGTCGCCAGCTGTCAATTCGCTTCAAACATATCAAGGGCTATAACTTTTTAAATTACGTTGCGATAAGCTCGAAATTTTGGCTTCTGGCAGCACAAATTGAGCACTAATTCGTGATATAAAATTCATTCCAAAAAATTCATATTTTCCTTGGGTGGTCGCCAACTTGACGTCAAGTTGGCGACCAACTTACTATATGCTATAACTTTTTACGTAATGCAGCACAAACTCTGATTTCTACGGCACAAATTAGCACAAATTGAGCACTAATTCGTGATATAAAATTCATTCCAAAAAATTGATATTTTCATTGGGTGGTCGGCAACTTGACGTCAAGTTGGCGACCACCTTAATATATGCTATAACTTTTTACGTAATGCAGCATAAACTCTGATTTCTACGGCACAAATTAGCACAAATGGAGCACTAATTTTTGACAAATTTTGACCTTGAAATTCCAATGTGTGGTCGCCAGCTGTCAATTCGCTTCAAACATATCAAGGGCTATAACTTTTTAGTTTACGTTGCGATAAGCTCGAATTTTTGGCTTCTGGCAGCACAAATTGAGCACTAATTCGTGACATAAAATTCATTTCAAAAAATTGATATTTTCTTTGGGTGGTCGCCAACTTGACGTCAAGTTGGCGACCACCTTAATAAATGCTATAACTTTTTACGTAATGCAGCACAAATTCTGATTTCTACGGCACAAATTAGCACAAATTGAGCACTAATTCGTGACAAATTTTGACCTTGAAATTCCAATGTGTGGTCGCCAACTTGACACACGTCCGTCAGAGACTGTTCGTTGTGACGGGGTGTTCGTCAGAAATCACGAGACGCCGTTATCGTGAGCTCCGCGGAGTGATAAGATAGGAGACGACGGGGCCATTCGCGCTGCGCCAAGTTCGCCTTAAGGGGATTGGTGCAGGACAAAAAACAGTCATTCGTCAGAATTTGTTGGAAATGAGCTTAAGTATTTCATAAATGCTTGTTTATTACTACTGTAAGGCCAGCCAGCACGTATATAAGCTAGCGGGTGAGATTTGGCAAGTTAGTGGCGAGAGAGCTTCTGTGAGGGGAGGTTGTCGAATGTTGCAGCTCTGAGGCCTGCCATCTAGCGGGAATCTTTCGAAGGTCTTCCACAATATCGCCTTTCTCTCTCTCTCTCTCTCCAACACGGAAGGAAAGCGAACCGCGATAACCAGCTTTTATCTTCGCTTCCCATCTCGCCCTATCCTTCATTCTCGGATCAGGTAGCCGCCCTTCCCCGTGTAGACTTTCGTTTTACTCCAGATTTTTGTACTCTGGTAGAGTTGACTGTGCTTAATAACATACCGAAAGTTTACCGCTGTAGACCTTGTGCGTTATAACCGAAAATTTGCATTTAAGTCCTAGGTGACAGCAAATTAAAAACATTAAAATGCTACCCATTTATACAGTTTTTAATTTTGACTGTCCGTAAACTTACCAAAATAATCGAGAAACTGTAATTCACCCATTAATGTAAGAAAAAATTAAATTTTTAATATTTAAGATATGATATAAAGAGATTAATTCACGACATATTTTTTAAATCTTTGCCACCCAGATAAAAATACGATTTACACCGATTTGAAGAGCCCAATGCGATAAAATGTCTAAATAAATGTTTATAATTATACTTTTAGCTTTAAGATAGTATATTTATAAAGAGTCTAGCATAATTAGTTGCCTCATTAAAGCTGCCCGAGCGTTGCAGTGTACTGCGGCCGTACTGATCTTTCACGGTCGGCGTGCTTTGAAACACGCTGCGTACTGCGACACTCAATAAACTTGGTCTTATTTAAGGATTACTTAAAATATATTTAATGCATATGATAGGGTGTATTCATGTTACATCTATTGAGATATACATATTCTTTTTTCTTATATGAATGATTTTTGATACAATAAAATTAACAATAGCTAAACAATTTCTGCTTGGAACTTGTAAATAAAAATTCTAGAGGACCTCTAGTTTTATATATGTGTGTTCGTATTTTGTTACAAAAATTTTATTATTAAAAATTATTTTAATACCAAAAATATAATTATTTTTTATTTCTAATACATTATATTATTTTAGATCAGAACTATGCAAAATTTTAATGTGGCCTATATTATAAAAAATATATATTTAATTGTATAAAATTAGTTTACTACATAACAATTGAAAAAAAACGATACACCGTAAATTTACTTATTGAGTTTTGTCACTTTTATAACATAATTCGTATGATAATATTATTTTTTCCAGAAAATAAATAAAACATAAGTTGTGTTGTAAAATGTATTGATAGAATTACATATTTAGTATTTTTTTTCTAAGTTAATTTATTGGAGTGCTGCGCCTAGCTGACTTCGTTAAATTGCTAGTGGCAAAGAGCGGTGGTGGATGTTTTTGCAAGAGTTTGACCGTATTTTATGACCCTAGCTGTGAGAGGGTGTTTGTCCCAGAAATCTTAACGGTCAAGGAAAATAGCCTTTCTCTGTAGTCACGCACAGGTCTGCTACTCGCGCAATATCATCAGTTTATCACAACTTTCTGGGAAGTTCTATTGTTGTTATTTATTTATAATTTAGACATTAAAGAGTCGATCATACTAACATTTTTACCTAAGCAAATCGCATCCTGGAAGATTTTGATCTACGTTTGCAGCAAAAATCACTTGTAGTTAGGAAACTTTTATTATTTCAGAGTAAAATTCAGTCTGGAATTACCATACCTTCCTGGCAGTTTAGAACAGGCAATATTAAAGATGTAAACCAGTCTTCAAAAGCATGCCCATCAAACCAACCAGATTTAGTTCTATTGTATCGAGTACCCGAGGGTCCGTTTTCAGTCTAAGTTGTCCAAATCTTCTCCGTCTTATAGTTTACATAAGGCGGTGCTACATCCCCTGCTGCATTTCCACAAACAATTATAGATGTGCACGCTTTAGACAAATTTTGTATCCTCTCAGGCAGGAGCGCAACAATAGGGGGAGGCAAGGGTATTTTGCCCCCCTCTGAAACCTTGAAGTGGGGGCAAACGGGGGCTAAGAAAGTGCTGTGTAATCAATTTTTAGATAATAAAACTGCTTAAATAGCACCATTTTCCACCTTGAAATACAAATTTTCCCGGGGGAGGACCCCTGGACCCCCCGCTTCAATACGGGGGATTGATGATTCTTTATAAAAAGTTATATTGCCCCCTCCTTTGGAAATTTAATTGTTGCACCCCTGCTCTCAGGGTACTTAATTCCCCTCTTCGTGATGATATTTCTGGTTCCAGAATTGTCTACAAGATTTGTTTCGTCGTAATTCCAAATATTCACTTTTGGAATTCCTATCAGCTCCTTTTACAAATTATCAAAAAACTTATTCACAACCTTTTCTTCTGTTGTTGCTCTAGCGTAAGAAATTTATTTGCTGTTCTCTGAGTTAATATTGCTTTGTGCCGTCGCATGAACCCTTCCGCCCAATCATTTCCTGGTAAATTGTTTTAAAATCGTAGCTCCTTTCTTCCACAGCGGTCCAGGTAGGACTTGACAACACATCGAAGGTCAAACATATCCACAGGAAATCCATAGTTAGACACGGCTACAATGTGACTTACAAATTGCAACTACTCTTCATTTGTGAAAACAGGAGCTCGGTCGACAGCTTTAAAATGCTTTTCCTGGTTTTTTAGGTGCAAAGTGTTTTTTGGAATACCATATTTTGTTAAAGCTTTGCGAATCGACAATGTTTTGTTCCGTACAGCTTGCAAGGCTTCATTCAAGTTTTCCTCTGTGTAATTTTTATATGGCCGTGTACCAAGAGCACGTTCGGGATTTATTGGCATGGTTGGTCGCTTTATTCTGAAAAATATGAAGAAAAAATGCAGTAAAACATATTACGCCAACTTTGGGGCAACTTTGGGACAGTCCCAAAGTTACCCCACCAAGTGATGAAAATTTACTATTTTGAGGTTATAAAATAAAATGCAAGTATCAAAAACATTAGCATCACATTAAATGGATGTCAAGGCTTGTACTTCTTCAAATACATACCTGTCTTTCGTGAAGTATTTGCCGTTTTTAAAGTGCGTACGAAAGTTTACACAAAAACAAAAATATTAACATGTGGTTGAAAACATATCCACTGCCTCTATCCCACCAGTGCAACTACAGCTTCAAATAAATGCCATGAGATAGTAGCACATACCAGCGAATATAGAAGCGGTGATTGCTTACCACTTCTAAATACATTGCCTTGACAGGAAATCCTAAAGCCAGAACTTACTCACTGTCCCAAATTTACACCCCTAGTCCCAAAGTTACCCCGGTTTACGGTACTGATTTTCGAGTTGTGTTGAGGTTTCACATGCCACTTCGTGTACACCTGCTCTGGTAACAATGACTCATCACAACCGGTGCCGTCTGTACGAGCGTCTTCACAAGTTATCCTGAAATATGTTCTTAAATATTAATTCAAGTGAATTCTTAAAATCCTACACAACTTATTTTAAGTGTCGTAAATGAATCGTTATATTTTGTAAATCCATAATAATATAGGAGCCAGCATGGCGCGAAGCGATGGACGCGATACGAATAATATTTTTTTTTACCAACCACTACATCAGTAAATATTTGTGGTTTCCATTCGCTATGAATTAAAACATGTAACATTTGTACTGCTTCTTCAATTCGGCTACAGTTAAATGGGAGGATCTGAATCACTGAAAACTCCTCAACAAAATCAACGATGAATCACAGGCATTACAACAAACAGTTGTCACAAGTCAAGTAGCCAATGAGCAGGTGACATTTTTCGAGTCCGTAGAGCATTGTTGAGACTATCGTACAGGTCATTGGCAACGCGCCCTTACGCGCATGGTTAATACCCGCATGAGTAGAGTGTAAAGGCGTAAGCATGAGACACATCTAGGTCCTCATCTAACCACGCACACTTAGATTTAACTCAGGATAGGGTGAAAAATGTTTACTAATTTTGCAGTCCTAACAGTCACCAACGAAACGCCAGCAAAATAAATAAATAAGGCCACGAATATTGTTCGTGAATGAAGACAAAGCTGATACTTTGGAAACGTTACCAGCAGATATTAAATAATGTTTAACTATTATTTACGTAGCTTACTTCTTAAAACTGCATTCATGTAAACTGATTTTGTGTGAGACTATGTTGAGTGTTTTCTGCTACACTTATTTTTCTGAAAAAAAGTCTATTGTGGCTTAATAAACTTTTTAACATTGATGCCTGTCATAAAAAAAATTCAAACGTAATTATACGGATACATGTTGAGTATAGTTTATGAATGGTTCACGCATGCTGAAAAAAAAAAAAAAGCATGTTTACAATTTCACACATCTTATTGTTGTCGCATCGCGTCCATCGCGTTGTACATACGCAACTCTGAAAAATAAATGTATGTTAAAAAAGCTATAATAAAATAATCTCTTATCTTTCTATATTCTTTTTTCTAAGCGCTCTAATGGCTTTCGATAGTTTTGTTCTTTTGTGTACTCTGCTTGGTGGAGGTTTCTTCGGCATTTTATTCCTGAATAAATCTCACGCTTACAACAAAAAACATCTCGCTAAATCACTGTGCTAAATAATAACAGGGAATAACCATTCAATTATACGCCGAGATAGACCAAACACGTTCTCTTATCTACTGAAAATGAATACGTTGACCTTCATATCAGTTTCGCGCGAAATCCCGTCTCCCCTTCGTAAACAGCAGACAGCTGTGGCTGGGTGGGAACGAGAGAAAACACTGGCTGCAAACAGTTGGGGAAACTGTCGCAAGGTGTCACTATTGTCCAGCGCGCTCCATAATTTCTCGTATCCGAGCTTGCACGCTGCTCAAATTTCTACAGCTACATTTTTACTTTAGGTCCGACTGCAATAAGCTAAAGACTAAAATAAAGTCAATCATTCAGCCGACAGATATGTTGGCGTTTGAATTACAAATGAAAACGCGAATGTTATTAAATTCGCAAATGAATATCACGCAATTTCGTAGCAGCTCATTTATTAAAATTCAAATTGTAAATACGTTAAATTAATAATGATTACAGATAAAATAATGGTCACAGTCATATCTCCCGTGTCTGAAAATTTATCTGCGAAAGTTTTACCACTGAATTCTTTATAGTTTATTAATAAAGCTTGAATTTAAAAAATTCCCGAAAATCAGCAATAACTTAATTAAAATAAAAAATAAATAAATAAATTTTACACCAGAATGGTTCAAATCTTCTCTAGCAGCTGAATCATCAACAAATATATTGTTTTTTTAAATACGATGCTGGTGCACCAATCCCCTTAAGGGGCCCGCCTCGTGGCCGATTTTTTCACCGCTCGGGCTCAAGAGTTGTAGTTTTTCCTCCAAGCAGGGTGGCGAGTCGAAGAAACACTGAGCAGGGAGGAGGGCAGCTGGGGAGTGGGGGGGACACAGCTCCGGCCACCTTCCTCTTCCCTTCTTCCTTGACGCAACCTTGAACGCAACGCGGGAGGAGGGGAAAAGACAGACGCAGAGAATGAGAGAATGATAGCAGGCCGTGGTGATAAGGAACGTGTAGCTGGCGACCGCTCGCTTCCCTGTCCACAGCAATGCATATTTGTGTCCTGAATAATCCACACGCTAGGCTATCCCGTACAAGACGCACAGTATAAGCCTATATTACGCCAACAGTTTCCCAAATTATAATGCTCTATCTGCTTATTATAGAAACACAAGTCTTGCAATTTTTAAGATCGATATAACATTACCTAAAAGTACAGACCTATTAAATTACTGGTAACTGAATGATAACATTTTCTAGCTCTGCTTGAACCAATAAACATGCCCAGTTTAATACATTTTCCTGTCATTAAACTTTAGCGTAGATTTAACTTATATCGGTTTAAAAAAAACCTTGTTCTAAAGGGGAGTATGTGCAAGTAAAAAAGGTAAACATAATTTCTGATGAAAAAGAATTTTTGGAATTGGTTTTTAAATGACTTTGAAGAAAGCATATTTTTTTTTTTAATTTAGTTGATAACCTAATCTGGAACATATGTTTCGTACGTTGGCGTTTCAACTTCTTACACTTCAGAATTTAATCCTCCAGTTATTGTTTGTGAAGGTTAGGACCGCATATTCTTCATTTAAATTAAGCCCATTACACAGCTGCCAAATTTATGCTATACCTTCAATTATACCCATGGGGATAAAAATGAGCAAAAGTTTATCTAGCAGAAGAGAAGAAATAATTAGTTACTCCATTCACACGATACCTAGAATACTAACAGAAAACCTAACAACGCATTTGCCGACAAATCATGCTTTTTGGGCTAGGATAGACATGTTATTGTCCATTCAACCAATTACTGAAAATATATAAAAAATCTCACGGTGTATTTAAAAATAATGTAACCTGGTGGATGAACTTGGTATTTAATCTTCCTGACTTCACTTGCAAAAAATAAAACAAATTTGTGCGGTATTAAAAAAAACCGAGCAATTGTAAAATTAATGAAGTTTGCTCAAATGTAGTTTATTTATTATATATTCATAAGATAACATAAATAAGACAGCTCATTCAACTAATTCACAATATTAAATGTGCTATTTGTATTGTACTAATTCCAAATGGTCCCGATTCACATATTTTATACGTACGTACATACTGATTGGTTACTAACTTATTCTACTACTTAAAAGAAATTGTAATTAACAATTTTCGTTAACAAGTGAGACAAATAAACACGCTCAGTTTAATGTAGTAGTTCGCATAGTAAACTGAAATCTGAAGTGAAGGAAAACCATCGCATTTTCGTTTAGACTAACAGGTGTGGGGTTTCTATGATTTGCTAAGTTTATTCAGTAATAATATATGGAGAATAATTTCCTAATAAATTTAGATAATTAATTATTTGTTAAAACTACTTGTATTAAACAATCAAACCAAATGACTAAGCTATAAATTTAATGTTATTATAACAATAGGATAAACAAATAAAATGTTTTAGTAGGTATTTGCTGTAAGCATATTTTTTGAATCAGTAATATTTTATCGAAAAAAAATTATATTCCATTACCTAAGTTGAAAAATAGCGCGCTTTATAGACGCACAACAAAGTCAATGGGAACTTTTGTAGGAGATTATGTATTATCAGTAGAGCAATGCTGTAACTATTTTAGTTTACCAAATATATTTCAGAATACTCCAATACCATAAAATTTAATTTGGGAAACTAATACGTTTCCTAATGTTTGCATAAGTTAATATATACAGGTTTATGTTCTTAAACGCGGGTCAATCATCTTGGCAACATTGGCTCGTGGGTAAAGCAGAAAAAATCGAACACGTTCTAGTACGGTTTTAGCTAATATTTTCGGTATGAAAACCTTTATTCCCAGTTACAAACCCCTTGAAAGGTTGCTGAAATGCTACCCACACGGGAGCAGGCGCGCTAACAGAAAATTTTTATGGAAACTGCTAAGGGAATGGGCATCGTAGTGGTCGCAATCATAAATGTATATATATACATTTGATATGTAAATATGTGTATGCATTTACATATATACATATAAAGTGTGTGTGCATATAAAACTAGATTTCTTATTGTTAATTTTTTTTTCACATGTATTGTACAACTGTGGAGTTGGTTAAAAACCAGTGATTTTAAACAAGGGACCTTACAGTACAATAAGTTCAAATTAAATTTAAATCTACCAAATTTAGACCAAAGTATCACTCACTTAGATTTACTACACCTCTAATTTACGTCATAAACAGTAGGAAATCAGTCATGGCATATCTCATTTTTATGATTCATGCTTTGCCCAAATTTATGTTTCATAATGTATGTGGCAGTATTGTTTTGTTGTTTACTACATATTTGACACTCTACAGGTCCCATTTCTGTATGGTTCTAACTGCTACAACGACAAATATAATATGTGGTTACGCTAGATAAATTGTAATTATTTCGTATGCTTTAGCCCGAATCAAAAGGAAAGGAACTTGTGTGTCACTGTCATATTAAAACTTACTTAAGCTTTTCCTATTCAGAATTAAAGTAGTTCAATATTGCTGTATGCAAAGTTACTTGCTTACGCAATCCTCCAACATACACTGACTGAATTTCTTCATGGTACTTACAGGCATAGTTTTTTACTGTAACAATATGTAAAGCAATTTCGGTTGCGGACAATCCATTTATACAGAGAGCCAAGATGTTAAACATCAAAAATTACAACTCGATCACAAAACATACCACTCAGTCACACACTTCTTGATAGAGGTGCCTCACGACAGAGGTGTAAGATAGCATAGTTCGAGATTCTCAGCCTGTACCTAATTATTAAGAGCACATCAAACTCGGCATATAGACAGATTTACTTGGAAACAATAAAATAATAATTCAGAATCTAAATTACAAAACATTTCACAGTATTAACTTACGTGACATAGCGTTAGCCTAATAAACACTCTCCCCGAGCGACTGGCTCGGCTCGCCGGGCGCAGAGATGCACGACACAGGGCAAAGCACTCAAGGTCAAAATATCTAACGCGCATTATCTGTTTTGTAAAATGGCTGGCAGAAGATAAAAACAAAAATAATATACAGAATGAAGCACCCAGTGAAATACATTTTTTTAAATATAAACATTAATGTTTATTTTCTTATGAATAAAGTACGATTTTTACGATTTTTAGAAGTTGAATAAATGCTCTTAAGTTAGATGAAGTCATTATATTATTTTCAGCGAGAGCATTTTGAAACATTAGGCAGCGCAAGGAGCCCCGATATATTTGTATGCAACTTCGTCATATTTTTTGAATAGCCTACTATGTCACAATAAGTGAAAAAAATAATGGAAATAAGAATGCAATTCGACGATATTATAAGGGTTATATATTTACTAGCTGCAGTACCCGGCTTTGCCCGGGCTGAACACCGGGTGATATATTGTCCGCGAGTTACAGCAAAATGGATAGCGATATGTCCAGTGTGTTGGACATTAAGAAATGATACATAATTACTGTTTGTGTATCTGTGACCTATGATTTTCTGTTTACCCATGGCGATCGGTTGAAAGGTTTAGAAGTTGATGCGCTACAGCGCCATCTAGCGGCGAGTTACAAAAAAAATGGATAGCATAAAAACCTTCTTCATGATAAAAACACTTCGATGTGCCAAATTTCATGGCGATCGGTCAAACGGTGTAAGAGTTTATCGACGTCATACATGCCAACATCCAATTATATATATTCTTATATTTCGAAATTTTAGGGCTTTCACTTTTGCGGAAAGTGGATGTTCAGGACCTCGAATGGTTTGGAACACTCCATCTCGAAAGAAATGATATTTGAAATTCCTGAAATTTTCGAAATTTTGGGGCTTTGTCCCCAGAGGGGGAGTGGTGATTTTGAGGACCCTGAATGGCTGAGAAACAATAAAAATCGAAAGAGAATGATATTTGAATTTTTTTAAATTTTGGGGTTTTGACCCCTGAGGGGGGTGGGTGTGTTGTTGAGGACCACGAATGGCTCGTAAACACTCCAAATCGAAAGAGAATAGGCTTTTGGAAATTTTCCGAAATTTTTTAATTATTGGGTCTTTGACTCCTTGTGGGGGGAGGGTAGTTTGAGGTCCCCGAATGGCTTGGAAACACTCCAAATAGTAAAAAAGTATTCTTAAATTTAAGAAATATTTCGAAATTTTGGGGTTTTGCATCCCCCCCCCCCCCTCCCTCAAAATTGGGTGGGAAGTCGACTTTGGGTAAAAGTTCCACCATGCCCCGGACACTTTAGTTCGTAATGACTTAATTTTAATACAATTTCCTCCAATTTTTCGAAATTTTGTGGCTTTCACTTTTGTGGAAGGGAGAGAGAGGGGGGGGGGGGTGGAGGTTCAAGACCTCGAATGTTTCGAAGCACTCCATCTCGAAAGAATAGATATTTGAAATTCCTAAAATTATCGAAATTTTGGGGCTTTTTCCTAGAGGGGGGGGGGGGGGTGTTCGAGGACCCTGAATGACTCGAAAACACTTAAAATCTAAAAAAAAAAAGATTTTTTAAAAAATTTAAACTTTCGAAATTTTGGGGCTTTAACCACCTGGGGGGGGGGGGGGTGATGTTGAGGACCCCGAATGGCTCGGGAACACTCCAAAACGAAAGAGATATAAAGGAATATAAGAATGTAGGCATTTACTGTACTCCTATCTACCATAATAACAATATTGACAAATAGAAAAACTTATTACCTACCTATTAATAATTTTCTAAATAAATTAATAAATAACTCTATGTTTAAGAATTTACGTACATACATAATATTAAACTTCAAACTATACAAATATAAATATTAGTAGGCCCTACCAACCTATGAATAAATTTCGAAGAAATTTATAAGTTTACGAATTTATATACCTACTTAATATTAAACTTCAACCTATCCACACAATAAAAACCTAAGAATATTAGTGTAATTATTTTTTTTTATTTGTCATAATACCTAAAATACGTATGTTTCCAAAATAAAACAAAGTATAAATAATGACCAATTTGACAAAAAAAATTGTACAACTCGAATGACATTGAAAACATACACGTGAAATTTAAAAGAATTATGAGTGCCCTAGGTAGGGAGAAAAAACATAGAAGAAATTAAATTTAATAAATGGGTGCGTGTACTTAGGTACGCGCATGAGAAGTTATACTTCTTTGGCATCATTAAAAAATAGTTTTTAATTGCATGCAAAAATATTGCGTGGAGTCCCTCCGCGCGGAAGAAGTGAAACTTCGTAATGTGGAAATGAAAATAGGAAGGGGTAGAAATAGATTTTTAGTGAAATCATATTGTATCAAATCAAAATAAAAAAAATTAAGGAAATAAATGTGTAACGATTCATAGATTGATCTTCAGAGAGAGAGAGAGAGAGAGAGAGAAAGAGATACATATTGAATGACTATAAAACTTACTTTTTTATGAGAGCAGATTTTCATGAAATAAATCATGAAATCATTCAACGATAAAAGCTGTTTATTTAACTAAGCGGACGGGTTCGCCCGAAGGAGAAAATTGACGCGGCAAGACCTCGTGGACATAGAGAAATGACACACACTCACTATTTATGTGTTTATGAAACATGATTTTTTTCTGCAATTTAAATTGTAATATACAAAAACGGTATTGAAAATTGAAACAAATATGGTGACACTACAAACTGTCAAGATCTTTATTTTTTTCTTACTCTCTACTTAGTTCCTTACAATAGAAAAACGTAACGTAATGGCTTGAAAGCTATTGCACGGCAGGCATAGAGGAATGACACTAACAGTTTGTATATCTATGACACACATTACATAAAATTAAGATATATTTTTTTAACACGTTTAATTTTTTTTTTTTTTTTTTTTTTAGACAAAATATAGCCTATGTCCATCCCCAGGATATAATCTATCTCCTTGCCAAATTTCATTACGATCCGTTCAGCCGTTCAGCCGGGAAAAGGTAACAAACAAACAGACAGACAGACAGACAGACAGACAGAGTTACTTTCGCATTTATAATATTAGTATTGATGAGAATATTTTAAGGAAAAAATATTAACTAAATATTTTTGACAAAAATATTTTTTTTTTGTGAAGACGCGTCGTTGTAGATGGAAAAGAAAGGTCCATTTACAGTTCAAAAATTTTCATTACAAAATTTTAAGTTTTCCGTACCATGAAACAACTAGGGTCGGCGTTACATTCTACATCAGCATACAGTGTGTGCGAAAGATTCATCCTTGGATCGTCTTTCATCAGATACACATTCCTAAAATAATTTCATTTCTAATGATGCATTATTTTTTAATTGCACGTTTCTTTTGAATAAGCACAGCAAGTTTAAAAGGAATGTTGCCTCAAATTTACATATATACGTATTACAAAAATTTAACGAACGATTGTTTCGTCAATAGGCCCTACACGTGTTATTATTACATTATAGGAAAGTTTCACAACAAATGCTGATAATCCTTCGATTGTTTAATATTAGTTATATAGAATACGTTATACATAAAACATGTAAAAACGACAGTGTTCATGAATTTCGTAAATAGAAAAAACCTGATATACGACAACGGGCCGGTTTTATTAAAGCTTTAAAATTGTTATTATCATTAATATCGATATTAAAGAAGGTAACATAAAAAAATCAATTTTAAAATTTGAGATATTTGCTAAATATTTTCATTGCAGGGTTTTAGGTGGTAAATGTTTTTTTGTATAATTCCAAAGCAAAATTTAGGATTGCAGTTAGCGTAGCATCGGTAGGCAACACGTAGTTCATAGTCAGCAGTCCGGAGTCGCCAGTCAAAATTACATATCATGACCAAGGGAGTATTTGATTAAACCACATCATCGCGAAAGATTTTCTGATAGGTGAAAATATTT
Source organism: Bacillus rossius redtenbacheri (assembly GCF_032445375.1). Lineage (NCBI taxonomy): Eukaryota > Metazoa > Arthropoda > Insecta > Phasmatodea > Bacillidae > Bacillus > Bacillus rossius. The sequence goes on from NC_086338.1 coordinate 37,792,036, forward strand.
TGGCAGCTGGCGGTCTGGCAAGTTGTTTCGGGCCGAAGCCCGGCCGAGCCTCACCACCTCCACCTCCTAGGACTGAACCCGTGAGGGTATTCCAGGAGCACTAACTTTTCTTCTTTCATCCTGATGTCACCTGGTCTTAATGGCATCAGGATGTTTGGCCTCGGATGTTCATATGCCATGTTTTTGAATGGTTAAACACCATTCGTTTGCCTCAACCAGAAACAACTTATCCATTCTGTTTGAGCCGCCGTGCCTGCAGCCAGAATATAGCTTTGTCAATTTTATAAAATACTTTGTCAGTTGCATCCATGCAGATTTTAAACACGACGGCTGATGTTAAAACTCTTCAGTCATTCCGCGTGGGATCTCTTGTATGCCATTGCTCCGGGACGGTCTGGCAGTCCGAAATGAAGTTAGATGATATCCCACTGCTCGACTGGCGACTGCTGGACTGCTGTCTGTGGAACAGTTTATCTCCGACTGCCGCCTGCCGGTTGCAAGTTGTCAAACTGCGGACTGCGCATTGTGAATAAGGTCCTAGATGCCGAAACGTCCGGCGTCGCCTCTTCGTAAGCAAAAGAAACTAAAAATTGAACATTTATATCCAAATGGTTTTATTCTGCGGGCTATAATGTCAGGCATGCAGTCCGACTGCCGGGCTCGGGTGCTTGATGAGAATGTGACGTGAGACGAGTGGAACGGTATGTGCACAGACGATAACTTTTTTCCGCAATGCGTAACACGCCAGCGCACAGAGAGGTTTAAGTGACACGAGATACTAGTATAAACACAGCGTCGTTTTTTTCTTATTTTAGCGGCGGCTACACATTACACGTCTCTTAGTAACCTGTGGAATTCGTCAAGGTTTTACAATTAGCAGCGGCGATAATGCAATATGATACTTTTTTTGAACCGCTCTCACGGAGTTCCGTTTGTCAACTGTGAGTCTGAGCTTAGCGAGATTGACACGTGTACGTCTCCGAACGCATACACTTCCAACTTCCAGAACCGCACGTATGTTGCTAGACTCCGACGTTTATGGTTTGAATCACCGGGAAAAAACATAGAAGTGTGTACTAATCGTACGGCCATTAATAACATGCAACAAATGCTATTTATGACTTATTATTCTTGTTTTCTGTATAAAAATTTTCAAATGTGTAGAGGTGTTCCCACTACAAACTATCACAGTCAGCCATGGACAGCCGGCAAAATACTATTTGTTTTAATTGTGACTATAATGACAAGCTTCTATGTCCAAATTAAACTTACACTGTCTGAAATACTGCAATATTTATGCATGTTTGCACACACCGAACAGTTTGTAGCTAATTGCTTTGGGCACCAAATTCTGCTTACCAAATAAGAACCCCCACCCCCCTCCAAAAAAAAAGGCTCTTCTTATTCTTACGTTCATTCACAATTGAAGTTAAAAAAAAATACTTTTTTAAATGTTACGTGAAATTCTTTATTTCAACTTGGCGTTTTTAAAATGGTTAAATGCATATTTTGGTTAAAAGTGTTGATTGCATATAAATTTATACCATTAAAAATATTAATGGCCACATATAAAATAAAATTAATAAATACGTAACTAACAAAGCCATATAAAATCGATTTGAATATATCACTTGTATAATGAAATATTACTTATGCCCAACGATTTGGCGTTTACTTCCTTTAATGGTTTTGTTCTTCTTCCGAGGTGCATTCTGTCGTAACCTTGCCTTATGACCCCGCCTGCAGTCACGCTGAATTCTAATGTCGTTCGGCCTCAACACAACTAACTGTGGAATACGCGTGTACTCAGCCCGGTCTGGTGTCCACAGGCCCGCCCTAGCCGGGGTGAGTATTCAGTCCGGGCAAGCGAAGCACAACTGAAAGAGGACAGGAAGAAAGGCAGCGCGGAGACCCCCCTTCATCCTGCCTCGTCATCCAAGGTCAAGCGGCCGTGGCGGCGCCACATACCGGGAAGAACATTCGCGCAGCACACGTCGTAGAAATCACGGTTTTTCTCAAAATTTTCCGTTGTGACCTAGTGCAAATTATATACGCAGCGAAAGAGAAAGGATTGGTGCACGATCCAAAAGTGGTTTTACGCAATAGTAATGAAAACTGTGAGCTTGGCGTGCCTCTGAAAATACGCTAATTAGGCTTATTCAGCATGCATTTACTAATCGACTATATGTCTGAGACATCTTAAACAACTTTAGGATCATGCCCGGTACCTTAATCTCTTTTATATCCGAAATCGGTAATCGCATGTCAAATAGTTTCGATAAAAACAACTGATTGTTAAACCTCTGCAGCTCACTTTGCACTGCATGTAGGCGGGCCCCTTAAGGGCCCCGCCTACCTGATCACACAGACGGTGCGCAGAGCTTCAGGAAAAACAACGCGATTTCAAAACTACTCAAGATATCAGAGTGGGGTATGTTTACGAAAAGCATTTAAGAGTTCGCTGAGGCCCGAAAAGTACTTTTAATTTTGAATCATGTTTTTAAACTGTATTTCTAGAAGAGTTAAAATGGCTAAAACGCATGTTTTCAGAGTAAATTTTAGGCGTAAAACAACAAGTACAGATTATTAAAAGCACTTAAGGGACTTGCATTACACATTATCTTCATTTATCGGCCATATAATGTTGCGGCCACCGCTAAAATTTCACATTTATCCTGTGACGACGAGAAGACTGCGCGTCAGTTCACAGCCATGCGCTTAGAGGCGACACCGCGCTAGAAGCACCAGCGAGCGTCGCGCTTATCATCCCGCCTCACTAACACACATACACCCCTGACGAGGCGGGCCCCTTAATGCGCGCGCTTCGGGTCAGCTAGGGGCGACTGAATTGTGGCCCCTTGGAAGGGCAGCCCATCAGGATTTGTCTGACAGTGGTGTTTTTGAAAGCTTGTCTGAATTGTTGCCCCTTGGATGGGCAGCCCTTCAGGATTTTTCTGACAGTGATTAGTTTGTAAAGTGACCTTACCTAACCTAATCTAATCTAACCTAACCTAATCTAACCACTGTCAGAAAAATCCTGAAGGGCGGCCCATCCAAGGGGCAACAATTCAGAAAAGCTTTCAAAAACACCACTGTCAGAAAAATCCTGATTGGCTGCCCATCCAAGGGGCAACAATTCAGACAACCTTTCAAAAACACTACTGTAAGAAAAATCCTGATGGGCTACCCTTCCAAGGGGCAAGTTTTCAGGATTATTTAAACACTTAAAGAAACATGTTTTCAGAAATTGGATGGGCTGCCCTTCCAGTCGCTGTACAAACAAACCACTGCCAGAAAAATCCTGAAGGGCTGCCCATCCAAGGGGCAACAATTCAGCTCCCCCGTCAGCTACACACGTGACCTTCTGCCCGCCGAGAGCTCGCCTTCGCGACCCCCACAGTCTGCGGGGGTCGAAGTCAACAACAAGTGGTGCGTCCCGTATTTCATACCCCGGCAAGGTTTCAGTCCGGATCGTATCTCTTCAAAAAAAAAATTGGTTGTCTGTAAAGTCAGTTTACGGACGATAGTTTAACGTGACAACGTCATAACAAAACATTGATGAAATGATTGCATACTTTTATGAATAAAATTGAATCATTTTTATTGAATTATCTCTATTTTGTATGGATACAAAGAAGGAGTGAAATGAAATCTACAATTTAATTGATAAATTTACTTTTATTTGCACTCATTAATTCAAATATGTTTATTACTTTAACGAAGAGATTATTTTAACTATAACTTTTATACATGTTTGCTATTTAACTTCTTCCAATCTGTGTTATTCTGTTAAGGATAGGACGATGATAGGAAAAGTAGGAAACGAATGGGAGTGTTTCAAGTTTAATGTGCTTCGAAAAAGTCAAATCGATGGAAGAGAGATAGATGTGGCGCAAGCGTACAATGAGCGTAACGGGACAATGTGCGTAACGGGACCCTTTTTAGTGCGTGCAGCCGGCGTTCATCGATTTATTAGACGTTGTCACGTCAATAAAAAATGTTACCACATGAACAGATTAGTACGAAACCTTTTTTTTTGATACACGTGACGATGACACCCTAGTCTTGGAATACCTCGAGCTGGAACGTCACCAGACGGCAGACAGCAACTTCGAGCTTGATCTTCACCACTGCGTGATGACACTGGTTAACACTTGCTATAGGTTTCACGGCATATCTGCTGCGACGGCCAAGGCTGACGACGAGTCGTTTTCTCTGGAAATCCTGCTCCGGCGGGCTTGTGTCGCGTCGAGAAGGTGAAGGGCAAGGACCAATATTGCTCCGTCCCCAGATACGCTGCCCTGTCTGTCCGAAGTCGTCCGGGGGGGTAAAGCCCGGGTACGAAAGGTGGTGACAGTGGGCGCAGAAGGTGACCCAGTTGAACGACCGCTAAACAGTTAATAATTTAACGTTTTATTTTGGTTTTGGGAATTTTTGTTCGCGGCATCCACCACAGATGGTAGCACCGTGGTTACACATATTCGTTCCATGCGACTTCCGTTCCATTGACGAAATTACTCTTACCAATTGCCGTAGACCGAGAGCTAAGATGTTACACAACAAAAATATCATGGCACAGTCGAGCCTAGTGGGCTGATACCGACGAGACAGTTGTTACAAGAACGTAACATACAAACAACAACCTTGGAAAACACTGCGACAAAACAGACGGACCCAACGATGACACAAAAACAAATATTCATGGACAACACAACGAAAACGGCAGAGACGTAAGTAGTCGGCATCCCAAGACAAACAGTCGTTTCGGGAAATGCGATATATTCCCGTCATCAGGCACAACCAGACATATCCGTATTGCCCATGCATTCATACATTTTACATCGGCTGATTTTCGCTCATTGTTTTGGACTTCTGGACGAACAACATCCTGTTCAGGCGCTCCGACTCCGGAGAGAGATTGAAGACGTACAAGTTTGTGGCCTTCCAGATGCCCCGCTACGAGTCACCGGCGATCGACCTCCACTACTTCTTCGTCAACAGTCCCAGTGACGAAGAGAGAAAAAAGAGGGCATCGAAACTCTCCTCTAAGTTCATCACTCGGAACTGTGCAGAGTTTTGTAAGCGTTGGATTGTCTCGAAAAGGTCTTGACTCTCGACTGCTTGAAGATTGAAAATGTTTTATGCATTGCCCATGGCCTGTACTATCATGGAACATGGTCACATCTGACCCCGAGGACGCACCAGACTTCTCTAAATTAAATGACGAAGCAGGCATTGAAGAGCGCAATGAAGTTTTCATAAGAAGATTTAACGGTAAGCAATTCAGGCAACTATTGTAGGAATTGCTACCGAAGTTCGAGCAGAAAGGAGTGCTCTGATTCTGACAGGACTGAATACCATCGTATGGAAGGCACATTTAAAACTTTTAACCACCAATTTTTTAGTGTTCTTGACGTTCCTAAGTAAGGCTCAATTACATGGAAAGTAATTAATTTCTTTCTTTTTTTTTCATTCCCGCGATATTGTGAACAACGAAACATTTTCTGGTAACTTTCGTTTAAAATTTTCAACACTCTTGTTATTACTATACATCTGATTTGCATTTTAAACCTTGTATTCCTGAGTCATCATCAAATGTTATTTTTGTTATAATATGTTTACTAAAACTATCTTCAGTTTAATACATTTTCTTACATTTCAAAGATATAAACTTCTTTAAAATGTTTAATATTTTACTGTCATAATATAAGCTTCACAAATTAAGTTATAGTTTTAGCTTAGTAATTATTATAAACAGGAAACATTTGCGATAACCACTGAAGAAAATATCCCTATTCCTCACTTTTATTTTCAATTCAGCCACAGTCGCCAAATTTGTTGTCCTCCTGATGGTCCTCCTAATTTAGAAATAAATAAAGTGTCTACGATCAACCAATCTTTAAATACTAAACTACAAGCCCAATGACGTAACTTACTTACTGTCTGTGGAGTAACAACTCATATCCTCTTGCGTACCATCATCGCTTACATATTAAAATTTTGATTTGTCTGTGACTAATCGGTGATCGGTCTGAAGTTCAATTAAAATTACTTGGAAGTAATTTTAGTTTATCCATTGCTGAGTACACTGTGCAGGAATTATTATTCGTCCTCGCAAGTCCTTTAAATGCCTGACTAATATTTGCATATTTTTTTTTGGCAAAACATTAACAGGAATCATATATGAGAAGGGAGAGACCGATAAGTTAACAATTCTTAAGTTTCAGACTGTTCAGTTAACGTGGTGTAAGAAATTGCTAATAGCATCATAAAATATTTCCCCAAAAATACAAGGTATCCCATCCGTATTTGTTTAGGAAAAAGTTTAGTTCCTAAAAATTTTTGCAAAATTTTATAGTAAACATCCCATAAAATGCTTAGGGTGATTTCCTTTTCATGTTAAGGGTAATAACCAAAAATTTTAATAGTGTGTATAGACCATTCAGTTTGAAGCAATTACTTACATGCTGACATACTTAGGTATACATAATATGGTGTTTTTCGTCACGCAAATAAAGCCCCAAAATAAACAGAAACTATGCTGGACGCGTCACGAAAATTCAATTTCGGGCAGCCGCTAGGCTCTCACTAACTTAAATTTTATTTTGATGACTTAATTCAGTTTAAAGTCACACATCAAATAAAAATACTTCAAGACTGTGCACTTGGATCATGTGTGGATTATCTCTGGAAAGGTTTAAGCTTTCCAACTAATCCTGCGAATCTATATTATATGGTAGGTTGTAAGGTGCCTAAGGCGTCAAATTATGAATATAACAAACACTTTAATTTAATAAATAGGAAACAATTATTAAAAATTCCATTTATTTTCATATAGTGCAACTTAAAATAATGTCTGAAATACATACCCTTTAAAACCGAATTTTAGTAATTTTTTTATGAAATATTGCACACTTGCCATTAAAATTAAGAGGAATAAAACTGTCTATGTCCGCTTTAAAAAAAATCTCTCATATCCCTCTACATGAGAGTTCGAAAAACCACCCTTCATTCTCCTTATTACACCTAAAGCAGTTTTATGGTACTCCTTGATGAAATTTTGTAAACTCGATTTTCAAGTTACGAGAAATGTAACTGTCTACATTTATTTAAAAATCTACCTCCATTTATTATTTATATGAGATTTCGAAAAACCACCCCATTCTTCGTTTCCCACCACTTTTAAGTATAGTACTGGTACAACTTGATATTATCTTACACACTTGACGTTCAAAAGAGGAGGGAAAATTACTAACTACATCCAAATTTCATAAAAAAAAAAAAGGTTTTTTGAATACATGATATTAAAAATTCCCATTCCCCTTCATCAACAGTAAGAAGAATTTTTCACTACTTGTTGAAATTTTTCACAAATGTTTTTAAAAATAAAAATATAATTACTGTTGAACCTACCCTTTTTCCTGGCTAGATGCAGATTCCACTTTACTACCCCTTAAAGCAAATCTTTTGCTCTCCTTGGTAGAATTGTATAAAATTCACGCCAAAAAAAATGTGACTTTATCGTCAACATACAATTGAAGAAAAGAAATTCACTGAAAACATGTGCTTACAAAAAAACCATTAAAGCATTATTTTGTACTTCTAAATGAAACTTCGCACACTTGATGTTGAAAATAAGAAAAATAATATCTACTTCTGATTCAAACAAAAAGCTAATTAAACACAGAGATTTTTGTATACTACTTTATTCCGTAAATTCCCCCCCCCCCCTTTCAAACCCAGAACACCCTTTCTTCCCCTTGAATCAGAATTTGGACAACACTTGAAAACATTTTTTGCACACTTGACGTTATTAAGAACACAATTGCTGTCTACTTATGATTTTTTTTTAAATCCCCTTCACCTTGTATTCAAGCCTGGCAACGCCGGGTACTTCAGCTAGTAATAACAGATATAAAAATTAATGTTTTTTCGTTTGTCCGTTTGCCTTCCTATACCATTTATCCGATTGCGATGGAACTTTTGTGGGTAGTTATGCGCATGCCCGCAAAATTTTCTACGATAGTACAACAACCATTTTACAACAGGAAACACGCGAATCGTTTCAACAAATTTGTTTATTTCATATTATAGTTTAGCAGCAGTTCGTGAGTGGTCGGTATATGAGTGCGTACGCATGACAGAATTGAAAACTCAAATACAAACAGCAACATGTCAAAATAACAATAGAAAACGATCCGATCTCGAAGAAATTTTGTATGCTTGAACTCCGAAACACGAGGAAAGTCACTGTCTAGGTGAAATTTCGATAAAACAAAACTTTAAAGCAGAATCTAAGGTGGAGAGCGAATAGTAACGGATAATGGGTTAGAGAGAGATAGATCGTGATAGATATACGGTGAGAGATAAAGATAGAGATATACAGATCCAAACTAAATACCCCTAAATTAAGAGGAAGAAAGGTATAGGGAGATGTATAGAGATAAAGAGCGATATAAGGAGAGATAGAAAGATATAGGGATACATATAGCGAGATATAGATAGACAGAGAGATAATTTGTATGTGTACCTACTCAAATAAATTTTAACATTTTTGAAAGATGCATCGCAACGTATGCCGGGCATTAGCTAGTAATAGATATATTTCGTTTAAGGTTTGATTTCGCTTATTGAAAATAAAAATAAAAAACAGCGCCCAGAGATATAAAATGGGTGTGTAGGAAATTTTTATTTGAAGATTCTGAGATCGTTTCAATAGGTAATCGCAGATTACCTGAACAAATAACATTACATTTTCATTTAAAAACCGTTTATTTTTTTTCCGCTGCGTGCGGTATGTATACGCGCTGGTAGCGATCATGAACAACACAATTCACGAGTACGTAACCCGATACTTCGTTGCAACTACCGCAACGTTTTTTTTTTTTTTTTTTTTTTTTTTGGAAAAAAAGGCGGCCTGTTGGTGTTTCACGACCTACGTTGTGCATTTATTTTATTTTATTTTTATTTTTTCCTTCAACCGTCCCGAGGCGAATATATATATATATATATATATGTGTGTGTGTGTGTGTGTGTGTGTGTGTGTGTGTGTGTGTGTATATATCGAGGTCAATGTGCGCCTTGCCTTGCGGTCATCAGTCGCCTTCTCTCCGGGAAAAAAAAAAAAAGATGGCGCCGAAGCCAGAGACAATTTATAACGTACGAGCCGACGATAAGGGCGGCCCCCGGTGTTGTTTGCGGGCGGAGGGGGGTGGGGTGTAGCGGAGTGGGGGTAAGAGAAGGGTCGGGCCGGGAAAGAGCGACGAACAAGGAAACAAGGCGGGTGAAGAACTGACCCGGGAAGGGGATGATATAACCGGAGATGCTCTCGGAGATAATTGGCAAGGAGGCCCGCAGGCCCGACGGGAAAAGGAAGCTTACCCTGACATTCAAATATTTATCCGCGGCCTCTCCTGGCCCTTGTGCCCCCCCCCCCCCCCCCAATTCCCCCCCCCCCCCCCCCCCGCAAAGCCCAGAGGGCGGCCATGGCGAAGGAGTAGGATACCCGCTGAGAATCGTGCGCTGAGATCCCTTGGTTCGACTACCCGCTGTGTGCACTTTCGACACGGAGAGCGAAGTAGGTGTGTGTTTGTGTGTTAGTTTGTGTGATAGTGTGTGAGAGAGAGAGAGAGAGAGAGAGAGATAGTGTGTGTGTACAGGGGCCGGTGCAAGGTAAATTGGCGCCCTAGGCGAAAAACCTTAATGCCCCCCCCCCCCCCCAAACACCACAAAAAAAAATTTCCTTGCCTCAAAATACATCACGTAAGCCTAAGATTTTGTCAACAATCAAATGTAAGCAGGCTTGTGTTTTTTTTTTACTTTTTTACTTATTATTACAAATCATAAACAGGTCACCGTGGACTTTAAATAATTACTTATATCAATATAAACATTCCAAACTGTTACAAAAATCCATTTTCATCTACTTGATGTAGGCTTTTGGACATACGCCATTGCTTAGCAAAGCCTACATCAAGTCATGCACTCCCATTGCACAAATCTTTCAAAGACATTTTCATCTAGTTTCAATAATCGTTAAACATATTATATCAGCTGTTATGTGTCGTGCTGCGCCGCCCCCAGCTACTTGGCGCCCTAGGTGGTTGCCTAGTTAGCCTTTATGGACGCGCCGGCCCTGTGTGTGTATATAAAACTGTCACACTTGTAATTCCGAGAAATCTGTTGAAATCAAGACGTCATATTGCGGTACTTATCTCTTCCCTTCAAAATGGCTATATACATCCATAGCCATATCAAGCACTGCTGAATTGACTACTGTAAGGAATTTTTTTTTTCTTTGAAAAGAAATGAAATTAGAATTTATTATTTTTAAAAAAAGAGAGAAACATCTTTGGGGCGTTAAGAGTAAAATTTTCACAGGCCGAATTTAAAACGTTTATGGCGCGAAAAGGACAGAGAGTAGGTACTTGAGCATTATGCTATATATGTTACTGGGCTCGTTTTCGTTTTCCTCTTTGCGCGAGGATTTGTCCCTCATCCCACAACAAAAAAAAAAAAAACGAGAGAGATAGATAAACGAAAGAATAAGACAGAGAGTGTGCGCTTGTGCTTGTTTCAGAATATATATATATATATATATATATATATATATATATATACATACAGTCAGCTGTGAATGCTTTGAATTTTACATTTGCTACCAGCACGCTCGCGTTCCTCCTTGTTCGACCAGCAGCGTAGAGAGCACTGTTGAGACAGTTCCTGCATTTACCGCATAGATAGCGCTACATGTTATGAATTTCATATTTCGTTCACAGATTTGGCGTGTTCCAAATGGCAGAATTTTTTTCAAGGAACAGTCACTCGCAGAGTTTTTCTTTATTGTGTGAGTATTTTAACAGTGATAAATATTTATTTTTGATTAATTATTAATTTTATTCTCTCTCTGTCTCTCTCTCTCTCTCTGTCTCTCTCTCTCTGACATTTTACCCCTTACGACATACTTACGAGTCGAGGTTTTTGTGGGAATGGAAAGCTTCAATTTCAGAATGGGAAATTTTCACAACATGACGCACAATAACTACTGATAATAAGGCAGCCGTGTACTTTCAATGTTATCACGTTCGTCATAAAAGTTTTTAGTAGGCATTTTTTACGTAATTATCGTTAGTAACAATGATATATATTAACATATAACATTTACACAGTTGAACTATTGTCAGAATTAGAGTACTGCTTTACTCCAATAAAAGACACAAATTTTTCTTTACGATTATGCCTATTGCATTTATTAAATTTTTTTTTCTCAATGTACAAGTAGCGTAAAATAAAATTTTTAAAAGGAATGTGTGTGTGTGTGATAAAATAATGGTTTCAAAAAAAAATGTTTTTTACGTAAAGGCGTTCTTCAGGATTGCCTCTCGACAGGATTTTCAGAGTAAGTTTCTATTGGCAACAAAATACACCGAAATATTCCTCTTTGGCTCCATTTGGCGACCTAGGGCCGTCGAGACTGTTCCCTAAGCAAATGGGGCGCACCACGAAGTCTCTCCTCTCGGCGATAAAATATATTATGCAGTCGCGTTTTTCACCGCACCGCGACGTTACTAACGCTATTCATGCTTCTCGTGTCATTCTGCTTTTCCCTGCAGACCTCACCACCCACACTGTTCACCATCAAATTCCTTCTTCCGCATTAATTTTTTGTTTCATTTATTTATTTACTTTTTTTTTTTTTTTTTTTTTTACCCAGTGCGCTTCTTCGAGACGTACTCAATTCGTTACAGGTTTTTTTTTTTTGAGCTTGGTCGGCAAAATGAAGCCGAATCAAGTGCAGTTTAAGAAACTGAAGTACATTTAAGAACTTTTCAACGAAAATGCAGCTCCGATAAACAAAGAAGTCTTCATTATAGCAGATTATTATATCTGCGGTACAGGAATTTTTGTCAAATTACGAGTTCGGTGCAACATCTGTGTTCCGTTCTGAACAGTGTAAACTGTCGCCTTGACGGTAGGAGATTGTTTCTTGTTCTTAACAAGTGGTCTTAACAAATTTTCGAAAGTTTTTTTTAATACTTGGAGATGAGTCTTCAAATGTTATGACCAAAGAAAGTAACCGTGTACCCGTAAATTTCGAAGATACTCGTACATTTTCTCGGAAATTTTTGGATAATGTTTAACCAATATCCTCGAAAACCAAGAAGAAAATTCGTACTAGGGTAAAATCCTAAATTATTTTGATTTAATTTTTTTTTCATAAGATTTAAGATTAATTTGTAATATAACCACATTCGTAACTAACATTTCATAACTACATTCGTATATAGGAAAACAATTTCTACTAAATAAAGGTCATTATTGAATGATTTTAACTAACTAAAAGACCAATTTTTTTATGTCAATCCCAAAATGAACTGAAATCATGAAATTGTGTGGTATACAGTTTGGGATTAATCATTCTTATGTAGTCTTCGTCTTGAAACACTTTATTTTTAGTATGCCATTATTAAATAACCAAATTGATTTTTTAAAACCCCTGAAACGGTCAGTTTTCTATAGTTATGTGATAACCTAATTCTTAATTATTTATGAATAATATTCTAAGTGCAATGAGCTTTAAGACGAAGGCTACATACAAACTGTTGGTCCAAAACGGTATTACACAATTTTATTCAAGTTTTCAGTTCATGCTAGAACTGACATATATTTTTTGCTTTAAGTTCATAAAAAAATTGATAATGCCTTTCTTAATAGAAAAACAATTTTATAAAAAACCAAATATGGTTGTATTGTGAATTTATTTAAAATCATGTGCAAAAGCACAAAATATAAAAGGTGTATAAATTAATTTATAATTCAACCCACTTAAAAGTGTAACACAACTTGCAAAAAAATTATGTTGCAGATAGTTGTTGGGTCCTACGAACTGATGTGGGTTATAAGTAACTTTCAATTCATAATATTATTTAATTGAAAATTATTCCTAGTTTTTTAACATAAGTAAATACACTGATTATTCATGGGTTGCTACAGGTAAACGCCAAACATGGGTATTCATAGCTGAAGAGATAGTAACTTATCTCAGGCCTCGAAACGTCGCTACTGTTTCTTCGTGTTTGCCTCTTTGTTCTGTTTTTTTCGTTGCGTCGTTTAAGTTTTGTGCGTGTATGTTACCATCTGTGTTCGTTATTTTTCTGTCCTTCTTGAAACCTCCAGATGGCTTAGCACATAATATGTAAAATACGTATGTTGTTACAAGTGTGGGAACACAGGTCCGGAAAGGATAATCCAATTAAATAATTTCCGTTTTATTTATTAGCTAATATTCACACTATTAATTAATTTACAAAAATCCATCACACCTTCATAAGTCCATTTTGTTTCAAACAGTGTAGCTCTCTACTCTTCGTCTCTTACCACTCACATCGGTCCCAACATACTGCTCCGCATTGCTCATTCGTCCACACCGCTACACTGTCCCCGATGCTCTGATACTCAACGATCCGCTCTTGGCACTCGAGTCCTGTCGCTTGACGCACGCTATCACTCGCTAAAGTGTCACTCAACCTCTTCACTTCAATGTCCTCGCAGTTCATGCTTCCCGTCTAGGCTATACACCTCTCAAGGTCCGCTCTAAGATAGGTCTCGTAGCCCTTAGAAATGTCACGTCTTCAGAATCCTCAACTTAACACTCGAAGCTACGAGAACAATGGCGTTCTAGTTAAGCCACTTCACGAATACGGGGCTCTGGAAAAGTGCCGAACGAGAGAGAGAGGGGGGGCTGCTAATCGCATTACCATAATAGAGGGACGGGTGCTACCTGCCTCTACCCCTTCCCCCGCATCCTCACCAAAGCCTAAGGCTGGCGCGCAGCTGACTGACCAGCCTGGTCTCTAGTATCCTCATAACAATATTCATATAATATGGCTATTTTCATCGTATTTATTTCGTTAGTTTTTCCTGATTTTGGTCTAACTCCTGCCAAAATCATTAATGATTGTACAATCAGTCTACATAATTATTACTCTGTGACCAGAAACTCCAGATGACTTGCGGGGAAACGGATTTAATAGACTAAAAATGGGAAAATGTAATTAGACATGCGCGAGAAAGATGCGCAGTAGAAATTTTATGAGTATATCATTGGACATCATGTTTGCCAATAGAACTGTCTAAAAAATGTAGTCCTGGCAGACGGCAGCTGGTGCGTCGCTAAGGTTACAGAATCTCACGTTTCTTTGAATGTCCCATTTTGAATACAGTAATTGTTTTGAATTTCATCGTGAGTGCATTTAAATATGTTCTGTGTCAATTTCTACTTAATGTCTGTTTGTGCCTGATGACGGATTGATTTCTGTTCCCGAAACGTCGCAGCTGTTTTGCCTTAGGATGGCTACTGTGTCAGTCTTTGCTGTCGTTCTTGTGTTGTTTGAATACATATTTCATTTCATCGCTAAGTTCACGTGTGCGTCACTTTATTGTCGGTGTTTAGTCCAGATTATTTGTTTATTATCATCGTTGGGTTCTTCAGTCTGCCGCTTTGTTGTCCAAAGTGTCTTTATTTTTTTTTTATTTTTTTTTTACATCTGTCTCGTCGTGTTGTTCCACGAAAATTTTTGTGCTGCCTTTACATACAAAATTTGATGTCAGCTGGTTTTTGCTCGTTTACTGTGTGTTTGTGTATACATATTTCTTTGTCAGTTCTTCGGGTTTTCGTTATGACATGCACTGTAAATTAGCAATGGCGTATGTCCGAAATAATGGTTTTAATCAAACCTACGTTTCCTTATTTACAACAGCTGAATTTGACAGATGCATTGGCATATCGTGAGTCGTATGCGGAAGACAAGAAACGGTTCTTTTCTTTTGTTGAATGTGTGTCGTTTCGTTAAATATGCGTATTTTAATTTGTAATAGCGCTGAATATTTAGTGGTTCGAAACCTCTTAGTCTCGATAAAAACATTTTTTCAGGGATTCTGGGTCATTTAGTACGCGTAAAACCTGTTCCTTTGGTCTAATTGCTTGTAATTGATTTTTATCGATACTTCAGGTCTGACAGTTCGGATACTGTCTTGACAGCTTGAAATATGCTGTTATCAACGAAGGCCTTGTGGCCTGGAGACGTCTGGTCTATACGCCTGACAGTGTACATGGCCTGTACTCGTGGTCCGAAGACACTTGGCCGGGAATCAATACAAGGACAGAAATCCATCGAGTCAATAATTATTTTATTAAATTATTTTTTTGATGAATTTTGGAATTTTTTCCGAATTTCTTGGTCAATTAATACAAATTTCCAAAATTTCGGCCAATATGTCATCATCGGCTTACTGGAGACTGGTAGACTAGGAACCTAACCTGCTTATATTGAATAAAAAAAATTATGGAAAATTATTTTTTTCATCAATCAAGTATCGAACCAAGGACAAAAACTGATCGAATCAGTCATTAAATTTAGTGCAGATTTGTTTTGTTTTTTTATGAATTTTGGAATTTTGCACGAATGTATACCGAATTAAATACGAATTTTCAAGATGGCGCCCAAATTTCAAGTTGGCGGGCGCCAGAGTAATAAATTATTACTGCACTCTAGTGGGTAAAAATTAAACTAATATAGCAGCAGCATCCTCTAGCAGACGAAAACAACATGCTGGATCCAAAATGTCGGCCTCCAACAGACGAAAACAAGATGCCGGACGTGACGTAATCTAACTGGCGATATATTAACAGTGCCATTAGTGTTGGGAAGTCAGTCTGCCGGTGGCTTCCGTGGAGGAAGAATACATCGCATATTTTTTTTTTTTTTTTTTTTAAATTTTTGCCCTCACCGGTTTCGAACCAAGGAAACCATTATGTAAGTGCGTTTTCCAAATAAAATTGTATTTAACAATGATTAATTAATGTTTATTATAATTTTATTTTTTGTTAAAATTTTCTAGTTAAATAATTTCAAGATGTTTGCCTTTACATGATAATCAAAGATGCTGGAATGTTTTTTTATTTATTTATTTTTATTTTTTAATTTTAAAATTTTTACATTATAATCAGATAATAATTACTGTTTATTAAGATGGCTGCAGTAACGAAAATTGCAACGGTTACGTAACAATTCAAAATGGCCGCTATGGCATCCTAATTGTCAAGGTCATGACCTCAGCGGCTTATGGCGACTCTTAGATGCAGACTTTAAGACGCTTTGCGAACTTTTCAAGCCACTGGCATATTTAAGGACTAAAACGGAAAATTTTCCCTCAAAACGTGAATTTTTCCCTAAAAATAGGGACATTTTTATTTTTCAGTTTTTTTTTTTTTTTTTGAGATTTTTTGGCGAAATTGTTTTCTAAAAACTTAAAATTTTTGTGTATTTTGACGAATTTTTGACAAATTTTGGAAAATTTTGAGTAATATTTGGCAAATTTTGAAGGTTAAGGTCATACAAGATGGCCACCGTGGCGCCACAATCCAAAATGGCGGCCATGCACTCAATTCTCACTCCGACTCCAGGCACCGGAAATACCGAAGTATTACCCATACTACTTACATCTCCTACTCATTGATATAGAACATACTATTTTTTATTACAAACAAGAATGAATTATTTGTGTACATTAATTGTCTTATACTCGGCTATTAGACGTCGAATAGATTAATCGAATCCCCCACCCGATTTTTTTTTCTATTAGTTATGGGTTCGCCCAACAGATAGCGCGAAATGTCGCTCAGAACAAAGTTTAAGCCTCCACTGTAATAAATCACTTCTATATCGTCCTCCTTGTTCTATGGCTACGCCCTGCGCACAAAATCCGTTACAAACACCGATGTTTTCAAGACCGGGTTCGTTGCCGAGTCGGCGGTGTTTGGTTAACGTTCGGCCTCCTTCCATAACTGCTCAGCTGTGCCGTGTCCTTCTGCAAGCAGCGCTGTTTCCAATCGGACCCGCGGGGCCCGGCTCGCAAGACGTTCCGGCGGGCGGCTACAATAACCGCCATGATGTATTCAGTGTGTGCGCGGCCCGCCCTATTGTCGGGCGTGTTCGCGGCGCGGGAAATGGCCTTCTCTCCTCCCGCGGCAGAGGGGCCCCGCTGCGTGGAAATTGATCGGACTGTGACGGATGGCATGGGTCGGATCTCGGAAGAGGGTGGAACGGGGGAGGAGGAGGAGGAGAAGAAGATTGTGTAGCGGGAACAGAGAGGAGAAGGAAATGGAAGAAGGGGTTGAGAGGGAGAGAGAGAATCGATGCTGGAAGCTTCGGAAGAAAGCGTCCAGCCTTTTACCTACCTTTCTTCCCTCTCCACCTCCCCCCTTTTTTTTAAGGCTCTTCCTCACCAGGCATTATTCTTTTTTTTTTCCTCGTTCCAGATTTTTATGAAGATTTATCTCGAAAACTGGTTGTAAAAAAAAATAAAAAAGAAGACTGGAATGAACTTGGAGACTATAAGTAGAAAAGAATAAATAAAACTTTTCTGATGTGTAACATCTAGGCTCTCGGTGTACGTTATTTGGTGGTGTTTGTTCCGTGAATGCGATAGAAGTAAAAGAAGGGAAATTGTGTAACAACGGTGCTGCCATCTGTGGCGGATGGCGGAAAACCAAAGTTTCCAAAGTCAAAAGGAACGTTTGTAACATTAAATGTTGAGCGAATTTTAAAAAGATGAGCAGTATTTCTTGGACGAAAATCAGGTCCAAAACTGGGGTTTAATATTTTTTTACAGGTCTTTTTCGCTTTTATCAGAGCTGTTTAATATTTCCGTCTGCTAATCGAATGTTTTGACAGTCTACGTAGCAAACGTGCTTCTATCTGCTTGTGATTGGGGCAAGTAACGTTTACGACCCCGGCAGAGAACTCTAGCGGCGTGTGCGGAAAGTACGTGTGTGATTCGCGTCCAGAAATGTACTTGAAAATATATTTTACGTATAGTTATCACGTTCGGCATTGGAACGTGCAACGCATTGGAATGTGGCTTTTCTAAAAAGGTTTGTTACGGGTACCCGTGTACCGGAACATAAAAATGTGTGTGTGTGTGTGTGTGTGTGTGTCCCTGCGAAGTATGATACTGTCCCGATGGTGAAATCCCTTGACAACCTCGTAAAGACATATCACGTCGGATTCTGAGGCCGTCCCTCAGTCACAAGATATTTTATATTTTAGTAAATAATATCATATACAGTACACTTGTAAATAACGTCTGTAAATTTGTAAATAATCAATGTTGAATAATCTTTCAAAAAAATTATATGTGTTAAACTGTTATGTAAATAGTGTAACTTGCTAATAGAGCCTTGTGTTCTCAAGTTACTGGCAGAGCTGTTTTATTGTGTGCTATGAAATATTATTTTTTGGAGTATATAAATTTACGTATATATTGTTTTACGTGAGTGTTATATAATCATTCACTGTTTAAGTTTTCAGTTGGTAACAGTAGAAGATAATAAAATGTGGAGTTTGTTTAATGAAATGATTGACTACGCATTTGTACAGTTTGTTTTTGCAGCGTGGTTGTTTGTTTACCTGTGGAGTAGATAAGTGCCAAGGCGAACGCCAGTGCGGTGGTCAGACACCGTCAACATTAAGGCTCTTGCTTGCCTCGATATTCAGGCCCTCGCAGTGTGTGATTTCTCTAAAATATTGCTTGCGCCAAAATTGCGTTTGTTATGTTTACAGACCTGGTACCGTAAAGGAGGCTAGCGTATACGGAAGCTTGTAATTTCAGATTGAAATATTTCTTATCATTATGTTTAAGTAGGTGAAAATTATCCAACAAATTGTGTGTTAACGTACGTATGCATTCACTCTAGCCCCTTTGTTTTAGTTGCGTTGCATCCCTCTCATTTTAAGGGAAATGTACCAAAGTTATAATTACATAGTTTGTGATACGAATTTATTTCTGGAAGTTATTTCCATAAAGTGATTATTACTAAATAATTGATGTAATTGATATTACAGTGTTTTGATATTTGAGGTTCGTTCCTTTTGATGTCATGTTAAATAATCCTTTTAAAATTGTAACATAGTAAACTAACTACTAAATCATAACAAAATCCTTAATAAATAATGTGTTAAATATTAGTACTGGATTATTTCAATCAGTCCACTCAATACCTGACTCTAATATTTTAATAAAAATTTTGCTCGTTACTGAGGTTTTATGTAACACATACTGGCGAGTACTGAAAGACTCACTCACTTTTTTTATTATTAAGAATTCTTGCCTGACATTGTTATTTACTGACAGAACCCGATGGAATGTGCGTGACTCCAAAACGTTGGACTCGCGATCGGTTCGGGAAGATCCTGGGGTCGTAATACCTGGTTTAGGTTTTTCTGAACTCCCGCCCCTTCCCCTCGAAATCTCTCCAGGCAAACGCAGGGATGGTGCCTCACTGCATGGGCCATCACCGATTTCTTCCTCGGTTTTCCTTATTTGTCTGTTTTATATGTCAGTCTCTAATTACCTCGTTGTTGGATGGACGGAAAAAACTAAACACAAACCAACTTGCAATTAGCGGATTGCTGGAGTTTGTTTTCCGGGGGAGACAATTTGGAATTAAACATACTTTTACAGCAGGGTTGGGGGGGGGGGGGGGAGAGATTTCGAAAGGATATTCCGATTAATCAATTAAACGAATATTTATTTACTACACTCAAACTTAAAATTATCTGTCGATCAGAAAATTGACTGAAACTAGGGATGGGCCAAATCAAATCCTCAAATACCATCAAATCCTTAATATCCGAAGGTTTCGATATTCCAGAAAAAAAATATTCTATGATAAATATTAGAGAAAATACTGTAAATAATATAATCAAACAAAATAACCTCCAAAGTTTACTGGGTAAGTTTTTTTTCTTCACACTATCCTGTTACCATTCCTCAAGATAGTGTACTTTGCAACAAGTAATTATAGAAATAAAATTACAATATAATTGTTTCTGGAAACTTAATTTGTGAAACAACGATTTAAAGGGTAAAATGTTTGAACACAATAGTTGTTTTGTTTTTTTTCATTTATTGTAAAATGTTTTATTTTTGACCCCTGATACCTAAGGGATTGTCCATTAGTCACGTGTGGTTCGAAAGGGTGAGGGGGGGGGGGGTCGGGAAAAATCACGAAATATCACAAGGGGGGAAGAGGGGTGTAGAGAGATATCACGTGTATTTATTTTTTCGCGCGATTTCTACTAAACCGAAAAGCGACGCGTGACGACTCGCCGTAGCCAGGCAACAATATCCCCGCCCGCCGCAACATGAACCACCCGGGTCGGCTTGCCAATCGCCAGTAAGACTGTGATTTTGGCGCCGAATATACATGCTGTGCTTAATTTTCCAGAATTAAATTAGATTATACCTGTATTTAAAGATAATGTTCTGAAAATTTTAAAAATATTTTGTACCAAAAAAAATACACGTTATTTATGGGGGGGGGGGGGGTTA
Source organism: Bacillus rossius redtenbacheri (assembly GCF_032445375.1). Classification (NCBI taxonomy): domain Eukaryota; kingdom Metazoa; phylum Arthropoda; class Insecta; order Phasmatodea; family Bacillidae; genus Bacillus; species Bacillus rossius. The sequence continues at coordinate 37,812,430 of NC_086338.1, forward strand.
GTCTAAAACCTCACCACAAATCACTATGGGGGAGGGGGGGTTAAAAATTTGCTAAAAAAACATCACGTGATTAATGGACGACCCCTAAATTGGGATTCAAGGGGTATAATTGAGGGTATATTCAAATTCTAGATTAGCATTCGAGAAAATTTTGGATTGGAACCATCACTAATTAAAACCTAATTCGAGGTACTGTATGGAATTCAAATTCTATATTCGTACTAGAGAAAATTGAGATTCGACCCACCACTGATTAAAACCTAATTCGATGTTCTTCCTAGGATTCAAGAAAATTGAGATTTGATGCATCACTGATTAAAACCAAAATTCGAGGTTCTTCCTGGGATTCAAATTCGAGATTCGTGTTCAATATAATTGAGATTTGATCCGTCACTAATAAAAACCTGATTTCAAGGTAGCTACTTTCTGGGTTCCAAATTCTATGGACTCGGATTCGAGATAATCGGGATTCGACCCTAATTAAAAACCTAGTCATCTGCTAGGTGCGCACGCGACTTGTCGGTTCTTGTCCGCGCGCCGACGGACGGCTCATTCGCACGTGCCGCGTCGCCGACGAGGCATCCGGTCTCCCTAGCCGTCGTCGCTGGTGGCCAGGGGCGCAACAACTAAATTTTCAAAAGGAGGGGGGGCAATATACCTTTTTATAAAGAATTATCGATCCCTGCTATTGAAGCGGGGAGTCCGGGGGTCCTCCCCCGTGGAAAATTTGTATTTCAAGGTGGAAAATGGTGCTATTTAAGCAGTTTTATTATTAAAAATTGATTACACAACTAGTATAAATAACATATTTTTTTAGGCCTTTTGTATGTTAAAGAGAAAAAAAAAGTTCAATGAAACAAGCACCTACATGCTTCCTAAATAACTTGACATAGCTATTTATATATAATAATTATGAGTGATAAAAGTGTTTTGCAAAATCCGACTTGTATAGCACTTTCTTTGCCCCCGTTTGCCCCCACTTCAAGGTTTCAGAAGGGGGGGGGGGGCAAAATACCCTTGCCCCTCCCCCCCTTTCCTGTTGTTGCGCCCCTGCTGGTGGCCCCAGCTTTCTGGCATCACGTCCCACTCCGGCGCTGGCATCGCCGCCGACAGGGCTCGCTGCTATCCTTGCCGCTTGCAGAGTGTTCTCTAGCGTGCCTGAGAATAGCACCCAAATCCCCATCAGGACACGGCACAAACAGCACGAGCTCCCGAGAGCCTTTAGGGGGGGAAATCGATACGTCATTTCTTCGCGATTCGGTTTTTGGGTTGGAAAATCAAGCTACGTGTGGCGGGGCCGAGGAAACCCGTCAATCAGCTTTTAAAAAAAAAAAAAAAAAAAAAAACTCTTTGGTACTGTCGCCAACATCTCAAACTGAACTCCCTCGACGGTTGTACACCAGGGTTCTTTTTATCCCCCGCCCTCTGCGAAAAATACACGTCGAAAAATCTCGTAACGTATCCATCGCTCTTGCGCGACGAGGTGGTTACTGCGAATGGATCAGAAATATCCATGTAAAAAAAAATCACAGATATTTTGTAAGTTTGTACCTTTACCACTAGAAAATAGTTTTCGCAGTAGCACTGTGGTATGATTCTTGCCAGTGCATTTATGATTTTTGGTATACCAGTACCCCCAATAGTTATAGTTATTTTTAAACCGTACACAAAAGCGCACATTGAAAAACCTAATATAATGAAATAAAATTATATTATAAATTATCTCGGAACAACGTTTTACATAAATGCCAAAATAACCGTAAACATTTGTTGTACAAAGTTACAATATCTTTCTTGCAGTATTACAAACTATTACTTGGTAATGGGTTTCCAAATGAAAATTTTGTAAAAAGGTACATAAAACCTTTTTGACGTGACAACGTCTAATAAATCGATGCACGCCGGCTGCACGCACGAAAAAGTGTCCCGTTGCGCACATTGTCCCATTGCGTACATTGTCCCGTTACGCTCATTGTACGCTTGCGCCGCATCTATCTCTCTTCCACTCGATTGTAACAACCATCGATTTGACTTTTTCGAGGCAAATTAAACTTAACACTCCCATTCGTTTCCTACTTTTCCTATCGTCGTCCTATCCTTAACAGAATAACACAGATTGGATGAAGTTAAATAGCAAACATGTATAAAACTTATAATTAGTTAAATAATCTCTTCGTTAAAGTAATAAACATATTTGAATTAATGAGTGCAAATAAAAGTAAATTTATCAATTAAATTGTAGATTTCATTTCACTCCTTCTTTGTATCCATACAAAATAGTGATAATTCAATAAAAATGATTCAATTTTATTCATAAAATCATGTAATCATTTCATCAATGTTTTGTTGTGACGTCACGTTGAACTATCGTCCGTAAACCGGCTTTACAGACAACCAATTTTTTTGTTTCTGCGTGGCGGCTGTGAGGACGAGGTTGCTCCCCTAGCGTCACGTGGTCCGCCGAGCGCGGGGCAGAGGAACATCGGGCAGCATTCCAGGTCGAGGGGGACGTTAATGAACAACCCTTCGAGTCGCGGCCGCGACTTCACCCCCATCCAACCCCCTTCTTCCCGACCGGCGACCCTTGGACCGTCGCCCCCGCCAGGGTGTGGTGTATGCGCGAGTTACGCCGTTCAGAAAAAAAATCGGAGAAGGGGGGGGGGGGTTGTGTGTGGGGCATTAAAAACCCCTGGAGGGAAATAAGAAACATATCTAAAATATTTTATAACTTTACATTAATGGCCCTTAAAATGCAATATTTCGCTTAGTATTTTAGTTATTTATATGCGTTGAAAAACGATTTTGTTAAACTAATTTTCGAAAATTTTCTGAGTAATTGACCCCCGGATCATCTGGTTGGACACTATCAAATTCAAAGTCCTAGGTAAGTAATTTTTTTTAGGGGGGGGGGGGTGATTAACAAAAAAATATATATATAAAGGTCGTATATGTATAAGATTTTTCTGTTTGACGCTCAGTTTATAAACCACGTGTTCACAATAACTAGATATTTATCTGTTGCGTAGCGTCCATTGGTGCTGTTGAAATTCGAGCAAATTCACGCGATTTCATGTGTGCATTTTTTTTTCTAACCTCTTCGGGGAGTATTTCCGTTTAGCATAGTATTTATTTATTTATTTATTTTTTACTTCATCCACGGTGTCAATGTCGAATCCAGTTCGATCTCTCTTTCCACAACCCCGCCCAGTCAGGGGATGTATCTGTGTCGGTGAGGCGGGACGATAAGCGCGACGCTCGCTGGTGCTTCTAGCGCGGTGTCGCCTCTGAACTGGCGCGCAGTCTTCTCGTCGTGCATAGGGCGACTATGAAAATTTAGCGCTAGCTATAACGTTATACGGCGGAGAAACTAAGATAAAGATGTAGTGCAAGTCCCTCGGATGTTTTTCAAGAATCCTTACCGGGCGTTTCATGCCTAAATATTATTCCGAACACAAGCGTTCTGATCATTTTTACAATTCTAAAAATTACTATTTAAAAAAACTAAATCCAGTAACAGAACTACTTATCCGTCCTCAGCGTATTCTTCATTGCTTTTCCGTGAACAGACACCACACGTCGTACGCGCGGCCTGGTAGGCGGGGGGCACCTTCACGTGAAGGTCGTGAAATCAGTCTTCCCCGTCTCTTTTATCTTCCTTTATCCCTTCTACCGTTGCCGTGTCTTCCTTCGACGTCCAGAGAAGAGAAGGGGCGGCCCGCCCTCCAAGGGCCCTAGGCGTCCGAGCTGCGAAACTCTAATTACAGTAACTCAAAGGACGCTGCTGCGCTTTCCCTTTCTAGATCGGTCGTTGGTGGTGGGGGGGGGGAGCGAATGGTGGGTTGAGCAGGGAAAGGAGAGAGGGAGAGAGAGAGAGAGAGAGAGAGAGAGAGAGAGTATCTCTCGCTCCCTTATTCTTCGTCCGGGACGCGATCCCATCTCGCCCGCTTCTCCGGCGAGAAATCCCGACAGGCAGGTTCCCCGGGACCGCACTCCAGGGACGCGAACGGTTATCCCTCGGGCGCTCCGGACAAGGCCTCGCCCGATCCGGGATCGAAATAACTGTTGGGGTTTGTGGGGGGAGGGGATACAAGAGGGTTGGAAACGTACGGTGGAGGCAGAGATTCGCGCAAACTGCAATTTTTTTTTTTTTTGTTATGAGTAGAGACCCGGAAAATTGGCGGGGGGGGGGGGGGGGGGGGGGTTGTCCGTAAGTCGGTTTACGGACGATAATTTTACGTGATAACGTCATAAGAAAACATTGATGAAATGATTGCATACTTATTATTTACAGTTTTGGCAAATTTAATTTAAATAATTTGTTTAAATGTAATCACTAACAATTAGTTTAAAAGCCCGCATTAACCTGTTTGATATTATAGATTTTTTCGCACGGTGGTTGGCCGGTTCTTGCACGCTCGGTTCAGGCGGAACGTGACACTTTTACGAGCGTGCAGCCGGCGTTCATCGATTTATAAGACGTTATCACGTCAAAAATAACCTCTTTCTAAAACTTTTCAAGATGCTATAGTGCGTTCTGTTTACGAAAAGCATCTACGAATACGCTAAGGGTGATTGAGTAGTTCTGTTTCCGGGTCTCTTTTTTAAATTGCGTATTTAGAAAAGTAATAAATATCTAAATAAATTGTTTTAATATTAATTTTTTTTTTAGGTGTGCATATGTGGGCGAGATTCTTGAAAGTGCCCAAGGGTCTTGCATTACACCTTTATCGTCATTTCTCCGCCATGTAATGTTGTTCTTACCGCTCAAATCTCACAGTTGCCAAGTGCAGTTCGGAGGAGACACCGCGCTATAAGCACCAGCAAGCATCGCCCTTATCAACCCGTCTCACCAACACAGATACGCTCCTGAATAGGCAGACCCCCTTGAGATGTCTACTTCAACTAATAATCCCGTGTTGTCCGAGAGAAATTATGTTCGGAACTTGTGAATTGCCGGGATGGCGACGAAGTGAAACACGGGTAGAAACTCCCGGAAAACTTATTTCCGTACCAGCCGGAACAAAACGTGCTCCAGATTTTACTTCTCAATTAAAACTGCCCGGAACTCAAAACAATAATCATTACGAACTTCACGATCCACCATGGTGTCCCGAAACTCTTAAAAAAAATTGAATTCATTAGTACTTCCCTCGAAACTTGTCTTTGACACCACAATGGTATTTCATTCAAAAAAGATGTGGGGAAAATGTAAACTTGTGGGGTGGACGGATTTTTCGTCATCTGCAAATTTCCTGCGATTCCACCAACGATGGCTGTCAGAATCGTTAGAAACTATTACAAGGGCGTTTCATTTAGCGTCTCAACAGGTGCGGAGTGGGGACGCAACACAACGCCGAAATACCACAACGCCGCACGTACAATAACGCCGAAAACCATAACGCCGAATGCCAAATTGACTACAACGCCGACAGCTAGAAAACTGCTGTGTACCACAACGCCGAATTACCACAACGCCGAAATACATTAACGCCGAAAAATGTCATTGCAGGACTGCCACAAAGGTTAGGTTAGGTTAGGCTAGCTTAGGTTTGGTTAGGTTGTGGTATTTCGGCGTTAAGATACATTTAACATTTTTCGGTGTTACTGTATTTCGGCGTTGTGGTACACAGCAGTTTTCTAGCTGTCGGCTTTGCGGTCAATTTGGCATTCGACGTTATTGTACGTTCGGCATTGTGGTAACGACCCGTGTGGAGCTGGCCAACTGGCGGAGTGAATGTAGCTATGTTTTGATTTGCTATCCGCGAGACCTGAAACATTGCTGTCGGAACTTTGACCGCGCGATGTGGCGCGAGAGACTGCAGGTATGTTGTAGCCTCGACCACGCGCGGTGACATGCGCTCTCGGCGCCACGTGCTTCTGACAGTTCTGTCGGCCGCGCGCTAGCTGGCGCCGCGGGTTCATTACCGCGCACTATTCAATGCGCAGCATTGGGCCGGTGATTGGTTCCCTCTCGGCGACTTCGTGCGAGCTCTGCTGGCAGGGAGGTCACAGCAGCGTGGACATTGGTCCCCCTCAGGAACTGCTCTAGAGGTCATTCGGGGTGTGGAGGGTTGAAGGCTGGCCCGGGAGGGGGGGAGGAAGCCTTTATTTCACAGACGAGAGAGCCACACCCGAAGTTCCCCGAAGTTCATGCTAGCTTTTTTTTCCGTTCCATCTCGTTGTAAAAACCGATGCGGCATTAAATTTTGCGGTCGATTAGGATAGGTTTTAGCTACATTATAAATACTTTAAGACATTGTGGATGGTTGGTTAGTAGTATAGGAATGTCGGTCCGGAAACTGGGTCCGGGGCGTGGAGCTGGAGCCGGGTCAATGACCGATTGCTCTGACGTCACGGTGGCCATCTTGTACGTGTGCTCCTGATTATACTTGACAATATTTTGATGATTTTCTCTGAGTGCTTTTGATTATTCCTGACTAGACATCTGATGGTTTTCTCCTAGTGCTTCCGATTATTCTTGACAATATTATGGTGGATTTCTCCGTGTGCTCCTGATTATTCTTGACAATATTTTGATGGTTTTCTCTGGGTGCTTCTGATTATTCCCGACTAGACATACGATGGTTTTCTCCGAGTGCTTCTGGTTACTGATAAGAAATTGATCTCTGCATGAAGGAATTTTTTACCTAATGAGGCAGCATGTCATTTTTATTCAAGGTTGCATTTAATTAGTGAACTTCTGCTACTTAATCAACACTTGTAATATTTTTATCAGGTGGAAATTTAAAAAAAAAATTAATTACTCAGTCGAATAATAATAATAATCTCTGAGAAATCTAAGAAGCACTAACAGGAAGGACGAAGCCAATCTTCCTTTGCGATCGATAGTGAGCATTCCGCATCCTGCATTAATGAAATAGATATTATTTACCTGCAAGCAACACGTGGCGACATCTGTTGATGACAGCCAGAACTACTTTCATCAATTTGCTTTGCATTAGATAACTTAACTCTCGCTGATGAAATATTTAAAAAATTATATTTAAGAAATGGTTCCAATTGGAGAAAAATGACAGTTTGTATCTAACATTAGTCACAGAAGCTACCATGGATCATGGTTTGTTATCTGCAGCTGAATCGGAAGGAAGCCGCTGTAGATACTGTGGCAAGGATTTTGTCATGAGAAGGAATGCTAGACGTCATGAGAAGAATGATTGTGCTAGAAACCCACTACGCAACATGTTAAGCTGTAATCGTTGTAGCAGGTTGTTAACACGAATTGACAGCTTAAAAAGACATGGTAGAACATGTAAAGTCAAGACTACTTACAGCATAGAGGACACCGATGGATCCACTAGACTAAAGAAGAGTGATCTGCATTACGACAATAATTTTCCTTGTCCTGAGCGTGATGGTATTAGCTCACCCGATCGTGAGGAAGAACATAAATTGAAGGATGCTAATGGCTTCGGGAAGACTGAAACTAATGGAAGTATCAACACCGTGAAAAGTGAGAATACATTCAAGCCTATATTCAGTAGATCCTCCATTCTTTGTAAAAATGATGGACTCCTAAAAAGGAAGCATGAAGACGATGAAGACACTTCGACATCATCGATAGCGAATTCATACGGTAATCTGGGTGAAGAGGATGTCTTCTACAGTGATTGTTACAGTGACTCTGAGGCTGTTGACAAAGGCATAGACTGTGATGAAGCACCTAGAGCTGACAAGATCGAAGAATGTGGCGATGTCCTGAGACCGAAACGATGGAAACGTCGTGTTATAATAAATAAATCTGATAATGCTTATTATGATCACTGGGACGATTGTGATATTAAAAGTATTTATAATAAACAAGCACGTAAGATGGTGGTAGAAGAGATTGATTACACATCATGGAAAGATCCAAACATATTGGTTGACCGGCTAAGACTTCTACATGGCTCGCTTTGTGCAGGAAACTATCCGTGCATCAAAGAAATATCCTTCATACTCAAAGAACTGAGGAAAGCTGGCTACATACAATAATGGCTTCTTTTACTTGTATTTGTGTAATGTTGAGAAGTAATAAAATATTGAAAGTAAAAATTTAATGTTTTTATTTCTTGTATTCTGATTTCCAACTAAGCCTGTGTGTTTCCGCTACCGTATGTGTGATAATTACGTTTCCTGTGTGTACTGTGTGTACGTTCCGTTTCCTGTGTGTACTGTGTGTACGTTCCGTTTCCTGTGTGTACTGTGTGTACGTTCCGTTTCCTGTGTGTACTGTGTGTACGTTCCGTTTCCTGTGTGTACTGTGTGTACGTTCCGTTTCCTGTGTGTGTACTGTGTGTACGTTCCGTTTCCTGTGTGTACTGTGTAATGATTACATTTATTGCGTGTAAATTGCATGTATTGCGCGTACATTGCGTACATTGCGTGTTGGAGCCGAGTAGACTTGTATCCTTGTAGCTTCATAGACATGTAGTTTCGTAGCCATGCGGTATTTTAGTCATGCAGTCTCGCAGCCATGTATAACTCGGAACCAGCTAGATCCTTTTAGACTCGTAGCCTTGTAGCCTCGTAGTCTCTTAGACTCGTAGCATTGTAGCCCAATATCATTGGAGCTGTTGAAAGAAAAGGCAGTTGGAGCATTTGGAGCTGTTGGAGCTGTTGGAGCCATTTTGAGGCCGTTTGGAGCATTTGGAGCCATTTGGAGCTGGTGGAGCCATTTGGAGCATTTGGAGCTGTTGGAGCTAAGAAGTAGTCGTTGCACGTCTATGCAGGGCTAAATGTTTATAAGATTGCTGGCTTTCGCAAGTGATTCTGTAGTAGGATAGAAATTGTGTAATAAATATTATGTTTGTAAAAGACTTTGTGGTGTTTTATTTCTCGAACCTTACACTTTTCTGGTACTTTTTTAAAATTAAAGTTGTTTTGTATCGGCCAGGGATCTAACCAAGGACCTAAGTCGATATAATCAATCAGTATATAGATTACAAATTTATTTAATGAATTTTGAACTTTTTCCCGAATCTCTAGCATACAAATTACGAATTTCCAATATGGTGGTGGTCTTGATGTCTGATAAGATGATGGTAGTAGAGGATTTAAAGTCTCTTTAAGAATGTTGAACATGGTTTATTGAAATTATTATTATTTTTTCATAAAATTAAACATTATTGCATCGATCGAGGATCGAACCAAGGACTGGAGCGGATCGAATCGATATGTAAGTTAATGAGTGATTTATTTAATGAATTTTGGATTTTTTCCCGCTTTTCTAGCTACATTGTTACATGATTTCAAGATGGCGGCCGAATTTCAAGATGGCGGGGGCACCTCCGTAATAAATGATTACTGCACTGTAGCGGGTTAGAATAAAATTAACCAGATGGAAATGTACTCTATAATACAAGTACACACACACAAGATGGCGTACTCCAGCAGGTGGTAGCTCCTGGTAGCATGTACTGAACATAAAATGTCGGATCCATGATGGTCGACAAGGACAATGTCAAATTTCAAGGTCAAGGTCAAATTTTAAGGTGAAGGTTGGATTTCAAGGTCAAGGTCAAAGTTCAAGGTCAAGGTCAAAGGTGTGGTGACCAGATAATTATACTAACATGGTATCAGCACACTCTAGCAGACGAAAACAAGATGGTGACCTCCAGCGGGTGATTTCAAGATGGCAGCCATCACGAAAAGTGCAACGGTGGTTTTAAGGATTTTTTTATTATTTAATTAGGTTGATTAATTTTTTTAATGATTTTTAAATTTTTTTCCGAATCTCTAGCATTAAAATTACGGATTTTCAAGATGGCGGACATGACGTCATGCTCACTGGCGATATATATGCTTTGAAAAAAGTGGTAGGAGTCAGTATGCCAGCAGCCACTGTGAGGGTTGGATCGGTCGCCATTTTTTAATTTTTTTGCCTTCGCCGGGTTCGAACCGAGGACTCAGAACTCCGTGTCGTAAATGCTTGTTTTTTTTTAATATTTTATTAAAAATTTTATTAATTGAATTTTTTTTATAAATTTTAAAAAAAATTTCGTTAAAATCGGATAATAAATAAAGATTTTAAATATGGCGGCCGTAACGGAAATTGCAACGGTGACGACATAATCCAAGATGGCGGTCATAGTATCTTTATTCCTAGAAATGGCTTACCGGAGGCTGTAAACATGAATGCTTAAGCCGTTTTTAGGAATTTGGGTTCTTTCTAGGGCAAAACGACTTTTGAGGATTTTCGAAATTATAATTTTTGAATTGTGGAATTTTTTGAGATTTTTTGGCGGAATTTTTTTCCACTTAAATGTAAATTTTGGCGAATTTTGAGGAATTTTGGGCAATTTTTGCCCAATTTTGGCAAGTTTTGAGTGTCAAAGGTCAATGTCCTACTTGTTCCGTTACGCTGTGTCCCGTTACACTCATACAAGATGGCCACCGTGACGTCAGAGCAATCGGTCATTGACCCGGCTCCAGCTCCACGCCCCGGACCCAGTTTCCGGACCGACATTCCTATACTACTTTGGTTCTATCAGGTAAGTATAGCTACATTAAAAATACTGGAAAATCATTTTATGGTTGCTTGGCAAATAACTTTTTAATATGTAAGCTATCCAGGGCTAGGAAACCGTTTACATGATTTCACAGTATCTTTAATGTAGCTATCCTAACCAAATCAACCGTCCACAATGTTTTAAAGTATTTATAATGTAGCTAACCTTTTACAATGAACAAAAAAAAAAAAAACGAAGATGCACGATCGGGCGTTTGGCTCCCTCGTCTGTGAAAAGAAGGCTTCCCGGCCCGGGGCTAGGATATGGAGGGGGGCAGGATGGACCGATAAAAACCTTTTTTGTAGACTACAAAAAATGTTAAATAAAAGGCGAAGAAATAATAACCATGCAAAATTTACTTAATGACTGTAAAACGTTACGCCTCCAAAGTGTATATATATGTTCTAATTATCCGTTATATATTCTTATAAATTTTTATTAGACCTTGAATAGGTTTTATTGTTAATTTGAATATTTTTATAAAACAATATAACACTATTAAAGCTATGTGTGTTTTATCGGTTGAATCTTGAACGATACATGTATTATTACTTTAAATATTCTACATGAATTTCAAACGTATGCTTAATCACTTTTCAGTACAGGTGGTTTTAAAAATATTAAAACTGTACATACGTATAATGAATGTACACGGATGCAAAACTAATTATGCATGGTACGTTAATTGCTGTTGGGAGCCATTGCACCGTTGTGGCATTGTGGAGGGGAAGAAGCTAATCACAATTTCTGCCACGGACGAAATAAATCCTTTCCTTGGTCCACACCCCCCCCCCCCCCCCCCCCCGACCACACCGGGTCCTTCAACCTTTTATCTGTGTGTGGAGACATAAACTGCAATTCAGCCACGCACCTTTATCTTTCTTTTTCAACGCGCACAGATGGAGCACTAACCATCTGAAGTGAATTCGCTTTCACCACCACTTTTTTTTCCCCTGTTATTTCACTTACAACCATGGCGGTCATTTGTTTTCATCTGTACCAGCTGTTGACGTGATTACGTCTTATAAATCGCCGGCGCTGGACGGACGTGACTGAGGGATAGGAATAAAGCTAAGCTGAGGGATGTCACACAGTCTAGTTTCGAACATATCATTTTACTGCACAAATAATTAACGTTTAAACACTTACGGCCATGTACCGTCACGGCCTATCCCAATTTTTTGATTTTGACGTGACGTCTAATAAATCTATGAACGCCGGCTGCACGCTCGAAAAAGTGTCCCGTAACGCACTTTGTCCCGTTACGATGTGTCCCGTTACGCTCATTGTACGCTTGCGCCGCATCTATCTCTCTTCCACTCGATTGGAACAACCATCGATTTGACTTTTTCGAGGCACATTAAACTTGAAACACTCCCATTCGTTTCCTACTTTTCCTATCATCGTCCTATCCTTAACAGAATAACACAGATTGGAAAAAGTTAAATAGCAAACATGTATAAAAGTTATAGTTAAAATAATCACTTCGTTAAAGTAATAAACATATTTGAATTAATGAGTGCAAATAAAAGTAAATTTATCAATTAAATTGTAGATTTCATTTCACTCCTTCTTTGTATCCATACAAATAGTGATAATTCAATAAAAATGATTCAATTTTAATTATAAAAGTATGCAATCATTTAATCAATGTTTTGTTATGACGTTGTCACGTTAAACTATCGTCCGTAAACCGACTTTACAGACAACCAATTTTTTACTTACGATCGGAATTTATTCCTTCGTGACAAGATGGCACGGGTTTGAAAACCCGACGTGGTCTTTCGCGGATTTTCGCAAGTGCGGAAAATAGCGGGAACTTTGAATGCCAATGTTTTCCCACGTTTGCCTTCGGCATTGGCGTGTTAGTAATTATTGCATGGGAAGGACACAGGAAATAGATAATAATTTTACTGCACCTTCGACATATAGGTATTATCTTTGAATATATATACTGTATAGAAGTCGCCAGCCCAGGTTAAAATTTCTAATACGGTTTTGAGGTAGTTGGTTAATTCACCGCCGCAACCGCCACCATTTCTAGGGCATCGACTTGTGGTGGTCCCTAGCGGACAAGTGTCGAACTCTTCAAACACCCCTTCCCCCTCCCGCTGAACTACCTTGAGCTGCAGTGAATGATGGATGAGGGGAGCGGGGAATGACAGCGGGCGACAGTGCTGCGCTCTAACGTGTACATAACAACTAAGACGATACAGGGCGTTACGGCAGCGCACTGCAGCGGTGAAGTTCCCAAGCTGCTCTTCATACGCATCTGAAAAACGTAGAGTAAATCCTATCCACTCGCGACTTCTATACAGTATATATATTCAAAGGTATTATGGACAACACAATGACGACGGCACAGAGGAACACATCAAACTTAAATATCAGGCAGCACAAGAATTTCGTGGAAAGGATTTAGTCATGGTAAAAAATAATAACATCCCAGACTGACAACGACGAGACAGGTTCAACAATAAGAGTAAGTGCAGACAGATAACAAAACCTGGACAACGCAGGTTGAATCATTTAAAGAACGTATCAAGTTTAGGATTTTAACTTTAAATTTACGTATGCTATTTCCTTGTGAGTGCATTTCGTACTTATTTCAGTGTTAGATGAAATTGTATAATTTCGTGGTTGATGAAGACTCAAACTATTATTTCAGCCATTATATTTATTTATTTTGTTATTCCCTAGCTACCCAGGGCTGAGCGAGCCGAAAGCTGTAGTCTCCAGCAGAACTCAACTTTTTAAGAAATTTTTTTCTTAAGTAATACCTAAATATTGTATTGATTTTACTTAATAATAATTTTTATCTCCTTGAAGTTTGTGTTGCTGTACCTGGGTCCAGCAGCTTTTACCCTAATCCTTGTTGCAAAGGCTGTTACAACAACTTAAAACCATTAAAACATGTTCTTTGCCCATAAGGAAGCTAAGTTTTTATAACCCCACGAAAGAAAATAGTTATTGCCTAAAAACGATTGAAACCAAGAAGGCGTCTTTCGGTTTCTAATCCATCCCCCTTTAACAAATTCATGCGGCTGAGCGGACGAAAGAAGTTCAGAGAAGGATGATTTTTACCACTGGCATTTTGGAGTTCGTTACGCCTGCTACACTTTGCAGGTGGTGGGGAAAGGGAGGGGAATACTAGGGGGAAAATATGGAAAACAGAACTTCCATCTTAGCCCAGGAGATAGTCTGACGTGCCTCGTTTGTCAAGTGTCCGACAGAGCAGTTTATCTCGGTGATGACGTCATAACACAGGCCAGAGATGAAACGCGCATCAAACGGGCGGCTTGCCATAAATCTGGCAGTTTTGTCTGTCTAGTTCGCTGCCAAGAATTATTACGAGCGAAATAAAAGTTTGTTTGGATATTATTTTTCTTTTCCGTTTCATTTTAACTCGGAAAAATGTTTCAAATTCATTCCTGTCTGGATAGATTACACCTAGGAAGGTGATAGCTGATGAATACCCTTTCTCTCTCTCTCTCTCTCTCTCTCTCTCTCTCTCTATCTCTCTCTCTCTCTCTTGTTGAGGGAAGCTGTGGAAGATTCGCGGCAAACTTCAAAGTTTTGCGTTCCCGTGTGGCCGTCAAAAACTTCTTTCTCTGAGTGTGTTTCCTCGTTATCCCTATAGAAATGGCAATTTCGCGTGTTCATTGACCAGCAGACTAAAGGGGGCGTCCGTGAATTATGTGAAGCGATTTTGGCGGAACCCCCCCCCCCCCCTTTTTTTTTCACCCCATTGTGAGACGTCGCGTCGTGAGATTTGACTCGACCCCCTCCCCATTCCCTAATCGCACGTGAGATTATTCAAAATTCATATTTTAAGTTTAAATACGTTAATCTGTGCTTGGTTGCGTTTGATATATTAAAAACACAATATTAACCTAATTATTTTTATTTATAACTAGTTAAGAGTATTATTTAAGACGGAACGTAGTCTAGAATCACAGTGAGAAAATCGAACAGTAAAATACTTAAAAAGGAGCTACAAACATTCGTAAAAAAATATTCATTCTAATTAAGTCCACGGGGACTCAATTGTGGTCTCGAGAGTGACTTTTCGACGTTCGCATAACCGCGATATTTTTTTTGTGTAGGATTTAGCCTTTTTATAGTGGGGAAACGTGTTTTAATTAATTCAACCCAGTTTTCTCACAATTTTACACTGTTTCTTGCGGAAAAAATAGTAATTACTTGATATTTGCCGAGGAAACCCCCCCCCCCCTCCCCTCTTTCTCACTCCTTCACGTGAGATTGGGTGAGATTCGGGTCAAACCCCTCCCCCCTAAACGCCTCACGTTATTTATGGACGCCCCCAAACTTGATGTTGCTGCGTTTTATCGAATGTTGGCATTTGATCGTTGACTGTCAATCGACTGTTGAGTTTCTGTTGTTCTGTGATTGATTTAGCCTACCTTGGATGCGTGCCATAACGACTGTGACTCGATTTTAAAAAGTCGCAAATAAACGCATTCAAGTGTTGGCAGTTTGCCTTGCCGCTGTAACTAACCCGCGAAATTTACTGGTCCGTAGTTTCGTTACCTCGAACCTATTACTGACAGTCAAACACCTTCGTTTTCCCCTTGATCTTATGTCAGGTCACTTAAATTTCTTAGCTTTCTACGTTATTTGTAGATACCTGCAAAATTCGCGGTTTCGATGGCCTTCAGGATAGACTGCACATATCCCTCCCTGTACACTCGGGCAAATAACGCAAGTTCATTGGCTGCCGACTTGTAAGTCGTCTCAGCTGGTTTGTCTGTGATTAGATCCTTCTTTGGTTGAGGGTTTATAACTGGTTGAGATTCGTCCAGATGAACAGTAAGCCAATAGCAAAATATTCTGAGAGGTATATGTGCTTGAATCCTAGCATATAACCGAATGAATCCGCGAATTTTGCAGGTCTCTAGTTATATGTATGGTTCTTGCAGTAGAGAAGATCGATTTAAAATGTTTTTTTATACAGTATTGCCGTTTACACTGTGTGTCATTAGATTTCTCATAAAGGTAGAACATGCAAACACGCAGGAAAATTTTTTTAAAAAAATCAGCTGATGTCAAAGGTTAAATACGTAGACAGCACAGAGAATTCCGAGAAAGGAATTAGTCAGTAAAAAATATCAAAGCACTGACTAACACAGAGAGCTGACCACGACCAGACAGTTGCAGCACGTCAGCCCACTGTCTTATGTATTCAACTTTTGACATCGGCGGATTTTAGCTCGTTTCACTGTGTGTTTTGAACATTCATCTTTTTTTTTTGTCCGTTTCTGAGGTTTCTTATGGCATACAGTGTAACCAGCAATGGCGCGTGTCCAGAAAAAAAAACATTGTAATTCCTAGAGACCTGCAAAATTCGCGGATTCATTGACCTCTAGGATAGACTCCACAGTCCTTTAAATACTCGCGGAAATGACACCTGTTCATTGGCTACTGACGCGTGAGACGTCTCAACTAGGCTGTCCGTAATTCGGCACTGTCTTGGTTTAGTGTTTCCCATTGGCTGACAGTTCCCCGGATAAAATGTGGGCCAATCGCAGAAGCGGTACGACGGTATAGTTATTTTGATGCTAGCCTATCGCGAAATGAATCCGCGAATTTTGCATGTCTCTAGCCACTGATTTGGAAGCGAACTTTATTCGGCCGATGTCGCGCTATGTGGTCGAACCGGAGCGGTTGTCAGTTTCTACTCTGCGATTCCTTCTAGATCAGTGTTGTACCTGTTCGATTTTTAGGGGCATGTATTTTTCGCGAAAAAACCTGAACGTCTACTAGACTGCAACAAGGTATACCCGCACCAGCGGTTTCTTCCTTGTGATTGGCGGCCGTCTGCACGAGAAGTCGTCGCCTTGTTTGACCGAGCCAATCAGGACGCGTTTGATTTCGCACTGACTTAATGTGATTGGTGTTGTAACAATCGACATGTACCTGAAAGAAACTCACCCAATCACGGAACACAGACGGTGCTACATTGTTTTGACTTTCAGCTAGTCTCGGAATCTATTTCGCGAAATATGCATGCCCCTATCGATTTTGGTAGGTTAACCTTGCATATTCTTGAGAGACCTGCACTGTGCACTCTTAAAAAAACCGTTCGAAAGAATATTCAGCCAAAAATTTCTGCGAAAGTCTTTAGACTCAGCGGCAGAAACGCATAGTGTGACACCGGCCTAAACGCCTTGACTGGTGAAGTCCCGTGCCAAAAAAAAAATGCCTACCAATAACTGTCTATAAACTGAACATAAATCAATTAATTGTTTCGTTTACGGTCTCATCCACTATGTTGTTTTTTTTTTTAAGTTATATTTCTTTAGCCGCGTTATGAAAAAAAAAATTGAGAATGTTTTATTATGCGCACGCACCATGCGACATTTTCAGAGGATGGGAAAAAAAACATACATACAAATAAAATTTATGTATTTTCTTTTAAATCTTATACTTTAGTGATTGATATTGAATACTGTTTAATATCATTTAAACATTTATTTATTGTGAATATTAGTGATAGAAATTGTGTTTATAAACTTTAAGTGTATTTTCAAGTGTAAACGGCTTCAGCAATATTTTGTCAAGCAAATATCAATGGCTGCTCCAGTGACGTTTTTGGTGTCGTCATAATCCTCCAAAATTATTTGACCATCTTTACCAGAGGGTGCTGTAAGTGAAAGTTTGATGGTTTGACTGAGTCTTTACGCATATTGTGTGTTCTTTTTCTATCCATCATTGTGGGGGGGGGGGGGGAGGGGGGCGCGTACGGAATACGCTTGTCATATAAGTAGTCAAATAAAACACCCCCAACAAACAATCTTCGGGAATCTTTTATTCCAGTACCTAAACTCTTCAAAGTTATCTGAATCACGGTTGGGCCTATAAAACAAATCTCGAGCCCAACCGCATGCAACGAAGAAGAACTTTCCAACTGGGAATAGGCTACTATTTTCTTTTTTAACAAGGATAGAGATAAAGAGAGGAGTGGATTTATAGCGTCTCGGATAACATTCTGAAGGGAAAAAAGGGCGAGTGCGACATAAAGGGGAAAAACTGATATACCTATATCACTTATCTAGTAAAATATACACCATTATTATTTTCAATTATTTATTTTTATTATATTAGCAGAACCCGGCAGACATTTTCCTGCCTGTGTAATTATATTTTATTTTAAAATAATTGCCAGTATTTAATGTTAATTGGCAGATGATGTCAAAAGATAGTTTAATTTCGTGTCATACAAATGTCATTTGCCTACAATTAAAAGAATAATAATTATATAGAAGGCATATATTCTTAATAAACACTACCTATTGCAGTCAATGCCATGTTGCGATTTCCGACAAATGTTTATGTAGTTTTCAATTTCATGATCCCGAGACCTTAAAACCGTGATATATTAATATATCACATTTTAATGAGGATGATGAATACCATTATTTTGCGCAAATAACATTCAGACTTATAAATAATATACAAGAATGGACTATGTAGGTTTAGTTCGTTAATTTGTGGGGGGAGGGGGGTGAGAATAAGAGATGGGAGTCTGGAAGGTATTTGGAAAAAAAAGTAACTCCTTTAGTATGAAAATTGACAAAAAAAATCATTACTTCCTTCGCAAGCACGGTATCAAATCTATTATTTTGAATTACTGTAAACCTAAAAAAAATAACATTTTATACGCGGTCAATCCTTATCGCAAAAGTTATTTGGTTTAAACGTAATTTTTCATTTGTATCCAACGTATAGACATATGTGTTAGCTTCTAAATATACCTGCGCTTGTGGTCGATCCGAAACGATGAAAAAGGGAGGGAGGGGGGGAGTTCGCATTTTTAAATACTGTTTAACGTAATTAATAGTTTAGTGTGTATCCATTACTTAACATTAATTAGACATAGCATGGCAGTTTTACGATGTAAAGTTACGAAGTGTTTTATGTCGTCTTGAAACGTGCGTGTTTTGTAAACAACTTTTGTTTTATTTGTTCTTGTCACGTTGTGAAACAGTGCTATCTGGCGCGTGTGTAGTTCACAAGCATGACTTCACACCCGCGTGGAGCTTCCAAAAGGGGATGAGAGACGACTTTTTTGACGTGACAACGTCTAATAAATCGATGAACGCCGGCTGCACGCACGAAAAAGTGTCCCGTTACGTACATTGTCCCATTACGCTGTGTCCCGTTACGCTCATTGTACGCTTGCGCCGCATCTATCTCTTCCACTCTATTGGAACAACCATCGATTTGACTTTTTCGAGGCACATTAAACTTCAAACACTCCCATTCGTTTCCTACTTTTCCTATCATCGTCCTATCCTTAACAGAATAACACAGATTGGAAGAAGTTAAATAGCAAACATGTATGAAAGTTATAGTTAAAATAATCTCTTCGTTAAAGTAATAAACATATTTGAATTAATGAGTGCAAATAAAAGTAAATTTATCAATTAAATTGTAGATTTCATTTCACTCCTTCTTTGTATCCATACAAAATAGTGATAATTCAATAAAAATGATTCAATTTTATTCATAAAAGTATGCAATCATTTCATCAATGTTTTGTTATGACGTTGTCACGTTAAACTATCGTCCGTAAACCGACTTTACAGACAACCGATTTTTTTTTTTATCAGCGCGGCGCACTGCTCATCTCTGCCCTTGCCGCCACTTTTCAATCCGCCCCGCGTTAAATTTCAGTTCGTTGTAAACCCCTCGCGGGACGTTGTGGCCCGCTGATTGGTCGGGGAGCTCTCATCGTGGGGGGAAAGTGCGCGGAACCGTAACGGGTTGACATGACGAGGGGGGGAAACCCATCACGCGGCGATGACGTCAGCAGCAGCTTCGGGTGTAAGCCGAGGTACGAAGCTCGCGTCCTCCCGACAGTTGGGTAAGTACTTGCTCGCGCGAAACCAACCACGCGCGCGCGTTTGAGGGTTTGGAATGGGTTTACGACCTTGACACTCTTCGCGTTTTACGACGGAGGGGTGGCCCTTCCCTTCTCGTCGTTAAATTTTCTGCTCGGGGAGAGAAGTATTAACATCCCAGCAGTTCGCGTCGGTGCGGAAATTAGGGTGGACTTGGCCAAGGTAGTAAGCTGTGCCCCGAAATTTAAATTGACCAGGTGGCTCCATTGACGAACGCAGAATCCCAACCGAACTGGACATTATTTTCAAATCAACTCATGACGGTCGCTCCGATCGACAACTGCGCGGTACTCGCTTTCTAGAGGACCAGGGATTCGAACTTAGATTCCGACAATCTTGATGTCTGTTTGTTTGTTTTTTTCCCCCATTTTCCATAAATCACCCCAAACAAAATGCTGTCGATTCCTTCTCACAACAAAGCCTGTACTGCAAGGACGTATTCAGAGGTCAATGTGGCAGCCACCCCCTCCCCTTTTTTTCACAGAGCTTGTAATTTTGAGAGTTGTGATTTCGATGAAGGGGGGGGGGGGGGGGTAGGGGTGAGCGCATAACCGGAGAATTTTGGTTGATAGTAAAGGAATATCTCCAAGAGTTAAAAAGGGAGTCAAAAAAGCAATCTCTTTTTTTTACATCTCTAGTAATTTTAAGTCATGGGTTGAGACCCGGAAAATTCGCGTGTTCATTTCATGTTATGCTAAAATTCAAATAATTATACCTTAGTTCTGCTTCTGTCATTGGTTCACTGTTAATCTGGAGGACTGAGGGCCAATTAGAGACCCTCACTCATAGAAGTGTCGAATCACAGGCCACCCAGTCGATACGACCCACAAGTCAGCAGCCAAAGAACAGTTGGCATTTGCCCGTGTGTGTAGAGGATATTGTAGTCTATCCTGGAGGTCATTGAACCCGCGAATTTTCCGGGTCTCTAGTCATGGGGTTGTCCTACAGGACTGCCACTGCCTCACCCACCCCTTCCCCTAAATTTACTTCGAAGCGATGGGGTGCCTAAATTTTCGGCGCCGTTTAGAAACATTCACCCGTATAAATTCACTTCCGTGAACATCGGGGGATGTAATAAGCGTATTGATGTGTCAAAGAAAATCTTATGATAGTGAAGCTATCCTGGAATACACTTTGTAAATTTGAATAGGCGTAACAAATATACAAAGGTATAATCGCAAATATTCATATTATAACAGTCATTATTACCAGCTGAGAAAATTGTGTTGGAACAAACATGGCGTCAGAGACATTTGGGCTAACATTGTGTTGGTTCTGAACGACATTACGAACGCGGCGCTATCTTTCAAGTACCTTTCAAACTATATACATTAAAACAAAACAAAAAATATCTGTAACTTCTAAAGCGTGTGCGTAAATACATGTACGATTTGTTTTCATAACTCCAGGGTGGAGGGGATTATATTCCTCTAATCTTCCCCCACCCCCACCCCCCTTTTACAACCGACTACGGCATCCGCCACTGGAGAGGGGAGAGAGGTGGCGTCAAATAGCACCGGGACTTCCGACCGCACAGTGGCGCTGCGGTGAGAACAACGGCCATAACGCGAAACGATTTTCCCGGAGACCGGAACTTAATTTACTGTGTAGAGGAGGGGGGAGGGGGGAGTCAACTCTGTCCTCTCCCTCCCCGCGCCAAAGGGGTGTGTTCTCTATCACACACACGCACGCACACACTCGCACACACACACGCCGGCTAAACACTTTCTGACCACAACGACGACGTCCATCGGTCCGAGTGCTAAACAATGGCAGATGAATTCGTCGACCGCAAATTTCTGTGAACAGATTCCGTGACCAGATGATTATTCAATCACTGCAAATACAAACAAAAAAAAATTGGTTGTCGCACCAACACATAAAGACTATCGAAAACTC
This sequence comes from Bacillus rossius redtenbacheri, assembly GCF_032445375.1. Classification (NCBI taxonomy): domain Eukaryota; kingdom Metazoa; phylum Arthropoda; class Insecta; order Phasmatodea; family Bacillidae; genus Bacillus; species Bacillus rossius. Next base: position 37,833,761 of record NC_086338.1, read on the forward strand.
AAAATAATAAAGTATCTAAAATAAAAATTTAAAAAAAAATCCCTTTCGGCACAGCCGAAGGTAGATTTCAAAGTACCTATTTCTTCTGGAATTATTTTTTTGAAAACTTCCATTTACTTTTGGAACATTTAAAGAACATAATGTACATAATGTTCTTAAATATTACAAAATTATCGATTAAACATTTTCTCTTTTTCATGCAGCGAAAATATAATGAATGTTTTTAACTCCAGAATTGACTAGATTAGAACGAATGTCATCTTTTTTTTTTACCTTCGATCCCTTGCACTATAAAAAGGTCGTATAAAAATTTGTTTTGTACCAAGTTTTAAGATAATATTAAAATGTTTTAAAATAAATTTGAATGAATTTGATACTTAAGAGTTTTGCTTTTTTTTAAATTTCAACCCCTGTTGTTACGGACACGGTGATAATTCGTTTACCAAAATGTGTTTCAGCTAAAGTTTTTGATAAAGTTTAGGATTTATACATTAATATTTAGAAGATAAAACCAAAATAAAAACGGATTCTATAGTGTACATGATAGGGAACCCTTGCAGTAATGGTTTGTATAATCAAAAAGTGTTGTAGGCAAAAGTTTTAGATAAAAATTACAAGATTTACAAACAATTTATAGTGATCAATGTTTTAGTAAATTTAGCGGCCAGTCCTATGCGGGATTCGTGCCCATCAAACTGTATCGCCGAGTGTGACTGTACTGTCATGCAAACAGTGTTCGCTATGAAAATCATGGTGGATCCTACATATAAATCATTACGTGACGAATTTTAGGAACTTTATCTTTTGCAATAAATCACTCGACTCCCATTTTGTTGAAATTTATGTAATACGTATTTTATTATTATTTTGGTTCGGCATCAGTGAATTTATCAGTAATGGCAAATAAGCTTTATATGAGTATTTTAATTGTATCTTTACGTAGGTATATAATCACTTAAATGAATAGTTATTTTTGTATATAATTTTTTAATAATATTTTAAGACTTTCTCGTATCCATGATGAGAAATGAGTAAATAATAAGTGTTCAAGTCGTCTGTAATATCTTTCTTTAACGATACATTAAAACTTTTGCTTTAATCTGGGGTTTAATTGGCCTTTTTAGTACTGTTCTACTTAAGGCATTTTTTTGTGGATGTTGTTCCTTCACGAATTTTTCTGTGATTTCATCCTCTGCTAGTTTATTTATTTGGCCCGGCGGTTTTTGGGTCTGCGTTCATTTCAGCGGAAAATAAAATAGGTAATTTTTTTTCTAACTTTTGCCATTTTGTAACGACCGTCAACAGTGTCGGGAACGTCATTGTTCGTGCTCTGAAAGGCCAAGAACCGTTACAGTATAAACAGACCTACTCGCTTAATACCCTCTCTTCTTACGTATCAAATACCAGTATGTTCAGTATGGTTGCGAGTAGTAGGGCACTTCTTTTTTTTTTTTTGTTCAATTTTCAAGCAGCTAAGCTATCCAACTACTTACCAGTTGTTTTTTTTTTCTTATCCGAAATGACAGGAAAAAAAAATTCAGCTGTCGAGTTAAAAACTTCGATCTAGTTGCATCTCAGAAGAGTACACGTGTTCTTGATATACTACAACTTAAATGTAAGTGAAGAACTAGCTCACGAGTAAAAATTATTTTTCATTATTTTTAGCTTTTTTTAAGTTCGCCTGGAAACTTTTGAAGGCCTACCTTTGACTCGCGACTCATTCCACCTCGAATCAAATATTATCTAGTATCCGGTCGGGATTAATAACTTGAAAATACTTGCCGTGAACACTCGGAAGTAATTAAATGTATATATTCATAACATATAATAAATGAATCTTTGATACACCAAAAAAGCTAGCTTCGCAAACGACCGACGTTATAAATAAAATAGCTTATTTTTTCTCCCACCTTATTATCCAGCAAGTTTTATATTTTATCAGCGTACGAAAGCATAAGAAGGTCGCTTGAAGTCCCATCAGACAGCTATGCACGCGTATGAACACCTTGAGAAGTACCACAGCCCGCTACGAAAGCGCTTTAATCTCAGGATCTCATCAAATATTCATCGAGTGAATCCGTCCCGCATTTCCACGTCATCATTAATTTATAATTTCACGCGCCGGAACGAAGAAGTTTTCAAACGCAACTCAGCTTATGCTAATAATCTGGCGACTTCCAGGAAAGAAAAAAAACATTTCTAGCTGAATATTACGATTCACAGTAATCCTATTTGACGAGCTAAGTTGCGTTCGGTCTGCAAAAAATTCCTTTGTAATCAATATCAGTACACACAAACTCAACACCCCAGCAAGCATGATAAAATATTTCGTTTGGCTACGCCTACATTCGCAGGTAGATTTAGAAGTTCATCTTTCTGGTAACAAAATGCCAAACTCCATTTTAAAATTAATGTCACTCCTTTGTACTGATCGTATGTGGGGGGGGGGGGGGGGAGGCCGCCTCAAGTTTTGAGAATTTTGGCAGTCTGTATTTTTTTTTGACGTGATAACGTCTTATAAATAGATGAACGCCAGCTGCACGCACGAAAAATTGTCACGTTCCGCCTGAGCCGAGCGTGCGAGAACCGGCCAACCACCGTGCGAGAAAATCTTCTATAATATATCAAACAGGTTAAGGCGGGCTTTTTAACTAATTGTTCGCGATTATATTTAAACAAATTATTTAAATTAAATTTGCAAAAACTGTAAATAATAAGTATACAATTTTTCATAAATGTTTTCTTATGACGTTATCACGTAAAATTAACGTCCGTGAACCGACTTTACAGACAACCCCCCCCCCCCCCCCCCCTTTTTTTTCTCTGCACTCTTTCCGTTCGGAGGAGATTCCGCGCTAGAAGCACTAAGCGAGCGTCACACAGATACACCAGTGACCTGGAGGGCCCTTTAAATGCTACTTTCGATCCAGACACACGTGCAAGGCGCATTTGAAGGTTCGTGAACGGCTCGTTGACACCTGGAGCTCTACTCTCCGTTGATGTGTTCCCGGGCCGTGCCGGTATCGGCCGTATGTTTCTTCACCCGCTGTTCGGCTGTGCCTATCCGCTCCGAGCTACCAATGTGCACTGAACCACAGGAACCCAACTCTCAAGACTTCTGGTCTGCACTATACCTAAGGGGGATTTTGCGACCCCTCCGCTTCCATAGAAGGCACGGAAAACACTACCGGCAAAGCGCGTAAATAAATCCCAAAATTATAATGAACTAGCTGCAGTACCCGGCGTTGCCCGGGCTGAACAAAGGGTGAGGGGGACCTTTGGACGTGACGACGTCTAATAAATCGATGAACGCCGGCTGCACGCACGAAAAATGATGACTCATTGTCCCGTTACGCACATTTTCCCGTTACACTTTGTCCCGTTACGCTCATTGTACGCTTGCGCCGCATCTATCTCTCTTCCACTCGATTGGAACAACCATCGATTTGACTTTTTCGAGGCACATTAAACTTGAAACACTCCCATTCGTTTCTTACTTTTCCTATCATCGTCCTATCCTTAACAGAATAACACAGGTTGGAAGAAGTTAAATAGCAAACATGTATAAAAGTTATAGTTAAAATAATCTCTTCGTTAAAGTAATAAACATATTTGAATTATGAGTGCAAATAAAAGTAAATTTATCAATTAAACTGTAGAAAGCAGAGACGAACACCGAGTCAACATGCCTTAAACATGAATGGGATCAAAATATGTAAAATAGAAGCGGAAAAATTTATCAAACAAAAATTTCATTATCAAATTTACCATCTGGACTGTTGCTAGGAATTCCTTACAAACACGATTCGACGAACTCAAATGAGTCGATCATGCGAAAGAAAAATAATGCGTGTGCTTACCAAAACTTGAAACTTACTGGTAATCATAACATAATTATCCTTTAATTTAACGCCTTGTTTACTATCCATTTTCCTCCTTTGCTGGCATCTTGCAGTCTCTGTCTCTCTCACTCTCTCTCTCGAAAGGCCCGCCAACTTCCTGGACAGAAGTTTCCCTCTTAATGAGGCAGGGATGTATTACCCCGAAGCGCGCGGCTTCTCCTACACTGTATTTTTTTTTGTAAATGCGACTGATATAATTATTTAAAATAACATGTATATGTCAATTCGTAAATTTTCATGAAAGCAACTACATATATAGCTCCAAAAAAATGTTTGCAGTAATACTGGGTTTATAGATCCTTACCTGGGCATTTATGCTTTGTGTTGTCCCATTTCCTACATTAGCTAAAAAAATTTATAAATCGTTCCCTGAATAACTTTCTACTATTAACTGCAAGCAATAAAAAGCATTATAAAACAAAATAATGTCCAATTTTTTTAAATATTCGACTATCTTATCCAAGGTTTAATATATATGCGAGTATAAAACATCATTTAAAATTTAAAATCATACGGCAATCTTCGTAAGCGCGACAAGAAATATTCATGTTTTTTTTTCTCCAAAAATATAATTTATATCTTTAAAAAAAACATACAAATTTAGAAATTTTTTTGTTGTAGCATTACAAAATATTTTTTTTGGCAACTGGTTTCCAAAATAATCTTTTTGTGAAAGGTAAAAGAACAAAAAAAAATTATGTTTACGTCGTATTTATTTCCGCCTCTGCCGGCGTCTCGCTCACTCTCTCAAGGAAGGCCCGCCAACTTCCCGGGCAGAAGTTTCCCTCTTGACGCGGCGGGGATGTTTTCCCCTCGTCGCGCGCGGTTGCTCCAGAGATACTGCGGGGAAGGAGGCGGCTGCGATAAACCCGCCCGTGGCGCGGAGTTTACTGCGTCGCAGACACACGCCCGACTCCGGCGAGACTGGGATGAGAGCCGCGCCCGAACAGTTCCGGAGTTACCCGAAGTTCGCCGATCGCTCGTGAAAGAGAAGGGAAAAAAACACCGTTTTGCAAGGATTTACGTAGTTTAAAGGTGGGTTTACGATTGAAAATTAAGAATTAAGACTTAAGACTTAGTCGTGTACTTACCATATGACTCTATGTAAACTAGTGGAATGGTTTATGATTGTCGTGTGTGAATTTTGACGGGTCGTGTGCGAACCATATGATGACTTAAGACTTAACAGAAATGGTTATATTTTATATTTTTCGTTAAGACTTAAGGGAAGCGACCAATCACAACAAATCGGAACCTTTCAACCGGAAGTTTATGTCTTATTATTAGACCGAGCGAGGCAGTATTTTGGTTTGAATTCGTATATTTGTAATTTGTAATCATCATCCATTTCGAAAAATAGATATCCCATTTGTCAATAACCTATTTCAAACCTGCTTCTCCGTTTCGAACAATGGCCGACCATGTGTTTTGTGCTGTGATTGGTTAGAATTAACGACTTCTATGTCAATCATAAACTGGAAAATGTAGTTTTGACTTAATCGTGTGCTCGATGTTAAGTTATAATTCTTAAGGAAATCAATCGTAAACCCAGCTTAAGTTCATAGAGTATTTTAAATGGCGCTAACCTAACCTAACCAACCTTCCATTTTAGTTACGATAACCTTACCTTAACTTAGAGCCTTCCAGTACCTACTCGCCAGAAATGTGTAATACGACATTCGGACACAAAATATAACGTAGAATTATTTTTTTTTTAATGTAGCGCTTGATAAATATACGAAAACTGGGTTTTCAACTAAATATCTGGACTCAAATCATACGTAGTTTCCGCACCGGCCAATGGAATTCGCTGCCTGGAGCAGCTCTAGAATCATTCCGTTTGCAGACAGACAAATATTTGAAATTATATAATGAAACGGCTCCGATAAAACCTAAAGACTTGAAAAAATACTAAACACCTGCTTTGGACCTGATTTTTAACACGAAAGTTTATTAAAATATTGTCAATTTTGTTAAAAATTCATTAAACCGTTAATACTTACTTTAAAGTTTTCAGTCCCGTGCATGAATTAACTCCCACGTCCCACCAAATGCCGTACACCGAGAGCTAAGATGTTACACAACGATAAAGAACTATTATTTATTACACTGACCTTACCTAACCTAACCTAACATTCTACTTCGATAAACTTCGGAATTGTTCGGGTCGTGGTTGTGGCTTTCATCCCTGTGCCCGCAATTTAATGCCGGAATATACAGAGACCTTACAATTAAACTTAATCAGCCTTTAACTTCAAAACCTTACTTAACTCAATCTCAGGAAGTTAAACAGGCTATCAGGCGTATGAAACCACGTAAGGCACCGGGAAACGATGGCATTCAGGCAGTAGTCCTTAAGAAACTGCCCGACGAAATTTTGGAATACCTAGCTCAATTAATAAATGGAATACTTAAACTACAGTATTTTCCATTGCAGTGGAAAGAAGCGAATGTGATAGTTTTTCATAAATCCGGAAAAGATAAGACACTGCCCCAAAATTATAGGCCCATTAGTCTGCTGAGTACATTGTCAAAAGTAGCCGAATGCATAATTCTGCAGCGACTAAATGCTCACCTTAAAGAAAATAACGTACTGCCGGACGAACAATTTGGTTTTCGCAGCGCGCATTCAACAACGCATCAACTGGTCCGTTTGACAGAACAAATAATAACTGCGTTCAATCAGAATAGCTATAATCTCGCAGCGTTTTTGGACATAGAAAAAGCCTTTGATAGAGTACTTCATGAAGGCTTAATTTATAAATTATATAAAACTGGCTTCCCCGATTGTTATATTAAATTACTGGCCTCGTATTTAGAAAATCGATCGTTTAGGGTCACGACAGAAGGAGCACAGTCCGATTTAAAAATAATTAAAGCAGGAGTCCCACAAGGCAGCATTTTGGGGCCGGTTTTATTCAATATTTATATCCATTATATGCCTAAGCCCGCACACCGATCAGTTCAGTTTGGCTGCTACGCGGACGATACGGTATTGTTTAGCAGATCTAGTATTCTAGAACTCGCAGCAGACAGATTGCAAACCGCGTTAAATTCAATAGAACAGTGGTGCACAAAATGGCGAATTAAGGTAAACCCTACTAAATCAGAAGCTATAGTTTTTACGCGTAAACATCTCCCGCCACTCGAAGATAGACCACGACTAACACTTTTCAATGAGCAAATTCCTCACAAAAATGTTGTTAAATATTTAGGCGTGCACATGGATAGGAAACTACTATGGCGCGATCACATAGAGGCGAAAAGAAAAACAGCTTTCACTAGGCTCATGGCCCTCTACCCCGTCATGAGCAGACGTTTAGGTAGCTCTGTTAAAAACGTAATAATAATTTATAACGCACTAATAAAACCAATAATCACGTATGCAGCGCCGGTGTGGGCAACAGCAGCGGAATCTCACTTAATCAAGCTACAGAGAATTCAGAATAAGAGTATTCGTATTGCGACAGATGCGCCTGTATATTGCCCCGTAAGGGCTATGCACAGAGAGCTCAAACTTGAACTTTTAAAACATTATTATTTCCGAACTGCGCAAAAATTCTATGATAAATGTGCCATAAGCAGAAACCCATATATTTCATCACTGGGCGAACAAGATCCAGAGTTGCATGGAAAATATAAAATGCCAAATTCAATCTTGGCTCACAGACCTCCGTAGTGTGCTGTGGCTGGCTGAGCGATCGGCCAATCAGTCTCCCGCGAGTTGAAACTTAAATTATAGACATTAATGAATAATTAGCTAATTCAAAATGGTCCGAAGCACGCAGGTGTAGGTTTGGCTTCCGGGAGCTCACTGCCTGTTGTGTTAGGGCTGACTCCCTATGCACGATGGGCATGGCCCGCCTGGCAGGCTTCACCTTCAGTGCCGGTTGTGTTTCTGAAAGACATGGGATTTTGAATTACAAGGTTGCAACAAATGCCAGAATGAGAATAGGTCTTGACTTAATTCACCTGTAACTTTATACACCGACAGTTCCTCTATATTTAACTAGTAGTATAGTAGTAGATATTAGAGATTTGTAAATTAGTAATAAGTCCTAGATACTAAGTAATAGTCATCAAAAATATATATTTCTAAAATAATAATAAAAAATCTAAAAATAAAAAAATTAAAAATTAATTTAAAAAATATATATTTTTAGTTCTTATTTTAGTTTTATCTTAAGCACTGCACGTCCATCCCTAAGTTGGGTGTTTGCATATTTCGTAACTAAATGCCTAGTTTGTAAGTCATTTATCTTTTTTCTGTTTTAGTTTCTTAGTTTTTTAGGTGCTGACTGGCGGCGGAGTGAGTGGTCAGTGCAACCACTCACCACCAGGGGCGCTTGCGTCCCTGGTCACTAAATCCAGTACTGGACAAATAGCAAAGCGGACCACGAGTCCAAGTGCCCAACCCCCGCATGGTAGACTCTTTTCTACTCTGTCCAATACTTCATCCAGACCATCCTCTGTCTCCTGTAAATTCCTACACGTAATGCATGCCAATTTGCATCCCGCATGAATGTGCCCAGGGTTTTCCCTGTGTCTATGCAGGTTTTACCTGGGCCGAACCTATCTCTAGTTATAGTCTAGATTTAAGAGTGAGGGGAGTTAGTCATGGCGCCAATCGCTGCCATGGCTGGCCAATCCCCCTCCTAGCACATGATGCATGCGACCCTCTCCTTGCATGGCTAATCCCAGCATGACTAGGCGTATAGGCTTCGGCCTGAGACGCACCTAGGTCCCTCCCTAACCCGGACCCCTCCAAAATACACTTAGTTTTAGTTAGGTTAGGAAAAAAAAATCATCCCTGTGAACTGTAGGCTGTCCGGCGAGAGGCGCAGTGTTGCCACCTCCTATAAGCCAACTGCTTGGTCTCGCTGCGGCCACTTCCCAAGTTTTTAAATTCACTATCACAAAACATGTCGTATTGGAGGGAACACTAAAGAAACAGGCGAAATTTATTTTCCTGTATTAATCATGTACGTTTTACGTAAAAACTGCTTCAGAGGCACAGAGAAGCTAACGATTGTTTTTATTGAGGTCAAATTAAATGCTTGAATTTTGGTAAACAACAAACTATTTCTTTCAACAATAGCCTAGTTGAAAAAAAAATTTTTTTTGAACTTTTGAAATCGAATTTTTCTCCGGAATTAAATGAGGGATGTGTTTCGAACAGCTGTGTTACGTGCGACGGCAGTTTCGACTTGTGAGTTGTGCTGGTGCAATCCTGCTATTCACGTGCCGTTCGCGAGAGTAGGCCTACTGCATTCATGCGCTCGACGCGCAGAGACAAGAGTTCCGTTGGCACACATTTGGCGTCAATGCACGAGAGACCTAAGATGCACATAAAGTTCTGCCATTCCCGATTACACCCGAACAATTCACCTTCGGCCAACTTCGGGATTTGTTTTATTTTTGCGCAAGAAAAATTAATTCAAATATTAAAAGTGGTCGGCTACATTAAAAAACTTTAAAACACTATGGACGGTTAGTTAGGTTAGTACAGCTACATTAAAATAAACATAGAAATATAAATATATATATAAATAAACCCGAGTTTGCCCGAAGGTGAATTGTTCGGGTGTAATCGGGAATGGCAGAACTTTATGTGCATCTTAGGCTTCCCTCAATGCACAGCCAACGATCTGGCTCCCGACCAGGAAGGAAAAAAAATTTCCATTTTACAGAAGCCTTGTAGCAACTGGGTGGACACAAACATGCAAAACTCATGTCAGCAGCCGTAATGTTCCTTCGCCGAGTGAAGCGTAACGGAAGTTCCGACACCGCCATTTTTTAAACTGGACTAGAAGAAGACGAGAGTAGAGGTGTGCAGGGTAGGGATAGAAGGAGAGTGACTGGGGAGAAAGGAAGGCGCTGGATTCGCGATCTTCGTACTTGTTTCTTACCTATTAAGTTTCTCGAGAGTTAGTCACATAGTCCTTAAATTAATGGACCGCACAGAAAAAAAAAAATTCTTCACGTTTACAACCGATTTCTTTGGAAACCAGTTGCCAATAAATAGTTTTTAATACAACAAGAAAGATATTGTAACTTTGTACAACACATGGTTATGGTTATTTTTGCAAATGTGAAATATGTTTTTCCAAATAATACTGAGTGACTGACTGCGAGCTCCATGATGTAAGTGCGTTTTTTATTAAAAATTTTATCAAAATTATAATTAAAATTTTATTTATGACTTTTAAATATTTTTCCCGATTTTCTGTATTAGTAATTACGGATTATCAAGATGGCAGCCATCATATAATTTCAAAATGCTGTCGTGATGTTATAATTCAAAATGGTAGATGTAACATCATAATTCAAAATGGCGGAAGTTCCACCGTAATGCAAAGTGTGGTAATGGGCGTTCGATGGTGATGTAAAAATAACGAAAAGTGCAACGTCCGTGGAATGAGCCACTCGATTCCAAGATGGTGGAACACTTTGATAAACAAGATGGTGTAATCCAATATGGCGGAATGTTCTATCGTAACGAAAATTGCAACTATCGTAGCATGGGGCATTTGATTTCAAGGTGGCGGAATTCAAGGTGGCGGAATTCAAGATGGAGAAATTAAAATGGCGGACAGTTAAAAATGTCAAAGTCAAGGTCAAAATTCAAGATCAAGGTCAAATGTCACGTTCATCAAAGATTACCGCCGTGACATAAGATGGCGGTCGGTCATTGACCCCCATCTACATCCACACTCCCTACTCCTGCCGCCGTAGTAACTATTGTATACTACTAACGCTCGCTTTGCATTTTGCGCGCTGCATGTTTTACAAACAGGTAGTTGAAACTTGAAAAGTTCGTAACTGAACTTTATGTGTGTTATGTTTCTTCTTGCGTAGTAAAAAAAAAAAAAAAAAAAGTCTTCCAGAGGAATTGCTTGCTCAAGACAATTTCATTGTCCAAAAAAAAAAAAAAAAAAAAAAAAAGGAGGAATTGCTTGCTCAAGACAAATCGCCTGCGTAGAATGCGTCGACGCCGACGCTTCAAGGCCATCTTCGCCGTCGTGAGATCACATCTGCCGTCCTTTCCTCTGCCCCGGACGTCATCAAGGGATCGCTGATTGGTCGGTTCCGCGTGGGGCGCCCTCCCCCGCTCTGCCCGCTCACGCAAAAGGGGTCTCGGGCCATCAGTAAGTTCGGGCCCGATCCCGTCCGACTTTTCGCTCCCACATGAACAGCACGTGGGCGGGATGAGAGCGAGTTCTTGCGCCTCCCTAGTGGAGGGTCCGGACGTGCCGGGAAAGCTACACTCTCCCCCCCGCCATTACGAGCCTCGCCGCGCGGGTCGCACGTATGAGGCAGGGTGTGTGTGTGAAAGGGGTAGTGGGCGGGGGGGGAAGGAAGGACGGGGCAAAGACGGCCATAAAACGTGCGGCAAACACGCTCATTGTCAGGGCCGGCGCGTCCACGCAGGCGAACTAGGCAACCGCCTATAGGGCGCCAAGTAGCTGGGGGCGGCGCAGCACGACACACAACAGCTCATGTAACATGCTTAAAGATTATTTAAACTAGATGAAAATGGATTTTTGTAACAGTTTGGAATGTTTATATTGATATAAGTAATTATTTGAAGTCCACGGTGACCTGTTTATGATTTGTAATAAGTAAAAAAGTACCTAATAAAAAAACACAAGCCTGCTTACATTTGATTGTTGACAAAATCTTAGGCTAACGTGATTTATTTTGAGGTAAAGAAATTTTTTTTGGGGTGTCTTTTTTTTGGGGGGGGGGGGGGGGGCAATTAATGTTTTTCGCCTAGGGTGCCAATTTACCTTGCACCGGCCCTGCTCTTTGTTTCTCTCCGACACTGCGCTCCCTCCCCAGCGACGAGTCGGTGCGGCGGTCACGGGCGGAATATACGCCCGTGCTCTCGATGCGATCGCGAGTTGAGGCGGATCAGGGCTCGCCATCTTGCATTTTCGAACATTTTGACGAAGCTTCCGTGCTTTTTTTTTTTTTGACGTGAGTACGTCTTTTCAGGGGCGCCACAACTAAATTTCCAAAAAGGGGGGGGGGGGGGCAATATACCTTTTTATAAAGAATCAGAAGCGGGGGGTGTGTCCTCCCCCGGGAAAATTTGTATTTCAAGGTGGAATTGGTGCTATTTAAGCAGTTTTATTATCTAAAAATTGATTACACAGCACTTTCTTTGCCCCCGTTTGCCCCCACTTCAAGGTTTCAGAGGGGGTGCAAAATACCCTTGCCCCCCCCCCCCTGTTTAAAATTACTTCCATAGTGGATGGCAGTTCAAAAAAACCAATGATAACAAAAATCGGGGAATACAGTTCGGTGTCGCAGTTACATAATCTATCATCTCCGTCCAAAATTTAATTATATTACCGGATAGCTAAAGGATCATGGAATTCGTTACGCTAAGTGAGGACTGTGACGCGTCGCGCGCGGTGGAGGGGGAAGCGTTACCATTTTGAGGTCATTTTGCTGCGTTTAGAGATTTACATTTAGTATTAACTTTTGACTCGGAGAAGCTGCGACGTTCGTTTGAGTTTCAATCGTCAGCTCTCGTTAAAATCTAGCGATTGCATATATAAAACATTAGCGTAGAATAGTTACAGTGAATATATATGGTGTTAAAATAAAAAAATATATATATATCATGTCGTCCTATACGCGACTGCTTAGTGTTCAATCATAAAATAGCGTATTTTATATTTTGTATCGAAAAAAATTACCTGTTACGTACACGTATTCACGTACAACGCAAGACCGTGTCCATGACACAGCCACACCCCATTTTTTTTCTTGTCTGACATGGCATAGGACTTACCTTTGGCTACTTGAAGTCAACATTGTATCATGATAATTGCGAAACAATAAGGTATTTCCTCGCGGCACTCACAGGCTTGAGCATGTTAGTAAATATGTGGTCGCAACAAGGTATAGAATGTATGGCAGAAATGATAGGTGCCTTGACATGACAAAAATTGGGATAAATAGTTCAAGATAAGAATTACAGCAAAAAAATTATGTAAAAATCCAAAATAGTGAGGCCTAATCCCTATTGAAGGCTTGAGTGCAACTCTGAAGATTCCTTGTATAAAAGAGTCTGAAAAATTTCTAGGGCAAGACTGGAGTAGCGTAGCCGAGATTTTGTTTGGGATGGTAATAATTCCAAAATATATTACAATTGGTAAACCTCAGTGGATTTATATTGAATCCCAAATATGTATGCATATGTCTTGCGTTTTTTTAATGACTTTTTAAGGTTACCAAATTACCAACAAGGAAAATCAAAGGTTCGGTTTTCTAAAAATCAAAATATTAAACCTCATGAGCATTGATATCATAGCTTCGCATCCTTGCTTCTGATATCATTGCGGATTTTATGTGCATTTACGATTTTTTTTGTGCTGGAACGGGGAAAAAATCTAACAGATCCTAAGTTTATTCACAGTTGATTTCTGGAGTGATTTGGGCCCGATCAACTATCTCTTTCAGCAAAGCTTGATGTCGTTAAAGCACAGTGTTATCTTATTCCTTGTGCATACTTAATGTGGGACAGAAAACAAAAGAAATAAAATTTTCATGTTGTGAATCGTAAAGTTTGTATCTTGCGAATGAACTTCTTACTTCTGAAACATGCAAAGGTTCCGCCTAACTGTGGGTATGTTTGTGTTAGTGAGGCGGAATGATAAGTGCCAAGGTCGCTGGTGCTTCTAGAGCGTTGTCGCCTCTAAGCGCAATACAAGACTCTGGATTCGTGCGCAGTCTTTACGTCGGACAGTGAGCAAACGTGTAACAGTTAGTGGCGACCCTCATATTTCACTTGCAGAGAGTCTGGAAGAAATTCAGATGCTGGTACTTGCCCTAGGTTTTTTTTTTCTAGCCAGATAAATGTTTCAACATAGCAGACCTACTTTCTTGGAGTGTTTCTTGCAATACGGGAGATTGGTTTAAATAATTATTTTTGACACACGCTATTGCTAGTTTCCACCATATAACTCGAAAAAATGTACAAAAAAATAGATGAATACTCAAACACACAGGAAACAGTACTAAGTCTATGTCAGACGCTAAATGTGAAGACAGCACAGATGTTTCCGTGGAAGTAAATTGTCAGAACAATATCACTGCAGCAGGCGAACATAGTGGGCTGACGAGACAGTCGCAACGAACAACAGTAAAAACAGACACACAAACACTTTGGACAACGTGAGAGTCAGTGCTGTATCTTGCAGCCAGGGGTGTAGCCAGGGGGGGTTTTAGGGGTTCTGACCCTCCCCCCCCCCCTTAGTCACTATTTTTTTTCTTATCTGAAAGCAGGTTAGCTAAAAGCCTACCCAGGCTTACTGCTATCACCGGCCACTGTACTGGAGGGGAAAGAGTAAGCGAGCCCTACCGATTCTCCTTCCCTTCCCCTACCCCTGTCGCGAGCAGAAGCTATAAGGTTGTGACGCCGTGACGGGTCCCAAGCTTTCAAATATCTTACACCTACTGTATTTAACCAGAGCGGTAATTATAAGCAGGTGGTAACTGGGTAATTCTTCAAGCTAAAGCAAATTGTTTCCAGGAATAGGCCAGTTCTGCCGAAACCCAACCATTTTTATTCCTTTTTATTTTTTTTTTGTATTGTCGAGCTAGGAGCTTGATTTATGATTTTGAGTGGACGTGGACAAGGTACTTGGATTGATTAAAATATCTTTAATTAATTTATTACTTCATCACTCAAACAATTTTTATATTGAAAAATTAATAATATTTTTACCATTACAATATTTAAAGTTAAGTACTGAAAACTGCTCAAATAACACTATTTTACAACTTAAAGTCAAAAAATTTTCGGGGGAGGGCCCCCCAACCCCTCGCTTTATATAGGGTGGGGAACCATGCTTCTTAACCCCCCCCCCCCCTCCCGCCATACACAAATCCTGGCTACGCTACTGCTTGCAGCGGCCAACTTCCATCCCCATCCACGGGATGGGACTGCGTCCGTCAGTGAGTTCATTCAACATTTAACTTTAAAATTTTTCCGAAAACACCACCTGGCCATTTACCGCAGCTCCGAACGCAGCAGGGCATGTAATGGGCTCGAAGCAAACATACAAGCAGATGACTGGTGAATAAGTCAAAATAAGGCAAGACGTTTAGGATGCGTGATTGTAGTACACGGAATTTAAACTCACTAAAAAGGTTGCTAAACGTTTAATAGAAATAATAGGATTCAAACGAACGATGCAAAAAAAAAAAAAAACAAAACAAAGGCAACGCAGCAGGGCATGGGCTCGAAGCAAACATACAAGCAGATAACTGGTGAATAAGTCAAAATAAGGCAAGACGTTTCGGATGCGCGATAGTAGTAGACGGAATTTAAACTCACTAAAAAGGGTTGCTAAACATTTAATAGAAATAATATGATTCAAACGAACGAGGCAAAAAAAAAAACAAAGTCAACAAGTTAAAATTACTTTTACAGTGGAATTATCAGAAAAAATACCAACTAACATTTAATCGTGCGCGCGTGACACAAAATAATAAAATTATACAGTTATTTGTTTACCTTTCCACACATAGGCCAATTAGAACATTCTGTCAATTATAACAAAAAAATAGGTACAAATTGTTTAGTCACTTAAATGCATCTTAAAAATATTTACTTAAATTATTAAAAATCGTCCGTTGATACAACGTACTTTGAGGAGCTTATATATATATATATATATATATATAATTATTATTATTTGTTACACGAAAGGTCTTACAAAAAGTATAAGTTATGCCAGCATAATAAACTTTAAAAAAAATGGTGTTTCGGGACTCGTGATATATTTCGTGTGCAAAAACCGTCTTAAACTTCAGTTACCGGTGATTTCGAAACGGCCCATGCATTTCTCTTCAAAACACACTTAACAGTCTTGTTCGGGTTCGAACTGCTTGCAACTCTGTAAAACAGGATAACTTGGAAGGGGGTAAGAGGGGGGGGGGGGGGGCACTTACTTGTGATTGCGAAGTCCAGTTTTTGAACACTGCATTCGCGTGAGCTGGGGTTAACTCACGCCTCGTGTTGCAGCAGTTGATGGGAAGGACCTTCCAAGAGCATCAGATCTCCAACACTGTCAAAGCTTCCCTGCAGCGGGCCGAACACTGGTTTGTTTGCGCGGTTCCGCCTGCGAGAATCCCGCTTCGAATTTCGACGCGCGCAGCTCTCACACAAGCACAGGGACACGTCACCTGGCTGAACACATCCTGCTGTCAAGTTCGCGTCACGCTTCCTTCCTTTGTGAGAAGTTCCCGCTCACGGCGTCGCGTCACGTGCACACGCAACGCGCAGCTTCGGAACACGTGTGGCGCGGCTCGCGTGGGGGAAGCCTACAACTCACGTAGTTTAGGGTTCCCTGCAATGAATTTCCGAAGATTTCCGAAGTTTTGCGTTTTGGTACTAACGCCACTTCAGCCGCTAAATCAGAAGTTTCAAACGAAAACAAGCATGTTGTGACTGACCTAACCTAACCTAACCAAACCTAACCCTTCGAAATTTTTTTAATTTCAATTTTTGAGAGAAATCCGAAGTTGCACGAACGTGGTAGGGAACCGAAATTACGTGAGTTGTAGGCTTCCCGGCTCGCGTGACCTGCCACAACCGCACATCTCCATTAAACTGCCCCTGTACGCCGCACGTACGCACACACACACTGGTCGCGCATTCTAGAGCTTCGTGTATGTATGCACACGGAACTACAAATATAAATAATAAAAAAACTTTAAAGTGTCTACGCTCCCCCCCTCCCCCCCCCCCCAAAAAAAATATAAATAACATTACCATTAAAAAGTTAATTAAAAAGTTAACTACAAACCTAAACTAAAACAAAGCGTCTGTTTCACCCGAGCTTCCTACTCGTTCCAGTATTTTCAAAGTCATTGCCAACCTAATAATATCAAGAGCAAAATTTACCAAAAGTTAAATATAATTAAATTATTAACATATAAAGTGTATAAACTAAATTACAAATGTAATTTTAAAAAAACTAAAATAATCAGAAAATAAGTTCATAATTAATTAAGAAATAAAATACAATGGCAGGTCCATGCCACAAACGCGACAGAAAAAGAAACCCAACGACGTCTGTGTAAGTATGAAAGTATATTCAAGTGCGCGAGTATGCGATGTGGAAGTATGCAAGTGTGCAAGTACACATGTAAGAGTGTGAGTTCCTATGCGAGTGTGCACATAAATGCGAGTATTAAAGTGTGCAAGTACGCTGCGTCACATTTCTATACCTCTATCCTGCCGTCTCCACCGCTACCGGTTCCCCTCACGCGATCGGAATTTTTCGTAACTATCTAAAATTGTAGCCCCCCTCAGCGAAGAAGTTTCACTTCAAAATAATAAGTATATACAGGGGCGCAACAACTAAATTTCCACGGGGGGTGGGGGGCAATATACCTTTTTATAAAGAATCATCGATCCCTCCTACTGAAGCGGGGGGGCCGGGGGTCCTCCCCCGGGAAAATTTGTATTTCAAGGTGGAAAATGGTGCCATTTAAGCAGTTTTATTATCAAAAAATTGATTACACAGCACTTTCTTTGCCCCCGTTTGCCCCCACTTCAAGGTTTCAGAAAGGGGGGGGGGGCAAAATATCCTTGCCCCCCCCCCCTTGTTGTTACGCCCCTGAGTGTATATATATATATATATATATATATATATATATATATATATATATATATGTGTGTGTGTGTGTGTGTGTGTGTATATATAGACACACACACACATACACAGGTGTGGTACTGGTTGGACTTACTGGAGGAGCCTCCAAGCAGGCAGGACCCTCGACTTCAAGAAGAAGTGAGCGCGCGAGAGGCACCGCCGTGTCCGCCAGTGACCTGGGAAGGGAGGGGGTGGGGGGGGGGGGAGGGGGTGAATGGAGGGGGGTCCGGCAGAGCCATCTGCATGCGGCACGCGTCACCGGCTGGAGTGGCCCCAGGCGTCGTTCGCTCGGCCGGCGCGCCCATGAAATATGGACGACGCCTACCCCGGAGGTGGTGTTGGTAGGGCGGGGGGGGGGGGGGGTTGGAAACACGGGAGGGAGGAGGCGGTGCGCGATGACCCGCGACCTTCGCCGCGATGGCGGCCCCCCATCCCCCCCAAGAGTAGGGGCGGAGTGTAGGGTAGGGGGGCGCGCGCTTCCACTTATCTGGATTACAACACTCCCTGGGAGACGTCGGAGGGCCGGGAGTGGACTGCTGCTGCCATCTGCTCGTAGGCCCGGTGTTGCGGGCACCACCTCCCGTGCGCGCGGACACAAAGGGAAAAACAACCGGACGCACGCACTAACTCGTTTTAAGGCCCCCCCCCCCCCCCCAATCCACCCGGGCACACACGCACGGTGCGCAGAGCTTCAGGAAAAAAACAACGCGATTTCAAAACTCCTTAACATATCCGAGTGGGGTCTGTTTGCGAAAAAGCATTTAAGAGTTCGCTGAGGGCCGAAAAGTACTTTTGATTTCGGATTAAGTTTTTAAAATGTATTTTCAGAAGAGTTAAAACAGCTAAAACGCATGTTTTGAGAGTAATTTTTAAGCGTAAAACAACCGGTAAAGATTCTTGAAAGCACTTAAGGGACTTGCATTACATCTTTATCTTCATTTCTAGGCCGTATAATGCTACGGTCACCGCTTAAATTTCACAGTTATCCTGTGACGATGAGAAGACTGCGCGCCAGTTCACAGCCTTAGAGGCTTATGTTGGGACACAACCGTCAATCTAGCTCGCGGGCCGTATTCCAGAACGTGTCGTAACCCGAATCCCGGCGAGGAAACAAATCGGCAACCGTTTTAATAAAAAACGGCGCCCTGCCCGAGGCTATAATCTGGTTTCAACGCATTCCATCGGACGTTTCGCAACTTTTAAAACTTCTTGTTGTGACCATTAAAGTGTGCACAATGTATTCTAGAATAGTTTCGCTGTCACACAGTTTCCTTTGGCACACCAACAGCCTTGGTACGTCCCCCGATGATCACAAAAAATCACTACATACATGTTACTGCCGCCAGACGCGGTTCCGCCATCTGGACGAAAGCACCGGAAAAAATGAGCCCTGCGCATGCGCGGAATTTGGGCAACAGATCGGCGGCACGTATGGGACACCAAAATTCGTTCCCTAAAAATAAGAGACTGGCCGTGTCCTATCGTGCGCCAGGAATACGATTAGGGTACAGGTGTGGCATATTCAACACTGAAACCCTTATTTTTATGTCTTGGAATACTTCTGGTCTGCACTATACGTAAGTTTTTTTTTTTAATCTTGTAAAATGCTAACACACTCCGAGTACCTTAGCTCGTCAATATTTCCAATCAAACATTTCAACCAACTTCACTCATGTCTTAAGCTGTATTCACAATCATCTGTCACTCGTCGTCCGTCAATCACGTGACATTCAGCCAATCAGACGGCCCGATAAATCCCACACCGTCCGTCAATCAAAACCTTGCCAAGCTTTAACTTTCGACGGACGTACGGGTGAAAGAACAAAAATATAAATCGAAAATCATGTTAATTTTTAAGATTTCTAATCATCATTCGTACACAAAAAATAATAATTTATGTACTTTTACAAAAGATTACTTTGGAAACCAGTTTCCAAGAAATAGTTTGTAATACTATAATAAAGATATTGTAAATTTGCAGAACATATGGCTATTGTTATTTTTGCATATATGAAATACGTTTTTGGAGATAAAACTAAGTATTTCTTAAGAAAATTAGCGCATTATGTTATTTTTGTAAATGATGTTTCATTAAAACCAAAACAAACCGTAACCCATGGAAAAGGTAATCAAATATTCAGTAATTGTACTTTTATTTTATTATATTTTGCTGAGTAATGTGTTCAGTTAATACTGGAAAGCTATTCAGGGAACGGATTACAAATAACTTAATCGTTGGATGTGCTGGGACAACACATGGCACAAATGCCTTGGTAAGAATCCGAACCCAGCATTACTGCGAACACTGTTTTGTGGTAAATGTACAAAATTTACAAATAATGTGTAATTTGACGTGAATATCTCTATTCCACTTACTAAATAAGATTGGCATTGTAATCAACTGTTATCCAGCCCGTAGACCAGTTTTCCGTCAACCTACCCTTTTAGGGTAGATTAGGAGTCGGCTTACAGATAGATTTTTGACTTTTCAGAGCAAGTAGTTTCAGACATAACTGTCAAGGGATTACTCCCCCCCCTTTTGATCGGGGAACGTGTTGGAGTTTCAGCTATGACCAGAGGCCATCCAGCATAGTCACCACCTTAGCCCCCTGCCTCACTCAGCTAACCAGACAGTTGGCTGTGCCCTCGGCCCTCAGACCGCTGTCGCTTACCCCGATCTCCCACATCACACAAAACACCCAGTGAACCCGTGGTCCGGTGCAGGGGCGTAGCCAGGGGGGGGGGTAGGGGTTCGAACCCCCCCCCCCTTAGCACCAAATCTTTAATTAATTTCTTATTCATCACTCAAACAAATTTCATATTAAAATTAATAAAATTTTTACCATTACAATATTTAAATTTAAGTACCGAAAACTGCTAAAATAGCACTATTTTACACCTTAAAATCCACATTTTCCCGGGGAAGGACCCCCGGACCCCCCGCTTTAATACGAGGGGGAAGGGGGAGGGCATGCTTCTTAACACCCCCCATACGCAAATCCTGGCTACGCCACTGGTCCGGTGGAGCTGCTAGCTGCGACATTGTAAGCAGTAAGAAACTTTGAAATCCTCCGGTAACCGAGTAACATATCGCAGCCTTGAGGTACGTCGCTTCACCGTGTGGCCACGTGTCACAGGCGGTGGGGGTGTGTTCCGAGATAATGGACGCTACTAACGCTACCAACATGCGCTTCCTTCCTTCCCTACCGCCGGCGATGATTCCGTCGGTGTTGTTAGCGTCGAAAGAGCGAAAAAAAAGGTGCTCTAGGTTCAGGTGCTTATGTTTTAAGTTTATCCAGGGCCGGTGCAAGGTAAATTGGCGCCCTAGGCGAAAAACCTTAAAGCCGCCCCCCCCCCCCCTTCCCCCCCCCCCCGGACACCCCAAAAAAAATTTTCCTTCCCTCAAAATACATCACATAAGCCTAAGATTTTGTCAACAATCAAATGTAAGCAGGCTTGTGTTTTTTTTTATTTTACTTTTTTACTTATTACAAATCATAAACAGGTCACCGTGGACTTAAAATAAGTAATTACTTATATCAATATAAACATTCCAAACTGTTACAAAAATCCATTTTCATCTAGTTTCAATAATCGTTAAACATATGATATGAGCTGTTATGTGTCGTGCTGCGCCGCCCCCAGCTACTTGGCGCCCTAGGCGGTTTAGTTCGCCTATATGGACGCGCCGGCCCTGAGTTTATCTGGGGCACGTGGAGTCTTTATGTCCTTCCTTTACCGAAGGTGCTGCTGCTCGTTAAACCACGACCAAGAACGGGGCCAGAAACTTCGCAGGAAATATATATACATTTTTTCAACCTCGTTTCATTAAAAGTATAACATACCACTTTTGTAACGTTACCCATATCTATGAGATTCTACCAATGTAACCTGATAGAAAAAAAAAAGTAAATATTTTAAACCCTCTTAAAAAATTACTTTTTTACAGAAGAGATTTTATTAAAGATACAAAATTTGTTCTGTTTAATCTTCTGGGCTACACCAAACCGCATCAGGAACAAATTGTAACGACAATCATTGAATCATATTTTTTTTAACCATGAAAAAGATGATCAAATAAACAATAATTGAACTTCATTTTGTTTTATTATGCTCTATTAAAGTGCGCAGTTAATACTGTAAATATTTCCAGGGGACGGTTTACCAATAACTTCCAACAATTGTAGGTACTGGGTCAACACGGTAAGAATCCGAACCTAGTATTAATCTGTGCAATATTTCGTATTTTTACAGGTTATTTTACAAGTAAATGTACAAATTTACAAATATCTGTAATTTTACATGAATATTTCTGCTCCATTTACAAAAAAAAAATACAGTTTATGCATTTGAGTAAATACGTTTCAACCATTGTACACGATGTGAAGATAGGACTGTTTGAAAACTAAGAGATAATTATTAAATATACCTAATGTAGTTGATAAACAGAAAGTTTGGTTGATTGGGCTGTTCTTCCGAACCTTCAAACCATTTACGAGCGGTGAAGGGTGAAAACAAGCGGCGGCGAGCTGATGCATCTATGTAGCCTCCCTCGTTGCTGACATTTTCGGAGGGCGTATCGACGGGGCGAGATCGAGATACCCGTCCGCAAAATGCGAGGTCACGCCGATGGACGCGGTACGCGCGCGATAAGCTGAACATGCGTACGTGTGCGCACGCGCGTCTGTCTGTCTCTGTCTGTCTGTCTCTCTCTCTCTCTCTCTCTCTGACTTCCCGAACCCCGCCCCCGGCCGAACGAAGCGTGAAGCAGGCGAACGTAACCACCCCAATTTTCAGCCCCCTCTCTTCTCACCACTCCCCCACCCCCTCCTACGGTCGTAAACACACACGCATTATGCAACGCCGCGATTTATATGGAGTTGCGAAATTATCGTGGTGTAAGTAAACCACGGCGTGCTACGTTGCACCACTTTCCGCCACGGCACTTTCGAACAAAGTATAGCTCATTCATGACGGAGTTTCGAAAACATGTAAATCTGTAAACATACATGTAGGAAATAATAATTTTAAAAAAAAAAGGCAATTTCGAAAAGCCTGCCACAGTCGCGTCTGACTGTCCGTGTTTGCCCGACCACGTTCGGCTGGTGCATTTTCCCTAGCAAACGTACCGCACTCACTTGTGTGAAGCAACTGGTTCACGTTATAATCTAACAGAGAGCAGCATGGTACATGCTGTCAGGGGCATAGCCGGGGGGCAAGTTAGTGGTTCTAACCTTCCCCCCCCCCCTTAACGACATTTTTTTCTTATCTGAAAGCAGGTTAGCTAAAAGCCTGGGTGTCTTTCTGCTATCACCGGCCACTGCACTGGAGGGGAAGAGTAAGCGAGCCCTACCGATTCTCCTTCCCTTCCCCTACCCCTGTCACGAGCAGAAGCTATAAGGTTGTGACGCCGTGACGGGTCCCAAGGTTTCAAATATCTTACACCTATTGTATTTAACCAGCGCGGTAATTATAAGCAGGTGGTGACTCGGTAAATCTTCAGGCTAAAGCTAATTGTTTTCAGGAATAGGCCAGTTCTGCTGAAACCCAACCATTTTTATTCCTTTTTTTTGTATTGTCGAGCTTCGAGCATGATTTATGATTTTGAGTGGACGTGGACAAGGCACTTGGATTGATTAAAATATCTTTAATTAATTTTTTTCTTCATCACTCAATTTATTTATTAAAAAATTAATTATATTTTTACCATTACAATATTTGAAGTATTGAAAACTGCTCAAATATCACTATTTTACACCTTATAATCCAAATTTTTCCGGGGGAGGACCCCCAAACCACCCGCTTTAATGGTGGAAGGGGGGAATATGCTTCTTAACCCCCCCCCCCCATACACAAATCCTGGCTACGCTACTGCATGCTGTAGACATTTATCTTGGCTTTACTCGAAAGCTTTATACAAAATAGAGTAATAAATTTAAATGTATACTCGTGTGGCCGTACAATTTAGAAAAGCACTTGTAAATCATTTAATAATTTACTTAAGATTCCAGCACATTAAGAATACATGGTGAATAAAACGAGGTCTGCTTTCCAGTAATGAAAATTTTAAAATAAATTTGCATCTTCACAGATGATGAGAGGCCACGGTAATCTGTTGGCAAGTAGTTTTTAAAACAAAAAAGAAAAATAATACTATTGACTACCTTGCTTTAATTTCGGCAACATAGAAAAAGACACTATAAAAGTAAGGCATGAAACATGTTACAGAACACCAACACAGGGAAGTTGTGAGGTTAAAAGGGTAAAACAACCTGGCTAAAGATATCTTAATTCATTCAACCCATTTCTCCACTGTGCAACACCAGCTTCAAGTACATACCACAATGTCTGCAAACTCCAAGCAACAGCAATATACGTACCATCACATAAAATGATGTCATACAGGATGAGTGGAAGATTTAAGTTCTACCACATTGCATTTGAACCTCATTTTATATGCTGGAAATACTGTATATTTATAACCCTTCCAAAATATTGAAGTTCAATTCTACTCTGAATGAATGTTTTTTTTTTTACAAATGCCTTTCCTATTAACAATATATAGGTAGTATAAATGTCAGTTCGAGATGCAGATGTGACATATTCTCAGTGCACAAGTGGAGGAAGTTCATTCACAAAGCCTTTATTTTGCTGTATGTATACTCATTTTGGAATTAATGAATTTAATTTACATATAGTAAATTTCTAAATACAGAGGCAAGAAAATAACATTCATGTTAAAAAAAAAAAGAACCCAGAAATTTTTTTTCTTTTTCAGTAAAATTTAATTTCTTTAATGTACAAAAAATATATATAAATACAAGGTTTCAAATAGCACAAACACATTGTTTGTCATGTGCATCCACACTATAAAATATACATATTTTACCATGACAATTCCCAAGTTATAAGTAATAAGTAGTTGCAATAAATATATATATTTCCCATACTACTATAAAACTAAAAAAAAAAAAAAGATTGCACAGGTAAATAAACCATAGAGTGGCAATAATAAATTATAATTAAACAATCTACAACTAAATCATTGCATTAAAGATCACATTTGTCAACTTGGATTAGGTTTGAACCTCAAAACTAGAAGAAATAAAGTTTCAGTTTCAAAATACTTTCTCTACCATAAAAACGGCCGTTTCAAGTCACTCAACGACTGCCAAGCACTCTTAGTGAATAACTGGCTATTTAACAACACACTGGTAAACCCCAAGGGTTGGGAACAGCACATGTGTGCTGGACGTTTTTTCACTGCATCTTTGTCTTTGATCCAATTTTATTGATGAGCTTCCAAACATAACAATATTGACATATAAATAATGACTCCTCAACAGCATATTCCGCTACCCCGAAGTCTCTTTTCATATATTGCATACACCAGCCCTAATTCATTCTAAGAAAACAGAGAGCTAATGAAATAAGTTTTTTCCATAAGAGAGTACATTAATAAAAATTATTCATAACCCAATCAAGTAAGTGTGCTTGCTAACAAACATTTAAATCAAACACTATCCCATTACAATCAATTTACAGTACTAATTACCTAATATGTCTAAATACATTGGAAATGGGTACATTTAAATAAATGTACTTGAGATTAAACAACCTGAAATTAAATTTAAAATTTCATGGACCACATTGTTTATACAATAGGGATTGGGCATAACATTCCTAAGAGGCTCTTAACATTTCTGATTTACAAAATAATAATGTAATTAACATAGGAGATATAATTTCATTTTAAAAAGATCGAAGTCTCCGGGATGCACATGCTTCCTACCTCGGGCGGTGATGGTTGTGAAGACTGGGTCGGATATCAGAAAATGGCGAATGACCATGTCTCTTCCCACCTCGCCGATGACCCTAGATCTGTGCTAATTACTTTATGAAACTTATACATAAAAAATTTGGTTCAAAAACCCTTTACAGTAACCGTATTTGAATATATAAAGTTTCCAACACTAGCATTGTTTAGGCTGGTGTAGTTGCACAATACCTAAGTTATAAAACACTTAAAAAAAGTCACTTTAATACGAAACACAAAGTTGTTCCTGGAAGTTGTTATTATTTTTGTAGCTATGCAAGTAGAAGACAAACCATAAAATATATCTTTAAAAATTATCAGAAATTAATTTACAGAGAACGTACATCAATTAAAAATAAAAACATAAATAGTGGCAAAAACATTTCAGTTTAATACCATTCCATGCTTTTAACAGAAATAGCTTTGTCAGAGATTGTAATTGATTTTGCCCCTTGTAACTGACAATCCTAGTACCAGAGTGCACCACTAACAAGCCTGCAACTTTCGCTTCTCCCCTAGTCGCCTTCCGTCACTGGAGACAGCAGACATGCTACTGCTGGTCACGTAACCCCTCATTAATCCGACCAAGTGGTGCGATTCAAGCCTAAGTCAAAACCCACCACGCTGACAGGCTTTATAATAATTTTAAATCTCTTTTACCAACAAAAATCTGTCATGAATATAAAATGGTTACCAAACGAAACTGTTTTCTTCAATGCAGTAAAAGAACATTAATAACTCGGCCACAAAAGACTATATATTATGGATGTGACAATCAAATTCTCAAATATGTACAATTGAATCCTTAGTATTCAAAAAATTTAGTGATGGGCCGAGACTCAAAAATTCGAGTCGAGTCGAGCGAGTAGCATCAGCTCGGCTCGGCTCGGCATTCGAGTTTATTTTACTCGACGGGGCGAAACTCTATGATAAAATAAAATAAAATTGAATTACAACAAATTCTTAATATCTCCTTACGTGACTTCGGCCGACACTAAAAATTACGTACGTAAGACCGAAACACGTACTTACAAACAATGACGACAATCGGCCATATTATTTATATTTTAGTTTTACAAATTGCCAACTTAACAGGTGTGACCACATAGCAAAGAAGACGAAAACATTTTTAATAAACAAAACACGAATTAAATTTTATAATCACAATATCGGCAGAAATATTACTTTTTTTTTTTTTTAGTAAATCCGTACTACAATCGGCGCAACGTTACAATAATAAATTAACGGTAGCGTTATATTTGTGCGCATGTTTGCGACTGATACGCCACCAATCACGAAATGGCATTTAAAAAAAACTTTGCTCCACTAATTTTAGGAAGTATAGGTTGGCGAACATGAATTTTTTTTTCCGTGTTTGTTTACACTATTACGTTCGGCGAGATTGCGTTTTGTATAATTGTTTGCTATCCAAGTTAAAGTGGCAAGTTAAAATTAATTATGAAGTATAAAGTATTTTATAAAGTGTAACTATTCAATACAAATACAAAAGCATGTATTTTTTGGAAGTGCCAGCTTGCGATTGGCCGGCAACGTAACGGCGTTAGTGTTGTAGCAATAATCTTTAAATGTATTATATTTGTTATGGGAACGTTTATTGTAATGTTGCGCCAATTGTAGCACGGCCTTACACTTCCCATAAGTGAAAGTTTTCAAATATGTTCTAATGATTGTGTGAATCTTACCCTAACCTTCGCGCCAACAAGCCTAAATTATATTCAATGTTTTTTATTGACTCGTGAATGCTACAGGCCGCAGCTAACTCGTTCGGTTCAAAATAAGGTAAGAGCGGTATTTGCGAAACAAAAATGTTAAAAATCTGAAAATACTTTTATTACATGCTCTTTAAATTCCTCTTTTCATTAAAGCCGGCAAATATAAGAAATTTCAAATACTTTAGGAGATATCGAATTTTTTAATTTTCACAGTTGGGCGATATTTGTTAAATAAAATTTTAAAATTTCGAAAATACTTTTATTCTATGCTCTATACCTCAATTATTGAATTGTATTATATCAGTTAAGAATTTAACCTAAATGAATTATTTGTATTAATAAGTACTTGTATTTTAAATATATTTGATTAAGTGGGCCATGATATAACAAGACAACCATCTAAGGACTCTTAGCAATAAAGTGCAAATATTCAAGCTCGACTTAAGTGTCAAAGATTCAAATAAAAATTCAGACTCGAATTGACTCGACTTGAATTTATGATCTACAAACTCGACTCGAATCGACTCGAACTAATTATTGTAAAATTCGACTCGACTCGACTCGACTTAAAAATTTGCAGGTTCGTACATCTCTAAAAAAATTCAATATTCAAGGAAAAAGATTCATAGAAAAATATTAGATGAAATAAGGTAAATTAAAAAATTCAACACTGATAATCTCTGAAGTTCACAAGGTAAATAAATACTTTTCTTCATACCAATCCTGTTACCATTCCCCAAGGTATTCTACTTTTAAGAATTAATTATAAAAATTAAATTGCAATATGTAATGATTCTGGAAACTTAGTCCATGAATAAAACATTTAAAATGTTAAATTTTTATAGTTAATATTTTTAATTTCTTATATATTATTTAATTTTGAACCCTTGAGACCTATATTCATATATGAGGACTGTTTTCGAAGTACTTGAGATTTGAATTCGAGATTAAAAATTATCGTTTGCAACTTTCCGTAGCAAAATATTTTTTCCCCACGTATCAATTTCTTATTTCTTCAGTTTCCTTAAAATCATTCACAACAGAAACTGCTTTTTCACAGATACATACATTCACAACACAGTTCAATAAGAATAAATATGTTAAACTTGAAGCTTGATGAAACCTGTGGTATGCAGCATTCATTGTAAAGTTTTGAATAAACACATATTTTACAACAAAAAAAAAATGCAGGGCTTATTTGGGTAAATGCAATATTTTACTGCGCGAGAGACCAGACTGCGATGCCAGGTTCAAAGCCGGCTGGCGACCCTGCATGGCCACTGGCGTCACGAGCCGTGTTGTCACGTGCCGTCCACTGAAGTAAGTCATGCCACACGTGCCTGGCCAGATTACAAGTGTCATTGCTACGCCCCTTCCCCCTCCGCTCCCCCGCATCATCCTTCCTCGGCGCTGTTATCTATCACTGAGCGGCCTTAGGAATTCTGCGCGCTACCGTACGGAGTGGCGTGAATGGGATGCCGCCTTTCTTGACTTTTCGAGTGCCGGGTCAGCCCGGAACGACACAACTTGTAACAGCCACTCTCGTCCGGTTCAAGAAGGGCGCCCCAGGTACTTAAAAGCAGCGACGCCGGCCTCCGTGAGAGTTCCGAGCGAGTCCTGCGACAGTTCCGGAGTTCGAGAGTTACGCGAGTGAAGGGGAGAGCGACACCGGCGAAGAGGGCAAGAGACTCTCCCCCGAGAGTGGCACGACGTGGAGTTCAACTGGATAGTGAGTGTGCGGCGAGAGACTGTGCGTGTGTGTGTGTGTGTGTGTGTGTGTGTGTGGACAGTGTGCGAGATAAGGGGCGAACCACTGTTGAGCCTAGCTCCAGTGGGGAGTGCGAACTGTGGAACTTGACCGACATTGAGTGACTTGAGAATAAACATTTATAAGTGCCTGTGATTTCTGATCAGACATTAAGTAATTGATAAAACTGTACTAAAACTCAATTGGGCTATCCCTTACGAACCCAGTTCTCCCCACAGAGGTCATAACATACAACTTATGATAAACATTTATAAGTAAAATTTTATCTTGGAGAAAATGAGGAAAAAAATCAAATTGATTAAAAGATGAAACAAATATATTCAGTGGTGATTTATCATAGAATCAATTCTCACAGGTCAGTGAAACGTACAATTAAGTAAAAAAACTACAAGGCCTTCACTAAAATACATTAGTATTTACATGCTATGAAAACGAAACTGTAAATCGATGGCTTAGAATGAAAACCTCGTATCTCAGTTTTTGGACGAAAATACGTTTTTTTTTTTTTTTTTGGCTGGAAAACCTCTTATCTCACAAAATGTTTGGCTGAAAGAAATAAAATGTGCATCCTTACTGCTTTCTATTGGAGAAAAAAAGAAACCACGTATATCAGTAGCACGGTTTTTTGTCTCTGCTGTAAAATTTGCATTTTATGAGATACACGGTTTTCATTCTAAGCCATCGAAACACCCGTTTAAAGTGCCAGAAAGGTACACTGCAGAGTAGTGCATGATCCAATGATCCATCGAGCGGGAAGGGGGGGGGTCTGCAGGCCACAGGAGAGTATCGAGCGATCCGGCACGGCTACGACTCCTCGAAGGACGAGCACATGGTGCCGAGAACCGACTCGGTGGTGTCGACGCCGAGTCCCTTCAGGTAGTGGAAGAACCGGTTCCTCCTCTTGGCGTTGCCGGCCAGGCGGGCCCTCTCCAAGCGGCCGATGGCCCTCAGCAGCGGGGCGTAGTCCTGGGCCACAGCGCCGCGGTCCAGCAGGGAGCTCGCGCAAACGGCCGCCGACGCCGCTTCGTCCGCCCTGTGGGCCTCGGCGCGGCGCCTGCAGAACAACAGGCAACGTTTGAACCAGGAATTTGCGAAAGGTAGCAAGTCCACTTTTTGAGCAAATTCACGTTATACGAGATCCCGAATCTCCAAAGTGTTCTCTTTGTTGCCAGCAAGAAAAGGAACCCAAGTCCTGTATAAGAAATACGATATACGGACTAGTAAATATATGCGGAACTTGCCAAAGGTCGACAATTGAATAATATGTTTTCTGTTGTTTTCCAACAATCTACTTACTTGGACTTGGTAGCTTTTGCAAATTCCTGATTCATTTGTTCCTAAATCACTTGCCATACTGACGACGCTACAACAAGAGAACATGTGTGTCTGCTTTTCATGAACTCATTTCAAAGCTCATCTAAACAATAGTAAAAAAAAAATCAACATTGCCAATCATACTCTTCATCATTCAGCCTTAATTGCTTAATGCTTGATCTCACATGCCATTTTTTTTTATCGTTACTTTCATTTAAGAACTGTTTCTAAAATTTTAACTCGATACCTTCTTTGCAGTTATGTTGTCACAATATTTTCAACTGATACACCTATCCCTCAATTAGCACGGCTTCAGATTATGCAAATTCATTTAGCGCGATTTTAATTTTACTGCCCCAGTCTCAAATAGGACATCTGTAAACTTCAGTTAGCACGAAATCTCGGCAGGCAAAAAAAAAAAAAAAAATTCGAGCATGACGCCACGAAGTCTGTTTCAACTTCTGTGAACTTGTCCTGTGGGATACATTTAGCCAAACAAGGGGAGGAAGAGAATCGCGCGCAGGTCTGTTACGCTATCGGATGTTGTACAAACATCAGCTGTGGCAAGTTAAATTGCAGCTATAGAGTGTAAAAGACCAAATGTTTTTTACGTCCGCGCGTATGCCGCCATGCCGTACCGTTGTCGCCTGGCCACAAATCGGGCTGTGAACTCAGTCTAGCCAGTGGCAGGGAATTCACTTAAAAAAATGTCACATCTGCCCATTCAGCTGCCGGTAACTGTACGTGCTTGATCACTCATAATGCATCGTGTTTAAGTAATTGAGACCAAACTAGAAGTATTACGGCACGCAGATTGTCATGAAGGCCAAGCTTATGTTGGTTGCACTTTAGTTTTATGCAAGTCAACTGAGCGCACTATCGTACGAAATACGGACTCTTACCAAAAGTAAATTACGTGAATATAGGTCAAATCCCAATTTTCTCAAAATCAAATCCCAAAGAATACTTTGAATACACCCCCCAATCCAAACTACATCTCAAGGACCCAAAATAAAATTATATACAAGAAATGAAAAATAAACTCTGGTGTTGAAATGTTTAACCCATTAAAAATGTTTTATTCATGAACTACGTTTCCAGAATCAATACATATTGTAATTTATTTTATATAATTACCTACTTGTTAAAATAACAAATCATGGGGAATGGTAGCAGGATAGGTATGAAAAATGGTTGAGGAATGAAAGAGAATTGTAAATTATCACTTACCTCAATTTACAACATAACTCACACTAGAGTGTAGAGCAATAATAATAGTCACACTCACCTTAACTTATCAGCTGATGGTGTAAGAGCATCAGTCCACTCAAATCTCTGGACTTGTTCACTCCCTTTGTTGGTGGCACTTGCTAACGAAATCATGCACTGCTGAACACTTTCTTGTACCAAATAGCAACAAAGGTCATCAGAAGTGGTTCTACTAGCGTAATTACATGTGAGAACATCCTCTTTCAGCAAAAGGCCATCCTTGGTCATCCGCTCCCACGGCCGTACGGACGGCTCCAGATCGACCGCATCGTCCAAGCGCAAGCAGCCGGAGTACATGACGCATGTTTCCGACAAAACATCCATGAGACTACTCAGCGAATCCATCTGCGCTTGCAAGCAAGTATCGTCTCTCTGGGGACCACGCTTGTTTACCCAGCAACTCGGGACGCCAACTGCAGAGCATGTGGCAGTGCCCTCGTCGCCATCTACAGGCTTTGGATCCTCGACGTTTCCACGGTTGTTCTGCACTTTACCAGAAAACTTGTTTGATTCGCAGGTATCGCCAGCCTCCGTCGCACAGCCACCTGGGAGAGGAAGGCACGAGGTTCTACATTCGCCGAAACCCAGTAGCATGCCGAGATTCCACCACAGCGTCCCCAAAAGCAAACGCGGAGGGGGAAGGCGGCGGCCACAGGAAGACAGCGCGGCGTCACAAGCGGGAGCCGGCTGGACCTCGGTTTCGTCCGCGCACCGAGCCGACGCCCAGACCAGGTTGGAGTCGTCGTCCGCGCAGACGTCCGTCCCGTGGAGGGGAGAGCCGTCCGCCGGCGCCAGAGCCCGCAGCCTCTCCGGCGCGCCGGTGCAGCCGTCACTGGCCTGCGCCCAGAACTGCAGGCCGTGGATGGTCCTCCGCATGTCCCGCCCGCTGGCATGGAACAACCCGCGCAGCGCCGCGTGGCTCAGTCGGCTGCCCTCCAGCAGGCTGACCAACTGCAGCCACACACCTGCACACAACCACAATATACGTATCACATCTAGTCAATGACGAGATCATTACAGACGTACCAGACAACCAGGGGTCTGCAAGTATCAATTGTAACACATACAATTTTACTGGTTTAAGAAAATGTATTTCCAGGCACCATACATTATGGGTACTATATATATTTTTTTCTCTTTTTCTTTTTTACTCTATTCAGCCTGTGTCCTTGATCCTATTGTCACTACTTTACTGTTTTCTAAAATACAGGCTTGTTTAATGTCAGTAGGGGAGAGCAACCAATATTGGACTGGCACTTAAATTTTACGTCTGTATTTCCTCCAAATTACACTATTTTTTTCCACTAGCAACAAAGAAAAGTGAGACTGCAGCGCCACTAACACAATACCATTTTGTATCAACGCTGGACAGATATTACGACTGTGATAGAAAAAAATTATTTTTGGGCTGTATTGATTTTAATTTTGCTTGTATTGCCTAAGGAAGTTGTTCATCATAATGGTGAGTCATAATTTTGTAAGATATTCCTTAAGACAACAGAACAGAAAGAGAACATTTTTTTTTTTTGATGATTCATCTCATTATTAATTTATTGCATTACTAATTCATCGCATTGTATTTAATGCTACACAAGTGCCGTTGCTATTGTGCCACACGAAAACAAAGTCAAAATTATTTTTTATGGTTTATGAAAGTAAAATATGGCACGGTTTACCCGCAAACCAGATAACACCACTTTGTGACATAAAATAAAAACCACAACTGCACATCCCTAACAAATAAGTATGGTAAATATGTAATTACACATAAACTTGGCAGAAGGTGGGGCAAACTGAAGAACGCTGTACTGCTGCATCCACTTGGAAAGGTGAGGACAGCTTGGGTCGCTGGTGGTCAGAATGACCGGACGTTTCGACGACGACAGCAGTAAGGACAGTGCTGACAAGAATCCATCATCCTGGTCTTCAAATACAAGATCTGCCTAAAACAAGAGAAATACAAAGTGTGTATAGAAAAAAAACCTATAAAAAATATTAACTTTTTTTTTCATCACAAAAAAAATTCAACACATGTAAAGAAACATTTCCACAATTTCTGACATAGCGGAGTTTTAAGTGTGTTAGGTGTACAGTAGAATCTCGTTATAAAGTACATCAATAAAGCCTCAACTTTTATACTTAGAAATGAAAGTACTTTTTTCTGAAAGTTACCTTTAAAACGTAGTATTTTTGAATTTTTAAAAATAAAGTAGTAGGGGATCAAATGTTACATTAGCTTCGAAGCAAATATTTGTAAAACAACAAGAATTTAAAAAAATAAAAAATTCTGAACTTAATACAGTAGCCTAAATTCTAGGCGTACATATACAAAATGACAAATGGGTTAAACTATTTTGCAGATATGTACATTTATTGGGATAGAATTCCCTCGCCATCTCCTAGGCGAAATCTCTTGCGACCAGCAGATAAAGATGACTGTTCATACAGTTTAAGAATTTTTTCGCTATCTTTTATTATTGTTGACAGTGTAGTGGGAACCAAACCAAACGACCGTGCCACATCTGCGTTTTTCCTGCCTTTGTCAACTTCTTTTAAAATTTCCACATTTTCCTTCAAAGTAAACTGCTTGCGTTTCTTTTTATCTTTTTGGCTATCCATCCTGATTAAAATATTCAATCGACAATATTGTTTGCCTCGTGCCAAGTCAAACGTAAACAAACCTCTCATCCATAGATAACCATAGCTCCGCACTAGTAGCGTGCGTCGAGAGCATGGCTGTGCCAGGCCACATTCCGACCTTCGTGGCAATACAAAGCGTGTCAGCCATGTTGTGACACCAAACAGTTCAGAAATTAACCTGCATAAATTAACATTATTGGATTTTCTATTTGGTATATAATTTAAAATATAATTTTTATTTAACGTTTGTATCTGCGGTAATTGAAACTTTTAAAACGTGCTCTATAAATAACCAAAAGATGGCGCAGCTAAAAACAATTGTCTTGAAGAGGGGCGAGACAGCAATCGATTGTTTAGATCATCTCATGCACTAAGTGTGTGATCCATGGAGGAGGACGAATGGCACGTTATACTGTACTATGATTCTATGAATCGTTGATACAATGTTTGTTTACGTTTTATACTTGTTAACGATTCTTGAAAGTGATAAAAATTATTTGTAATGTACATTTATATTAAAGAACCCCTGCGCAAAATCAGTAACTATCATGTAAAATTTTCCTGATAACTTTAAAAGAATGGTCGTTGTATTGAAAGGTAGGATACGTTTTTAACGTTAAAGTGAAATATTTTTACATTGTTTACATTGGTGTTTTGAGCGGTAATTTAAAATCATACGTTGAACTGAAAGATACGTTATTCTGAAGTACATTGGAACGGAATTTCACTGTACATGTAAAGAAACATTTCCACAATTTCTGACATAGCGGAGTTTTAAGTGTGTTAGGTGTACACATTTGTGATGCTGTTAAGTTAAATCACGGTATTTGTGCACATACCAATGAGGCAGACAACCTCCAAAGTGCACTGACTGCTCGTTTTCCTCAAAACTTAGCACCACCAGCAAGTATTTTGTTAAATTAGTCAATAAATAATGTAGATTTTCACACAATATTGTATGTGGTACTATTAGTAGGCCACACGGTTTCGTTTAAATTTTAAGACCACACGTCCGACTTCAGCATCTCGGGCAGGAGGAGATGTGAGAATAATGGTGTTCAACTGCCATACTCCAAAGGTTTTTTTTTCTTCCCCCCAAGATTTACAACCCATCATAATACATGTAAAAAAAAATAACTTAACAAAAAAATTACCAAAAAAAAAGTGTTTAGGGAAAAACTACAGACATAAATTGTGATAGAGAAACAAAAAATACCTTCTATAATCTTCTAACAAAAATACTATACTTTGAAATTGGAACAAAAAAAATACCTTTCAAAACGGAGAGTACTGGGTCATCTTAGAACCTTAGAATGCAAGTGCTATGCTCCCACCCATTTTAGGGGGGGCACACAAAAAAACTGCCATAAAAAAATTATTTATTCCTTTTTAAAACATTACTTCAGTCACCTTCAAATTACCTTCAAAGTATTCTCCATTAGATGCAATGCACTTGTCAAACCTTTTTTCACCAATGTTTGAAGCACCTCTGGAACTCTAACTTTGATATCCTCCAGTGCCCTTTTTGCAAAGCTGTTTTTACCGCCTCTATACCAAAACGCTTCCCTTTTACATTTTTCTTCATTCTCAGGAACAGTACAAAGTCGCATGGGGCTAGGTTGGCAAATACGGAGGGTGGGTAAAAACAGACCTCCAGGCCATTCCATATCAAATCAACCAATAAAATAATTATTTTAAACCTTGATGTTAAAATTTATAATACCAAAAAAAAAACTATAGTTTAGGCTATAGGAATTTTTTTTTTTTATATTTAAAAGCATGTAACTCTACATCCGTTTGTCCTCGGAAGCTCAAATTTGTACAATTCTCTTTAGTATGGCAAGGGCTTTAATTTGACATATAACTTGAGTGTATCATATCATTTTATATTTTTTCCAAAGAACTCAAAAAAGTATTTTTAATAAAAAACATAAATTTTAATTTTTAATTTTGATGAAAAAATATTTATTTTATATACTGTATATACTATATCTAGCAGGAGAATTTTGTACTACCTCTACGAATGGCAGCACGCTCTCAGCCCATTTTTTTTTTGGGTTCCCCCCCTCGTATAGTGGAAATGATGCTTGCTTTTTAATGTTGCACTAATATAGAAAATTTACTGACAAATTTCCCATGAATAATGAAATAATCATTTTTACAGCAGTTTTGACGTACTGTTTCAAATTATTATTAAACACATAAAAAAAAACGTTAATTTCATTATAATGGTAATAAAGCAAAAAGACACACGGAACGTCAAAGAGCACATAAGTACGTACGTAATTTTATTTTGTCAATCATAGACAGTAGTGTTTGTTTACTGCCAATGGCATTTGTACATTAACCAAAGAGTAAATTTAATTTTTATTTTATCATACACAGTAAAACTTACATCCTCCACAAGTATGATGGACAGTTTCTTAGAGTTGTGGTCTTCGGCCTGCGTGTGCTTTGATTCCTCCAACTTTGAGTGTTCTTAAACAAGATAGAAATTCACAACTTAAGGCCCAGCCACAACAAACATAGTATTGAGATATTGATAGTAATATCAATAAGCCCTTTTACAACACAAAACTAGCTCAGTGGCCTAGCTACAACAAACATAAACTTAACCCCAATACTTTGTATAATTTGGTTGTTTTAGCATTCAAAAAATTAATGTTGCTGTAGTTGGTAATGTAAAAATTAGTATTAACAGAATAAAATCAATAATGGCACATAAATTGCATAAGCACATGCGAAAATAAGACTGTGATTTTATAGATTAATTCCATTATGAAAACATAATTAACAAATGAAAATAATATCAGTTACAATCTAGTCCACACACAAACACACACACACATTTTTATTATTTAATAAATAAAGTTCTCAAATGATGATGTAGTAGAACATGTAACAATCCAGAACTCCCAGTTAGCTCAAAATTGGTCTGAATTGCACATATGTACATAAAAACAATTGAAGAATTTGTTAGGTTGGAAAAAATTGTTATAGTTTGTAAAAGCATAGCTCTAAATAATTCATGATGAAAATAAAGTCTCTGGAGAACAATGTCTGATTATCACTGCTTTTTATTACCCGTTAGCAAATACAGTCAAACCTCATTATTACAAACCTGAAGGGACCATAACTTTAGCACTTTGTAATAACGAGGTTTTGTATTAACCAAACTATTGGGATATCATGACCAAAAAAATTGATTGAAATACACACCATTGGTAGTATAAGCTGGCTTCACTACATGCATGACAATATGTAAACACTGAAGAAACAAACACAATGCAACACTTACAGAATAAATCATAATACAAACTTCAATAAACTTGCATTCATGACACATGGCTAATTTGGTTTAAAAAAAAGCATCAATTCTGGTTTGCAATATCTTTTTCTTATAGGCATTGTTTACCACATTTAACTTTGGTCGTATCTACTGCTGCCGACTCCCTACACATAGTTTTGCCAACAAGATTGTTGCGATCCTTAAACCGTTGTAGCCAACCATTGCTGAACTTGAAGTCTGAAATTCCTAACCTCAATGCTAGGTAGTCTGCCTTCTTCTGGATCATAGGTCCAGAAATTGGCAAGTTTTCTGCACGCATATCTTAAAACCACTGCAAGAAGGTAGCTTCCATTTCTTGATGTTTTGGGCCTCGCATTCTTTTTCTTGTTGATAATCTGCACGAACTCGCAAAAGCCGATTCAATCATTTCACGATTTTTTAGTATTGTCGACAAAGACGATTGCGGGATGTTAAATTCCCTCGCAATTTCAGTTTTCGTTCTCTCTCCATTGTCTACTTCTTCAATAATTTTAACTTTAACTTGCAATGTAAGTTCATTGCGTTTACGTTTCGCAGTCATATTACAAAACAACTAACACTCAAAATTGAGGTTCACGTGCATGAACAATGGAAAATATCAGAACTTTTTTCCATAGTGTGTTTAAACTTCTACGTATGTACACTTCCGACAACTAATATTAATACGGTATAGAGTTCTTTCCTTTTCGTTTTCCGTTTATGGCATCTTTTCTAGTTTAGTTGCTAACATCGCCACTAGAGTTGAACTTTTCATCTTGTTTTTCGACCATTTTGCGCTGTAGGATACATACATCTATCTTTGGAGAAACGTTTGTTTACATGACAGTTATGAAGACGATTTACTTTAGACTTCGGCGGTGAAATTCGTATTAACTGTTTACTTATACACGTTAACAGCTACTTGAGGGATCAAAACAACTTTGTAATTCATATTAACCGTATTTCGTACTAAAAGTACTGAATAACATAGGAAATCATACTTTATTTTCCGGGACTGTGAAAGTACTTCGCATAAACGGGAATTTCGTACTAAGCGGATTCGTATTAATGAGGTTTGACTGTATTCGTATTAGCTCTAATGCCATCTTCAGACTACAAAACTGTTCCAGATAATTCACAACATATCACAAACAAGTTTGTTGCTTCAAGAAAACCATTTACTTGAAAATAGTACTGAAATGTCTGACTTCAAATCTATCAACTATTCTTCCCCAGCAGAAAGATTTGGAAAGAAAAGCCATTCACCTCATTATAAAAAAACCTCACTATAACAAACTCACACAAAAATCAGTCCTTTCCAAATTGTTATACCAAGGTTTCACTGTAAGTGTAACCGAGCAACTTCACCTGCCAGGTTAAATGTGCATAGCCAGCTGTTGTGCGGCTGTTGGACAAATGCACATGCCAGTACTCCTAGCTTTTTTTTCTTTCTAAAACCGTCAGGACCACATGTGTACTGAACTCACTTTTTCCGTTTTTCACCCTCGGCTCTTCTTTGAAGAAACTGTTCCCGCTAGTCGCACTCAGCTTTGATGACTTCCTGACCTGATGCGACTGGGTTGCTTCGAGGAACTCCGACAGCACTCGTTTGCCAGTACGTTTGGATGATGCATTTATTTCCAGCACCTAACAAACACCCATGTCTTAATACAAATAACAAGATAAGGGAAAAAATTCCAAACTCTAGACTGTTAAAACTATAGCCTACATGTTTATACTGTACAATTACAAGCAAAAAAAATTATTAATACAGTTACTTATCCTCTTAAGTACATTCTGAAGTAATTAATGTCAGGCCACCCGGCTACAGACATGCTTATTACTAATGATTTTACTGTTCAAGTGATTCAGGTGTTCACACTCAAAATGAGAATATTTTGGTGAAATAAATATTAAGAAATGTTTTAGTTTCATATTAGTTGAATATTAAACACTTTTTTTAAATGAATAGACATATATAAAAATTAAAAAAACACTGGAATCTCCTATTTTAAAAAATGAAACTGTCCTAAAAATAAAAATCTTGTCCCTACTAATAGTTAAGGGCTATTCCTGTAAATTTAACACTATACCTTTATTGCATTTGTTGTTCTGTCACAGGTATTTTCAAGAAATGACTACCCACTAAGTGTTACACAATGGGTGTAAAAAAAGTCACACAAGTAATAGTGGTTTTAATATCACTTGCACGACGTTTTACAGCATATATATCGCGGTTAGTAAATACAATCTACATGTTAAAAATATTTGCGACAGAACAACGAATGCAAGAGGTATAGTGTTTAATTTATAGAAATAGCTCTAACTACTCTAACAGAATGACGAGAAAATGAAAAAAAAGAAAAAAAAAAATCAACATGGCATGAGATCCCACACTAAATGGTTTTACAAGCTTATCGGTGTTACTTTGGTTCTATACTGATTTACCACAAAATTTTGTACATAGCGATTGCTAAATAACTTCACGACATCGCCGGTCCGAGTCGTGAAGGCCTCGAAGCCGACAGGACGGACGACGAGCGCACCTTGCAGTCCAGCTCGCCCGCGACCGCGTACACGGCCGCAGTCTTCCCGCTACCCGCCGGGCCCACCAGCACGGCAGCATTGACCGGCGAGGGCCCGTGCTCGCTGCCGCTGTTGTCGTCATCGTCGCCGGCGAAGCTCCCTCCATCGCTGTCGTCCGCTGGAAACCACACAAGAGCCCGTACTCCACTGGCAGGCTCTCCGGACACTAGACATGTTCATTCTAGCATGCAGGCTTTCGTGGCCTGTCGAAAACTACTTCTTGCAGGATTACCTCTGACTTTTCCATGATATTGACCAATTTCTCTGATTATATATATATATATATATATATATATATATATATATATATATATCAGGGTTGCTACAGGCTTGAAATTGCAAAATTCCCTGACATTTACAGCTTATCCAGATCTGAATCAACAAGTTTCCCTAGCCTTCCAGACATAAATTATCCCACGGCTCACTTGGTGTTGTTTTGAAAGAGGGGGGGGGGGGGGGGGGGGGGGGGGGGGAGAGATATACATGCTTTCAAATGTGTCACCTCATTAAAATTAACGCCATTTTTGATAGACATATAATTGGTATAGATTCACCTAAAGCTATCGAATGTAGGCTATCGAACTTGTATTTAAGCATGCAGAAATTATTTTCACGAAAAGGAAAATCAACCAAATTACGTGATTAGCAAATGTTTAAGCAGTTTTTTTGTTGTTTAACATTGGTGTAAATGTTATTTTTGGTTTAATTTTGCTGTCACAAGAAAAAAATTACAGAAATATTTTGTGATTTCCCTTACTTTTCCGTATTTTCCATACCTGTACAACCATGGTTTTGCAATTTTCTGAAAGAAATAACGACAATCCAGCTTTCAACATCTCTAACAGCTGTTCTAGTTAAAACAGAACATAGCACTTGCTACTTTAGTGTGTATGACTACGCACAACACCATCTAGGGGGAAAAAAAATGTGTTCAAAGTCTGGGTGATGGCATACCAGAGCACATCATTTCCCCTTCAAATTTCTATCACTGAGGAATTTCCATTACATTTCCAGGTTTTAAAGTAAATTCCCTAACTTGCCCTGACTTTCCAGAATGTGGACATCAAGAAGAAACTAAAGATGTCGATTTTCCAGAAAAGTATTCTCGGGATCATTTCCCCGGTAATTACCAAAACAATTTCGGTAAAACTGGAAAATTGTTCAACCACTTACACAGAAACTTATAAATTAATTTCATCAACTTTTTATACAAACAGAATCATACATTTAGTTTGCTTTACCACCCAATAGCTCATTTTAAATTTGAAATTTGGGCAAGACCCATGACAACCTTTTCTGACAGAAACAAAAAAAAAAATTTTTTTAAGCAGTGCTTACCAATCTGCAGAAAATAAATATTTGCATAACTTATATCAACATATCTTTAATTAATTATGTAGATCTAGATTGGTAATGAAAAAAAAAATGAAAATTTTCCTGAAAAATATGTGATTACATTTTTACAAAAAATTTTCAAAGCAGAAAATGTTTCCACCCACATCTCTACCCAATGCCCTCTAGTATGTATTTTAGAGAATATATAACATATTTTGGACAGTGATTAAAAATAAAAAGTAACTTTCCCACCGCTAGTGTGTTCATTCAAACACGAACCCAACTTACAAAATTTCTACTTACAAAAACTAAATTTCCAGCCTAAGGAATAGGCTGGACACACCCTACATCATCTCCAATCACGACTCAGTTCTTTCATGATCATCGTATAATAATCAACTGACTACTACTTAAAAGTGGCCATAATGTACAATAATGCACACAATTTTTCTGTAAAACATGAAACGACCAAAAGCAAAAATGGGAATGACTTTTGAGACACCGAACTTACCATTGGGGACCTTTTCAGCGGCATTCATTTCCGCCACAAATTTCTTCCAGGACTCGAGCCAGGCTCTGAGGTGCCTGGCGCTCGCGAGGTTGCAGATCATGTCATTGACGCACAGCGGCCGGTACTTCTCGGCCCACAGGACGTGGGGCTGCGACGATGCCGGGTCTTCCCCGTCGGGCCGGGCGCCTCTCCCCCGCCGCTTGGGCTTCCTGGCGCGCGGCCCGGGCCCTCCGCCCAGGAACTTGCCCCGCAGCGCCCGGAACGTGCGGTACACCGGGAAGTCGGGGAACTCTCGCTTCACCTCCCTCAGTATCTTCCTGAAGGCTGCGACGGGCGGCGGGGGGCCGAGCGTCTCCGCTCTGGGCTCCGCTGGCTCCTTTCCCGTGAACGTACCCAGCGCCAAGCGCTCTCTTCTGCTCCCTGCGGGCTCGCAATCGTCCGCTGCTTCCGGTTTCAGTTGTAAACGACTGTCACGAGGGAGATGCCAAACGTAGTGACTGTCATCTATCTGTTGCACGTGACTCACTTCTGGAAATGCATCATAGTTCTGATCTTCGAAGCTGAGGAAAGAAATATGAAACACGCATTACAAAAAAAAAACATTAAAATACAAAACCATGTTAGAACACAAATGGTTCATTTGATTTCAAATCACCTAATTTGTAAACAGGAAATTCCGATCACTATTAGCTGAGTTTGAAAACTCAAGCCCCTAGTTTTCAACTCTTCAAAGAGAGATATTAAATCACAGTTATCTTCACATTATGAATTTTGAGTTGTAAATGTACCTTCCTACTTGTTCATTCTTTTTGTTTAATTATATACCAGATGTGTAAAAAAAAACAATCATGGCACTATCTACTGGTCTAGTTTCTTTCATAAAACATTATTTTTGTTTTGTTTTATTCTGAAAATGATATCCTCCAGCCTTTCAAGTGTCAGTATTAGTTTAGTCATGGATCCTGTGAACTATTACCATTGGTAAAAATCTTCAGAAGTGGAAAAAAAAAAAAAAAACAACATGAAAAATGAAAGAAATGGAGTGACAAGCTTCCCCTGCTTCTTCCATCAAGGACATTCACAGCAACCTATGTCACATGTCATCCCCTGTCATCACTTATTTTATGTTTAATTCATCACTTCTTTTATGTTAAATTGTTCCTTCATGAACTTTTTAATTGTTTCTGCCACCATGAGAAACACATATATCACACACACAAATAGTACAAAGGGCAAAATTACTTCCATTTCTTGAACGAGAATGGAAACTGTTTGCTATAATATTCCAAAAACATTTCATTAAATGTTTTCTTTTTTGGCTTGCAAACAGTTGTCATTATTAAGTTATTTTTATGACAAACTTTCGCCACACAAACAAGCAACCGTAAATGATCGCAACTGCAAACTTTTATTAATCATGGCTTACAGATAGACTCACCAGTCACCACATTCAATATGTCCATCGTCCAATTACCAAAAGCAGGTTTCACAACCTTGGAGCTTAACAAAACTTGTGGTATGCAGCGTTATCATTATCATGCAACGTTGTCAAATTGTGTATAAGCCGTGCAGCCTGATTTTATTTTACGAAAAACTGTGCATGTTTTCTTAATACGGTACATCCGAAGCAAAAAACCATGCTCCAAAAGTAATGATTTCCAGAAGAAAAACACACATGCTCCTAGTACGATAGAGCCAAATATTGTACCTTTATGGGAAAATCTTAAAGGTTGGCAGCTATGCAAATGTTCATAAGATAAAAGAGCACTAAAATAATGCAAGGTCTTTACCTTTTTTGAATCTTTATCATCTTTTGGACTGCATCAGGCACTCCGCTCATGAGAAAGTTTTTACGAGCTTCAATTACTGCCGGGTCTGGCTTGCTCTTTCTATTTGTTCTCTCTTGAAGAAACAGAGGCGCTAGTTTCACTGCAGCTAGTGAAGAAAAAAAAATTAATAATGACTTCACTATTTTACTCAGAAAAAATTCAACACACAAATGAGAAACTATGTACACTGAAGGGGACTAATTTTGATCTGTACTGGATGGGCGAAACTTAGGAACAGTGTACGAGGTTCGTGCAGAAAGTTTCTATATAAGTGAAAAAAAAAAATTATTTTACATTAATCAGACAATCAATATTGTCCCATACAAAATACTCCCCCTGAAAAACAATACACTTGAACCATCTCCATTTGCACTGTTGGAAGGCTCCTTGGACGTCCTCTGTTTTAAGTTTTTCATTTCTACCTCCTCATTTCTGTTTTGATGGCCTTCAAGTCACCAAAATGCCACCCCCGAAGCACCATCTCGCATTTGTGAAACAAGAAAAGTCACATGGTGCCAAATCAGGTAAATA
The DNA here is from genome assembly GCF_032445375.1 of Bacillus rossius redtenbacheri. NCBI lineage: Eukaryota > Metazoa > Arthropoda > Insecta > Phasmatodea > Bacillidae > Bacillus > Bacillus rossius. The sequence continues at coordinate 37,877,981 of NC_086338.1, forward strand.
AGGAGATATTCCATCAATGTAATCAAATTTAAGGCCAAAAACCCAGCACACCTAGCGAAGTGAATGCAAGAACATTGTCATGTTGGAGGATCCACCTCCTCCCTCTGGACAAATTTGGTCGAACTCGATCCATACGAGCTTTGAGACGTCTGAGAGTCAATGTAGAAGTTTCGAATAACAGTCTGGCCTGGAGGGACGAATACCGATGAAAGGGCATCCTGAACGGGAGTCATCTTTCTCGGACCTCCTGAAACCTTTTCAACCACTTGATGGTTGGTTCCTTCAAAACATCTTCTCCATAAACTTGGCTCAAAGCCTCAAAAGTTTCTTTGCCGTTCTTCCTAGTTTCGCGAGAAATCTGATATTGATTCGCTGCTCTTCAACAAGAGAAAGCTTCATTCCGATGGAACATGAAAAACAGGTAAATTTTAACAAGTGCGAGACAACCCAAGTGACTTGTAGGCTGACCGGGCTAAGACTGATGTGGTGTGGACGGCCTTGAGTGAAAAGACTAATGTGGCACCCCTCCCCGCCGCTCTCAGTCATTTATAGGAATTATTTATACGAACTTTCTGGACGAACCCCATACATGCCAAGAGATGTGACCTTCTATCGATCAATGAGCACTCTAAAAGGACATGACTATGAATAGAAAAAAATTTAATACAGCCCGGAGTGAAAATAATTAGCAAAATAATAGTGACTCTAGTAACAGCTTCACTGTTACCTTACAATACCTTTTGTGGTTGCAGCGACCGACTTCCGAGACTGCCCAGAGCTCTCATCTTCCTGTTTTAGTTCCATTCTTATTTCTGCTGCGTCGCTAGAAGAAGGTACAGCTTTACTGTCAACTACAACACAATTCTTCATGGCTAGCCTCCTACTGGCTCGCGGACTACCTGTTGCTTTCTCCTCCGCCCGGGCGGAAACTTTTCTCGGTCGACCCCTTCCGGCTCGCCTCACGTCCTTTCTCTTCTTGGGCGGGGTGAATGCTGAATCGCTGCTTTCCGCCAGCTCGACTGAAAGAAAAACACTGGGGGAAACCTTACAATGGCCAGAGCAATCAAATCCTGTTCATGTTTTGGAAAAAGTCAACTCCCTAATCAGAGATCAAAGTGTACAATATCACTGTGTTGAACCAGAGGAACTCTACTCGATGAGGAGTTCGACTCAGGTCATCAACACTCACGCTTTGAGAGTCATCATTTAGGAATGCCATCCAACACATGACATGTGGTGGCGTAATGGTAAGATTAAAAACTCACATCCCACAAGACCTGGGTTCAAATACTGATCCAACCATCCTGAATATGGTTTTTTATCGCTTCCAGAAATCAATTCAGGTAATTGCCAATTTCTTTCCAGTGTTAAGTTTGTCTGTCTCTACAACATCACTGCCTACACAATAAATCTAACATATAACATGAGAACATAACATCAGTGACCATATTTTCGCATATCATAGAGAAGTATGAAAAGCATAAACACAATAAGCTGAAATTAGGACAAATATTAATTATTTTTACAAATTTTTACAATTTGATTTCTTACATAACTAAGCTACTTAAAACTAAGTAACCGATTGTCTTTAGATTTTTCTTTTTTTTTTAAATTAAGAACCGTATACTGTGGAGCTTAATTTTTGTTAATTTTACCTATCTTTCTTAAGGCAAAAGGAGGTTGGAGGCATCTTTTTGCCCAAAACTTTGAAAAACTATTTACTTTGAGATGGGGTAGCAACCAAGAAATTGATTATCAAAATTCCTGGCATTATCCACATTAATAAAAAAGTTCCTGAATCATCATTTCAATCGTGCCAGCAATTAAGTGTTTATACTAACATTTTGAGCATGTTTAGCACATTATTTGAAAGACTCCTAAATATGTTGCTTCAGCCAGGTACTTAACCTGAGATAATGAAGACCTCACTGCCACTGTAAATCTTAAAATAAACATCCTGTTAAAAAAAATCTCTACCTAGGTACATAGCATGTTAAAAAAGAGATGACAACTTCACTAGTCATACACACACAAAGGCTGTAATGATACCTACCAAGGTCGTGTTCACTTCCGCTGTCTGTGCTGCCCTCATCCCCACAGGAAGTCACTCGAACCATTCGAACCTTCCAGTTCCTCAGCGAAGAGGTCTTTCTGTCACCAACACTCAGGTTCATCGGAGTCACATCTTCATCTACAGATGAGCCACCTAAAATTTCCAGAACTTCGGAACCCAGGACATTAATATTATCAGCGACCTCTCTGTTGCTCAAACTTCTCTTTGACTTCCTTCTTTGACTCGAGATTATCGGTGTGAGATCTTTTTTCCTTGTTTTTATCTTCATGGGTGTGGAGGGTGGGGAATGAATCAGAACTTTGACTGAAAGTCTTTGTGGCTTCGTCAACACCTCTTCTTTGGAAACCCTACTAAAATAGCTGAAAATGCTTTTCTTCTTAGCTTCGATGCAGTTTTCGACATCTTCAAAAGAATCGTCCAGAATTGGAGATTCAACTTCTTTGGGCCGTGCAAGCTTATTGGATGAAACACGTTTTCTAATTTTCCTTTCTGATGATGGGACAGACTTTGGAAACACGTTTCCAAGAATCGATTTTACACAAGTAGTGTTACTTTCATCGATGTCGACGTCTGACTGCTCAACATTATTTAAAGTTTTTTGAAGCTCTGACAGTTTTTCATTTTTTGACTCAGGAACCCTGGTAGGTGGTGCCTCCAACTTTTCCTGGAGACTTTTCAACTTTTCAAATTTCCTTAAAGCTTTCTCTGCCTTCCTCACGTGCTTCAACGTCTTTTTGTACTGTACAAGCAAGACGTCCTGCTCCCCCAAATCAGGACTCGATGGCTTACATACTTCGTCTGGCTCTAAGACTAAGGTATTTCCTTCAGCTAGGTCTTCAATGAGTGCATCTGCACGGTTATTCTTTAGTTGTGACTTCAACTTTGCATCCTTGGCATTTTGTACTACTGCGACATTCTCCGAAAGAGTTTTATTCTCAATCTGTTTGGAATCACCAACACACTCTTCAATGGCAGACCCTACGCACTCTATTTGAACGTCTTCGCTCTCAGACTCATCAACAATGACACGCTTCCATTTTTTACACTTTTGCTTCCCGACATCGTCGCTGATGGGGCTCCTGCGTTTACGGTTTCGCCTTATCATTTCTTCCAGATTATGCTTTCGCTTGGTCTTAGTCTCCCATCTCGATGTACTATTTGCAGAGCCTTCATCTGACATGCTAACACTAGTTGGTTTATGTTCGTTTTCCGCAACCACGCAATCATCGCCAACATTTTGCATGTGCACTGCCATCTGCACTTCAAACGCATCAGTGCCGGACTTTCTGACGATGTCTGACAGCGCAGAAGAAATTTGAGATGCATCTTTTTCATGAGAAGACACTAATGCATTTTCTATTTTACATGATCGATCTGAACTTTTTGACTTTCCACTGCGATTTGTTTTAGTAGAATTCTTTGCAGTAGTTTTAGTTTCTTTTTCGCAATAAGCATGTTGAGAAGTTTCCTGAATTTCACTGGTTGTAATTGTAATTTCCGAGTGAACTGTTTCCACACCCACAATAACCTCACTAGCTTTACGTTTGACTTTCCTTTTCCTCCTCTTAGCATCAGCACCATCAACATTTCTTGCGTCGCAACTGACTATAACGTGGGCGCACGACTGAGGTACATTAGTTTTTACAGCTGAGGCGCTACCACTTCTTTTTGGTGTAGCTCGCTCAGGTACATTAAGTAAGATATCTGCTTCCGTATCCCCATCTTCTCTCGTGGGCGACTGGAAGTAATGCGTGATGTCTTTCATTTTATGTGTCCTATAGAGAAAAGAACAAAAAAAAAATGTTAACCATGGTGTACGCAATTCCAAAATAAATATTATGCTTTATTTCACGTTAGAAGACTAGTACACATGGGCCTCTTTCTTGCGCTACAAAGTAAACAAGAAAGTGAACATTAATGAGCCATTCCATTTCAATTAAGGCAGGAGCGTGTCAGATCAATATCGGATTTGTTTTAAAAAATTACAGCAGTTACAACCAGTGGAGACAAGAAGTGTGCTAAAAGGATTTCGCCCCAAAAATATTTTTACCCATTTTGATAGCTTTTCGAAGTTGATTCCAAACTAAAAAAAGGTGAAAAAATCCATTTTTCAAATGAGCAGCATTTCAAAACTATTTAACGGATTCCATTGAATTTTTTTTGTAGCTATTATATTGAACTAAAGAGTGGTATAGTTCCAATGAGCCCCATGACAAAAATTTGAAGGGGGAAAAACTTAAAAATTTGACAAAAATGTTTAATTTTTTTGGTTTTTCAAAAATTTTTTACAAGGAATAATCAATTTTCATAAAAAGTAATTCCGGTAATATGTAGACCTATTACAGTAGTTTTACAGAAAAATTTGTTTTTAGTTCTATAATGCACGGAATTAACATTTAACTTTAAATTTTGCAAAATTTGACAAAAGTGCCATTTTTGAGTGACAATTACTCAAAAAATCCTTTTCTTAAAAATCTGAAAATTGTTGTTTGTAGTCCTTTGTTAATAGCATGCACTTTGTTTGATAGTGTCTTTTTGCCTGATAGTGTCTTCTTGCCTGTAACCATTTCTAGAATTTTTTGAAAATGTAATTTTATTACATGTCTACCATTGGTTGGAAATAAAGTACCTAGGGAAAATGTATAAAGTCACAGAAGTTAGCCAATGATAATAGAATTGCGGAACGAAGGAAAATATAGTCTGTAATAATGGCAATAGCAAAAGCCAAAATAAGACCCTGAAAAAAAATGACATTTTGGAGTGATTGTGGTACAAGGAGTGAATTAATAAATAGAATTAAATATTTTTTATAAAGAGAATAAATAAGTGTTAAGTAGGTATCAAGAAATTGCCGTTCGGGTTTTTTTTTTCCGGATAGACTGAAACTGTGTAACTTGGGCGCCACCACGTGTAGGGGCACGTGGACCCGGCCGTAGACTCCTGGCTCGGGGCCGTGACATGACACGTGTGGGGACTAGGCTCGACTCCCCTTTGCGCAGTAGTACTAGTGGTGGGCTCTTAAGGCATCCCACACGCCTCCGGACTCAGAAGATTCCACACACGGCTGCTCAGTGAACCTCACAGAAGTCTAGGGAAAGCTCTTTATTGATGTAGAGCGGCACAAGGAAATAAAACGTTACATAAGTAATTACGAGAAAAGAGAGTTATTAACTGATACACTGAAATAACATGCCAACAGGAATATTACACCGGCTTAAAGGCTGACCAGGTCACCTCGTGGCCTGGCCTCGAAAGTTTGTTACGTATTAAGACGAAATAAAATATCCAACTGGATTTAAATATTTATGTTAAAGAGCCATCCTCCCGGGGTAGACCTCGAGGAATAGTAAAAGGTTTAAAAAATAATTATGGAGCGACGGATGTTACCAGATCAGTGAAACTAAAATTGAAGTCGACGAGGTGTGCGCAGCCCTTCTACCCCGGGCGGCGAATGGAAGCTGACTGACGAGGCCAGGGCATCATGGCCGCCGGGAAGCGTTAAGTTCCCGTTATGTTACCAGGTATCCACCTGGTAACATATTAACATGACAAACCCTATTAAACACTAAGCAAAAACTAACCACAATGATTTATCATTACCAAACTTAACTTTTTTTAAATTTATTTGTTAAAGTTCAAAAAAGTAGTTGCGGGTAGTTCCGGGGTTGCCCGCCTGGGGCGCTGCGCCGTCCTTACTAATTAAAAACTTAAAACATAAACACTCAGGAATTTTAAAAAATGAAAATAAAAGGTTTACATTACAATTACTTATTATTTTAATTAAGTTTTTACGGGAACATGGCACTGAAGCTACAGCCTCTTGCAGGGCCAAGGGCCAAGGCTCACACGCACACACGCACGCACTCGGCGGCGGGAAGTTTGAAACAGAGGGTGTTGGTGGGTGGAGAGGGGGGCGGCTACGGCGTGAGGCACATCGGGCTTAGGGACGGCGTAGCCCCAGTCGACGTCAAAATTTATTGTACGTGTGGAAATAAGTGTAGTACGGTAGTCACAAGAAAAAAGCCAGGCCCTGTTTATTTAAATTGAATTAATATAACAGTGCAGTGTAGAGAAAGAATGTGTGGTTGTATGATTGTTTTAGTAATTAGGAAAGTGACTGTTTGTGTTTCACGATATACAATGATTAAAAAGAGAAATGGCAAACATTTTTTTCCCCCTGAAAATTTAACATCTACGAGAGAAATATTGACAGAAAATGATTATTGCCATAAAACCTAGAAAGGTAAGAGGTATGGCTTTTAAACATTTGTGATTTGTAATTGTTTTTTATGCATTTTGTTTGAAGTGTTAGGTGATAGGTATGCTGCATGCGTTTCATTTGCAGAGCTAGGTGAAATAGCTACCGGTATTTAATTTGGTAAACCTAAAAGTTTTTATCCATAACAGTTTTGCTGTACTGTGAAGTAGACTACAGTCCCACCCAGTAAAATCTATTTTGCAGTACCTGTATTAAATATTTTTAAAGCGAGACTTTTCAACATAATATTTCATCGGTATCCTGAAATAGAATACAGTCCCAATAGGTCTAGTATAATTTGCAATTCTTGTATTTAATTTCTTAAAAGGGAAACTTTTAGATATATTTCATTGGTATCATAAAGTAGAATACAGTAACACACACAATAGTCTATTTTGCAATACCAGTACCTGTTTAAAATTTTAAAAGTGATTCTTTGATATATTTCATCAGTATTGTGAAGTAGAATACAATCACACCCTGTTTAGTATATTTTGAGATACAATATTTAATAACTAATAATTCATCACTTTTCCCGCAACTTTCATTTTTAAGTATGTTTTCTAATAAATAGGGCACAATGTTATATTGCCATAAAATGTAATGTCAACAGACATTTCTTTGAGGAAATATCAGTATCGCAAAATATACTAGAGCAGGGGAGATTATAGTCCAGTTTACAATACTGAAAAATAATAATACTAAACGAATTAAATGTGTGAAGAATAGCATGTTTAAAGTTGCCCACCCAAAATCCCCATATTCTGGCACTTGTCCCATAAGAATGTAGTGGTGGTAGTGACAACCGTAGCCATCTTAATGAAGTCATCAGTACTGTTATGGAATTGGAGTCTAGACAACTCCGAAATTATTCAAATTTGTCTTTAATTATTTAAACAGTTACAAGCCCCCCCCCCTTCCCAAAAAAACGTAACCAACTAGGAATATATTTCCTGATTTGGTAATTAAAACGTTGATAAAATACGGATCCTACCATCGTATCCACCAAAGATTTTAAAATGACGACAAATGGTACCTCATTCTTAAATTCCCAGTCTTTGCTACACGTCTGTCAGTCTAATCCAAAAGGTAAATCTGAGAAAAATTGTTATGTGATTACGTTTATAATTAAAACTATAAAAGAAACAAAAATTACATCAGAATGCCACACCATCACCAAACCTACAATCTCGTAAACTATACACACACCACAAAAAAAATACAATGGAACTAAAATAATGATTTAACAACTACAATAATTATATTACCGTAACTTACAATTCTAATAACACATATTCTCACCGTACATGAACTCTTTGCTTTGTGGTCCATATTATCACACTACACAAACAAATTTAACAAAAAACAAATTAAAATAAAGGCGGTAAAATAGGAAGCCATATCTGGCACACAACCGAACACAGAATACAAAGTAGTTATAGAATGGCAACAACAAACTAGACACACGGACACACTTATTAGCGTTCCTGGTGGCTGGATAACAAACTAATATAAAAAAGTTTAATTACAATGATTAAAGTTTTTTTACAACCTGAAACTCTTAGACCATAGATAGTTTGGTCTAAGGTGAAACTAACCGAGTTTTACTGCTCCTGGTACTTTCAGACAAATGCACTAAATTACATTTTTAAAATTTTTTATTGCAGTCAGTGGCATGCTTTATTCAGATTAAATATGAGCAGGCTGACATGCTTTTGTTCTCGAAAAATCAACAAGGGGGGGGGGGGCTGAATTGCATCCCCTTGTAAAGGGTACGTTTCATACTTTTGGTGGCGGTAGTGTAGCTGGGTAGAAACTGGAAAGTTGCCCTTTCCAATTTTTTTTAAATGTTTCTGTTTTAATGCAAATATGCACTGGAAAGGGTAAATTTCAGGATTTCCTGTGCAATGACACATCAAAAAAATCAACTGGAAATGTAACATTTCCGATTTCTTAAAATGTTTTAGATTTAATGCAAATATGAACTGGAACTGTATCCTGTATGAATGCTATGTTAGGTTAAATTAAACTTTAAAAAAGGACTTTGAAAAAAAGAATTAGAAAAAAGACTTTGAAAAAAAGGGCTTTGGAAAAAAGGGCATTAAATTTTTTTATAAAAACTTATGAAAAAAGGACTTTAAAAAAACTTTAAAAAAGAATTTGGAAAAAAGGACATTGAAAGAGAGGACTTTAAAAAAAACTCTTTCAAAAAAGGACTTTGAAAAATAAGGACTGTTACGCAGGTTGGTACTGCGTAACCAGGAAACTCGCCCCTGCGGGCTAGTGGGATACCACCCGCCATACACTGCACGGACTCGGCGCGCGAATTTCAATTGATGCGCGTTGGATAGCAGATCCTCGGGTCCACTCGTGCCGAATCGCCTTTGATCGGAGCACGTGGACGTGGTCGGAAGTTTCCGAGCCGCGTTTCCGATTCAGGATGTCCAGAATATTCCTCGCTGTTTTAGAATGGAGCGCAGCGAGTATATAAGCAGGCTGCTAGCACGAGTTCCACAGAGTCTTCTCTCAACCGGCTGCGTGAATAATGCGGTGACCACGACCCGCACCTGCGATCATCGACGCCGAAAGGCTGCCCGCTGAGGTCTTCAAGCTGCGCATGGATGCCGAAAAAGGCGGTAAGAGAGGCCGCAAATTATACAAGTCAGTTACGGACTTGGTAATAATTCAGTGGTAGCCCAGAAACAATTTGCAAGTTGGCACGGGACTTCGGAAGTAAAAAGTAGGTGTCGGACTTTGCAGTAAAATGACCAAGGGGAACATAGAAAATTCCGCCGAGGGTCATGAAGTGGTTTGCGACTAGGAGCATAACAGAGTTCTGCTCAGCAATACTTTAAAAAAAAATATATATATTTTTTCTCGTTCTATTAATACGGTGAAAATAAAAGGTGTTACTACTTGATTAAAACATTAAGGGCGTAGTGCAGTGGCATTAGCGGGACTACCAGTCGTGGCGTTTAAGACTACCAATGAACATAAACAAGGAGGTAAATTTTTAATGAAAAACTGTTTTAAAATAATTTCAAGCAACAGCATGTTAGGTGATTTGTCTCCAATTTTCTGCACTAGTATAGTGTTCGTTTTATTACCAAATAGTGTGAATTAAGATCCGGCGAAAATGTGCAAGTATCAGGGAATCAGCACGGCGGCAGAGGTAGAATAAAGACATTCGCTCCGTCGATGTTTCCGGTCCGACTGGGGTGATCAGGTCAAGGATCAACAGAAATAAAAACACTCGCCGCTATCACTTAAACGACACTGAAGATTTTAGCCAATTTTATTTGGGGAGAAGTGTTGAAATTTAAATTGTGTTAGAAATATCTCGTTCCTAAGTCTCTGGTACTGTTAAAACAATGTCTAATTTTGATCTGTAATTGAAGGTTTAAGTATTTTGTATAAAAAAGAATTTGTAATTATAACTAAAAGAAAAGGGTCCAGTTAGAATTATTTATTGAGGAATAATTCGTGTGGTTATGAGAAAATGTTTAAAAAGTAGTGAATGATACGTAATTTTGTATAAGTTTATTTCAGGTGTTTTGTTGGTAATCGCTGGAACATGAATTGTAGCAGTAATGTGTAACAGCCAACATAATAAAAAAATTTATATTAATGTATGAGGATTATAGGTGTTTGTATAATGTGTGAATAAATCTCTGTACATGCCGTACTAAATATGTGTTATACATTGCTCTGTGTTTCCTTAAGCTCTTGTTGCCATTCTAATTTCCAACGACTAGGTAACAGGACTATGAAAGAAATATTTTAATAAAGGACTTTGAAGAAAATAAAGGAATTGACGCAGACCGCCAATGCTCCTCTATGTCACATAGACCGCTATGCCTCATCAACGTCTCCTAGAGATGTGTGCACCGAACGCGCTCGTGCGCGCAGCGAAGTGTAGTTCGTGCGACGAGGCGAACTCCAGGCAACGAGTGCTACGCCGACGGAAGGATCCGGCCGGGTGTGGCATATCCCTCCGCCGCACTAAAACAAATTAATTTATGTATATTTTTCACAGGTTTTTATTAAACATTATTTTTCATCAATTAATATTTCAGTCCTTTCAAAATCATGTTTCACTGTACGTTTTGTCCCGAACCTGGCCGGTTCAGTTTCCCGCGAAATTCACACGTTTCCGCGGGAGGGCTGGCGGGGGAGGGGGCAGGAGCTCCGAGAGGCCGGCAGCCTGCGCGCAACGCGGAACCATCAACCTTTGCTTTCACCGACATGTAGTTTCAATAGTATAGTATCTTCATAATCTTTTACGTACAGTTCCGCGGTCAGCCTCAATCTACCATGAGGTATTTCACTTAATTAAATCAGTGCTCCAAGATGAGTGTTCTACATAATACGTGAGTACTGTGGGGAGTCTACGAGATTTTACGTCGGCGCTTCAGGCCCTACTTAGCTTACCGGCTACTTAGTTTTCGCCCGCACGGGGCAGCCAGAAGGCGACACGTGCCACCGAATGTACTAACGAATCAGTCCCTGGGACACATCTAGGTACCACGTAGAGTCGCCGGAGACGGGCATACGTGCCACTAGCCCAGTATAAGAAGTGTTATGTAATAGTGAAATGTTTGCTCGTCAAAGTATAATTTGTCATGTTAGAGTTTAGGTATCACCGCCGCATGGTATTGTGCCACCAAATGTACTAATGAATCAGTCCCTGGGACACATCTAGGTATCACGTAGAGTAGCCGGAGACACGGGCTTACGTGCCACTAGCCCAGTATATTAAGTGTTAAGCAATAGTGAAGTGTTTTGTTCGTCAAGATTTAATTCGTCATGTTAGAGTGCTTTTGTTGTAACCGCCGCATCACGTGTACAAGTCCGCCCCTCACACCCATTAAAATCGTGTGTTGCCACTGAGGAAGTGAGCTGCGTGTGTGACTAGTCGCATCGGGAAAACCATTACGGCCAGAACGGGCAGCACTATGTATAGGGCTGTGCCATAATAAATTCATCAACTATTCTCCAGAAACTTTGTGTTCTTCTTCAGGCGTCCCGAGTGACCATAACAGCTCGGGGGGCCCTACTGCGTTAACCCCTACCTCTAGCCACAAGGCCGAACCATCCCTGAGATCTCGAACCCAAGCAAAATCCACGTAAAAATAATAGGAGGTAGCGGGGACGGCGTCAGAATTTACAAAAGGAGAAATAAGGACTTTGAAAAAAAAGGCCTTTGAGAAAAAGACTTTAAAAAAAAGGCAAATAAGATTTTTAAAAAAAGGTACTTTAAAAATAAGGTATTCAAAAAAGGATATTAAAAAAGGACTTAGATAAAAAAGACTTAAAAAAAGAACTTTGAAAATAGTGTTTGAAAAAAAATAAATTTAAAAAAGACTTTGAAAAAAAGGTCTTTAAAAACCACTTTAAAAAAGGTTTGAAAAACATATTTTCAAAAATGGACTAAGCAAAAAGGACTTTGAAAAAAAGAACTTTTAAAAAGGACTTTAAAAAAGGGACTCCTTAACGAAAGACTTTGAAATAAGAACTTTGAAACAAAAAGGCATTTAATAAAGGACTTTCAAAAAAGACTTACACAAAAAAGGTTTTTTTTTTAAATATCACTTTGTAAAAAAGGTTTTGGAAAAAAAGGACTTTGAAAAAAGGACTTTTTAAAAAAGCGAAAAAAGTAATTTGAAAATAAGACTTTGAAAAAGGACTCCGAAAAAAAAAGGAGGAGGAGGTTATAGAAAAAAGGCAAGAAGATTGACAAAGGCAAGATCAAGATCAGAGAAAGAAGACTGTCGTCGTCCTGCTAGCCTCCCCCCCCCCCCCCCTTCGGGGAGTTCGACGCCCAGTTGCTCAGTTGTCCTGGGTAGAGTGGGGTTCGGCCAGTGTGGCCAAGGAGGGTCAAGCTAAGACATATAATTATCCACCACCAGTCTGTGACGAACACCCGGTTTATTAATACAGGACCCTGTACATGGGGCTGTCCCAGCCCCGCCTGCGACAGTCTAGTTTCACGCACAGCGAAACGAGGGTTCTTCTCCTGACCAGATACTCGGAGTTACTTTCAGGATAGTCTGCACCGTATTATATACACATTTAGGCCTGTGTTACATTGGGGGGGTCCCTGCGCGCAATAAATGTCCTAACGCCCCTCTGGTCTCAATGACTGTATGTCGCATGTCCCGGCAATGTCCGGAGATGCGGCACGATACGCACAATATATTGCAAACCACTATGTACAACTGCGGATACTCCAATTCGGTACGCCCATACACACACTGAACAAGCCTCACGATACTGGTGCCTTCTAGCACTATGTCATATAGTTCGGAGACATCCAGAAATGTGGCGCAACACTAACACACTATGCTACAAGTATGTACAGTACACTGTGCTACACTATGAACATACGTACTATGTACTGTACTATGTACAGACGTAAATGCCCCGCAAGATACAATGTACAATGCAAATGCTCCTAGTCCTCGCCGCATGAATACGAACAAATTGAGACTCGTGTTCTGACTCTATGCTGCCTCTATGCTCGCGTCACGATGCCGACGTTCATTTACTGCTCGTTGGCGCACTGCTCAGCGACCGTCTCGAGTAACGACTCCTCTCGTCACGCGACCGCTTCACGGGCCTGCCTGGCGACGACTGACTCCCTCCGTGCTCCGGCGCAGTGCACGACGGCTCATCCTTCCCCCTCCTCGCATCCTGCGCTGACCCTGACGTGTCGCAGACGGGTGTGACGTAGTCGCCCAGTGAATAATGATAATAAAACAAAACATAAACACTTCAATGATAAAATTAAATATGTACAATAAAATAAGGTTACCTAATAAAGAATATTTACAATATTTGTCTCGCTGTAAATACAGTATCCATCCTTCCCAAAGAAAGTTCGTCTTCTGCCGCCGTTGGTTCCCCTGGCGCGCGAATCTCCCCCGGCCACCTACCCTAGCCGCACCGCACTATACTGTTCGGCGCACTCGCGACACAGGGCATGGCATAACGGGCTGTGAGAGCTGGATAGACACTTGGGTCGATGTCAAGACCAAGGTTAGGTTGGGTTGGGTTGGGTTAGGTTAGGTTAGGTGTAGGTTAGGTTAGTTCAGGTCAGGTTAGGTTAGTTTAGGTTAGGTTAGGCGAGGTGAGGCTTGGCGAGGTGAGGCTTGGTATGGTGATATTCGGTTAGTTTAGTTGAGTTGAGGTGATTTTATGTTAGATCAGGTCAGGTCAGGTCAGATGAGTTCGGGTCAGGTGAGGTGAGGTGAGTTCACTTGAGGTGAGGTTAGGTGGATTGTGGTGAGGTGAGTTATTTTGAGGTGAGGTCAGGTCGGGTTGGTGTAAGTTGGGTTGGGTCGTTTTTAGGTCGGGTTAGGTTTGGGTTGGGTGGGTTTTGGTTGGGTTGGTTTGGGATGGGCTAGGTTGGGTTAGGTTGTGTTGGGGTTGGTTTGGGTTGGGTTTGGTTAGAGTGTATAACTTTTACAATTTTAAAGTAGAAAATAATTTACATTTTAAGAAATCGGAAAGGGTGTTACCTCCAGTCCGGAAGGGCAGGAGGACAAGGGTTAGAATCTCAGAAAGTGGTTCTAAATTTCGTGAAACAAAAGTGCTTTTATTAACAAAACTTGTAATAACAATATCACATCCTTCAATACACGCATGATGAGATATGACAACCTTCTGATTCCTAATTTTGATGATTACAGCAAGTGCCCACGATGTCTGTGAACAGAAAAATATAATTAACAATATTGGATCACATATATATTTTACACACATTCAATTAACAGCTTGTTATAAAGCTAACAGCAAATTATATTAGCAGAAAATATGAACGTCAAATCATTTAGTTTTTAGCACATTCAATATTACGTTAAATAACTGTATTAACATGAATTTAACATTTGCCAACAAAATCAATTTACAATTAGAGAAATAGAAAAGTGAAAGAAAATAATCAAGGAGAACCGACATGAAATCGCTTATAGTATAGTTAATTATTATCTGTAACTAGTTTACCCAGATATTAAAGAAATATCGATTAAACTTAAAATACATTCTCTCTCATAGTGGTCTGATTATTTAAAGTTATTAAACAGTGTTTCTGTTGTGTTCTCAATACCAAATTTATGACACTTAAAATGTCTACGTTCTTACACACTTTTAGTCAGCGAGTCGTATTCAAATGTCTCCTGATTACTGACAGCGGTATGCCATGGTGCCCCACCAATATTGTGGCGAGCAGTCTTTATCTTTACTCGCCTCGTCAGTCGTTCTACGAAGTAGCTGTGTACTGAAGTTCACACAGGAGTGCTCGTTACATTGATCATGTTGTTCGGGAACTTATAACAGTTCAGTCGAATGCCGTTACGTATAACTACGTTGGTTACATTACGGTAAGCCTCAACGTATTGCAAGTTGGTACACTTTACGTTATGCGGTACTCGACTTCTCCTCCATCTCTTGTCACACTGCCCCACTGCCGTTTTACTTTCAACACCAGTCAAACATTTACTTATCCCGTAACCTTCACGAGACAGTTCCCTTCATTATACAGGCGAGGCAAACCTTCTGTTTCCTCACTCTGCGAAAATACTAAGTCCAAACTAATGCGGCTTGAATTTATTCTAAGTCCCTCGTGGACTTATAATTTTACTACTGGGTTGAAATATTTTGAGAGTCCTTTACGGACTTAGATTCTGACGGCGTCTCTTGCCATATTCTTGCTGAAGCGGTCGGCACGTCGTCGGGCAGCGTGACGGAGGAGGCCGGTGGTGTAGATCGTCGTCACTGCAGGTTTATGCTGCTGGGCCAGTCGGAGACTGCCTGCAGAAGCGTTGGCTGGGCTGGTTTATATAGTCCGCCGGGGCCCGACCGAGGAACAGTCTGGATACCCGTCGGCGGAAGTACGTCATCGTTGGTTGTTCCGGACAAAGCCCGCGAAGCCGGGCGGAGTCGAAGCGGCCCGAGCGGCCCCGACGCATTGCTGTCCGGCGCGCAGGAATCGAACATTGCGTGCCCCTGTGCTGCGGGTGGTATCCATCAGATAGGCAGGGGCGCTGTCTGGTAGTCGTATAGTTACGCAGTGCGAAACTGCGTAACAAGGGTACCTTTTCAGTTTATTTTCTGCTGTGTCATTTAAGTGAAAATCCAGAAAGGTACCCTTTCCGAGTGGATTCCTTTCCAGTCCATATAGCATTAAAATTAAAACATTTTACGAAATATGTTAGTGTACCTTTATTTTTATTTTCTGCTATGTCATTGTACAGAAAGTATTGAAAGGAATCCTTTCCAAGTGGATACCTTTCCAGTGCATATTTGCATTAAAACTGAAACATTTTAAGAATTCGGAAGCGGTACCTTCCCTGTTTCTACACATCTAAACTACCACCACCAAATTTATGAAAGGTACCTTTTCCAAGGGAATACAATTATATCATCCCGAAGATTCCACCTATGTGTCTAAGTAATGAGCCTCGATTACAGTAATTAACTTCTCATTGTGTTCACCCCATCTACTTATTCTGAATTATGGACACCATATTAAAGTAAAGTGGCATTATAGTTAAATAGTCATACTATTTGCAGCTCACGTTGGTAAATGGTTTTTAACCTGGATTTTTCGAAATTGGATAACATATGTTGGAAAGTGCAAAACTAGTTAGTTTTCTCTAGTTACTACTGTTTCCCAAATTTGCAACCTAAAGATGCTCCAACTTACTATTTCCTCACTCATTCAACTCTAACGACCTTGATGCTGATGCGAAATCAATTACCCTTGCAATCAGTTTATCTTACCAAAAAAAAATTGGTTGTCTGTAAAGTCGGTTTACGGGCGATAGTTTAACGTGACAAAGTCATAACAAAACATTGATGAAATGATTACATACTTCTATGAATAAAATTGAAACATTTTTATTGAATTATCACTATTTTGTATGAATACAAAGGAGTGAAATGAAATCTATTTAATTGATAAATTTACTTTTATTTGCACTCATCATTTCAAATATGTTTATTAATTTACCGAAGAGATTATTTTAACTATAACTTTTATACATGGTTGCTATTTAACTTCTTCTAATCTGTGTTATTCTGTTAAGGATAGGACGATGATAGGAAAAGTAGGAAACGAACGGGAGTGTTTCAAGTTTAATGTGCCTCGAAAAAGTCAAATCGATGGTTGTTCCCATCGAGTGGAAGAGAGATAGATGCGGTGCAAGCATACAATGAGCGTAACTAGACACAGCATAACGGGAAAATGTGCATAACAGGACACTTTTTCGTGCGTGCAGCTGGCGTTCATCGATTTATTAAACATTGTCACGTCAAAAAAAAATATAGCTGTAGTATATTTCTCTTTTGGTTTCATCTTCACTTCCCAAAAAATATTTATGCCCCCATGCCCTTCCAACTCGTAATGGTTCTTCTTCTTATTCTTATCTTTTGGTATTGTTTTAAAATGATACTAAACAAACTTTAACAAACCCAATCATATGTCATTCGAAATGAAAAGAATAATGTATTACGTATAATATTATCATTTAATATTCCCATTGACCAGTTACAATTTCAAATTCTGGCCACTTTCATTTTCGAAAATTATTGGATTTATCAAGTAGTGGACACGTCTCTTCTCCACCATATGTTCAATGAACTTTAGTCTGATGTATACAAATTTTTGTAGAGAAATAGGTTAATATATTATTATAGTATCTTTTCTGATAATTTGTGAATACGTAAGTTTACGTTTCGTGTGATACTTAAATTTTCATAGCTTTATAATACTACAGAGAATTATTGGTGTATTGATAGATTTCGTCACAAATTGGAACTGAACTGTTCGGAAATATATTGTTTAAATGGCAGGTAACACGTCAATTAACGAACAGAATGCTGATTCCTTCGATAGTCAGGAGTTTAACGATGAACTGTCCAAACTTTTGAAGTCATTAATAATACCTTCAGAGACTGCAAGTGATTTGAACCCAGGACAAGTTTCTGGCCCAGTTAGTCCTCCTCCAAATTGTTTTGAAAGTAATTTGCAGAATAGCGAACCCACGAAACACAGGCGAAGGCGCAGACGAAGAAGAAAAACAAAACTGGTTAAAAATTGGTAGGTAAGTGCTGCAGTTAGTGGCTATGACAAATTATTGCACAACCATGATGTAATCCTTAGCTTACGAAGTCTTGTAAAGGTATAAATTTTAATATGAACAAAGTGAGCAAATCCCAATCAATTACAAATAACTTCCAATTCAATTAAATTCAATTAAATCCTGCTGTGGTTTGATATAAGTTTGGTGGGTGGCAAACGGTCGACCCTACTTTCCTCTTCCCTCGTGAAAAGTATCGCAGTCCTTACCATCACGCGCTCCTAATCTAAATTATTTCATTCACCTATCATACTCATAAACAGTGAGTTTTTAATTTATCCTTTTCAGTCCTCTCTCTCAAAACTTTCTCGGAGTTCTCCCTCCTCTTTCTAGGCTTTCCTATCTCTTTCCCCCATCATACTTTCCCACTCATTACTTCATATTCCAATTTAACTCAGTACAACTTCTGTCTTAATTCTCCCACTCTAGATCCTTCATTATCTCTGATACGCTAGTGGTATACTCTCCCTCTTCATTTTTTTATCCTCCATTTTCTCTTCAGCTCGGTTACCTAGTTGTTCTCTGTCCTATCTCCAATTACCTCTATGTACGAATCCCACACTGCTGCCATACTGTAGCATGTGATGCCTTTTCCTTCAGTATGCTCTGTATTGAAATGTGGGATAAAAATTGTGATTGCTCAGAAATTATTAGGAATGTATTAACGCTGTTTTCGAGGTTAATACAGGAACGTCTCTAGTGTTGCAAAATTGTATTTTTGTAATTTTATTTTCACTACGTGGAAAAGCAGTGATGTCAGATATTTACCTTGATCACCCCTATCTCTTCTTCCCCTTGTCTGATAGACCCTTTAATACACAGTTTTTACCTTTGTTAACCTAACTATACTTATCTTGTCCATATTTATCATCATATCATTCCTTCCAGTCCACGTTTCCAGTCTTCCCAAATATTTTTATACACCAATCTGCAAAAAATCACATGTCCCCATTTAGGTAAATATGTAGAGTAGCGGTATATGCGGAAAAAAAAATGCTAAAAATCCGAAAATAATTTTTTTCTATGCTCTTTCACTTCCTCTTTTCATTAAAACCGGCGGAGATAAGAAATTCCAAATACTTTAGGAGATATCAAATTTTTTAATTTTGCAATACAACACCTGTACAACCATTCGACCGTCGCAATTTTTATTTTGCCGTTTGTTCGTGAATGCGTAATAAATAAAATGATCAATTAGGTCAGGTCAGCTACATTATTAATACTTTCAAACTAAGCGGACATAAAAAATAATGTGAATTAATTTTAATGGCTGTTTAGTTTTAAAATATTTATAATGTAACTGACCTGACCAAACAAACCGGGACAAAGGATGAACAGTAGGAACTAAAATGGTCGATTAGGTCAGGTTACATTATGAATACTTTCAAACATTGAACATTAAAAATTTGATTTAATTTCAATGGTTCTTTAGTTTTAAAGTATTTATAATGTAACTGACCTGACCTAACAAACCCGGACAAATGTTGAACATTAACAACTCACGTAAAATTTTTTTGTTACTTATTACTTGCGCAACAATATCCAAATAAAAAAATAAGACTTTAAAATTAGAAACGTTTAAAACCCACCTAAGTTGGAAGTGGGTACATTTCCTTTGCCATTAGAAGGAAATTATGTAGTCGTTCACCTACGTCGCGATACCTTCGACGGAACATAAATAAATAAATAATCACGTATTGGTTCATTTGAATACTGGCCAATCATGGAACTGTCACGTGACAAAATTGTCCAATAAGAAACATAATAGATACTCGTAAACCAGAAACAATGGTGATCGCCGCATGAATCCATGAATACACAGGTATTGTGATGAAAATTAAAAAATTCGATATCTCTTAAAGTATTTGGAATTTCTTATCTCCGCCGGTTGATTTGAAAAGAGGAAGTGAAAGAGCATAGAATAAAAGTATTTTTGGATTTTTAGCATTTTTTTTTTCCGCATATACCGCGACTCTACATATTTACCCCCATTTATTCTTTTCTCGATCCTTTACCATGATGGTATAGAAAAGTGGACCCAGCATGCTCTCTTGTGACACCGCTGATGTGACCCTGTCCCCCATTTTAGATAGCTCGTCCCATACCCTTCTGTTTCTTATTTGAGAGGAAGTCCCCAATCCACTCCACCACCCTTAATCAATTACCACTCTCTCCACCACCTTCATCAACTCATCATATACCTACCGTATTAAATGAAGTAATTCTTTAAGGAGCACAGCTCATCATAAAAAAAAATTAAATTTTTTCTAAAAATAGAATTTTCAAGTTAATGTTCATTCATTTTCACATAAAACTGTGTTCATTAATTTTAATGTTGCTATCTAGTTTACACGTATGTATCTAGTGTACCTACTGTTGAGAAAACTGCTTGAAAGATCACACTGCCCTTTTATAGAATGATTAGAAAAATGTGAAGAATTTAAAAAATTCATCTCCCAAATTTTATTACAATTTTTATGTACACCTAACCCAACAATTTACCGTAAATGATTTTCATTAGTGAGTGCTGTCTGTAAGGCAATGAAAGTTTAACTACTTGAATACCTATGTTTATGGCATGGTTTTATTACATGTACAGCCAGAGAGTGGAAATTTAGTTAGGTAGTACGGTTCTGTTCAAATTCATTTTAACAATCTCAAATTCTTCTCATGAAAACCTGGTACCTTTCTTTTTTGTTAGTGTATTTAGGCTGTCTTGGAATTGGAACTGAAATACTTTTATAATATTGTTCATTTTTGTTTCAATTAGTTGATTGTTATATTTAATACAGTTTATAGTTTTAATTGCATTTGTTTTCACAAGTTTATTATTATTTGCATAAATATAAGTTTTGTTTAGATTTAAAAAAAAACATACAACTCTGGAAAACTGTATGTGTCAAAGTAAGTATTTATCTTGTGGGGAAACATACCATATCATTTTTTCTTTTTCTTAACTTAATTTTATAGGCATGTTTCTCTAAGCCTGGCCTTTTTACTGGCTTGTGCCACCTTCAGTGCATTTGAGCTTGGACTCCGTATCTGCTGCTCACCCATGTAGCTAATATCATGTGCCAGCATGTTCTGATGCTCAAGTTATCTCCTGTTTCCTTACGCTCATGATTCAGTGTCTGCTAACGTGAGCTTGTCTATTACCGTGTCGCCACTCATATCCACTCTTTAAATCCACCTGTAGTTTTAAACCCCGTCTACCTCCCATAGATAGCAAAGAGATTCCTCATCTGCACCAGGCAGACAAGAAATCTCTTTGCTCCCTGATTCCCAGCAATATACACTGGTTTCTCCCGTGTGCATCCCAAAAAACAGTTTGTTGTGCCATCTGGTAGCAGAATCATCAACTAAGCCCCTGCCTATTATTTTTCTCTGGTTTTTCAGTTTTTTCCCACTAATGCAGTCCATCGCTCTTCCAGCTCATCGTTTTACTCGTAATCTGTCTCTAATTGAACTTAGTGTTGGTAAATCAAAGTTAAAATTTTCAAAAATGTTTTCACTTTTACTTTATGTAGCCTACTTAGAATAATTTGAAATATGCTAAAATGTGGCATATACATTTGACAATATTATGGTATTTTTAAAATTACTCTAAGCAAAATAAGTGTGTCATTTTTTTTCAAACTTTATCTCTAATTATTCCTACCGCTCATTTAACCTGTCCTTGGTATAATTTCTATTTAGTTAACAAATCATATTTCAGTGGTTTTGCTTTCCTTTTAATTGTTAAATAATACAGGCTGTAGATGTTTATGCTCAAATTGTCAACAGTTCCAGTGATGAAGAAATGGTAGCGAGTGATGGTTCGTCGGGCGCACTTGCGGATATTGTCGGGCGGTTCAACACGCAAGGGCAGGGCAGCACCGCGGGTGCCGTCTCACTGGCCGATCCGTCCCAGGGCATGAAGGAGAACACTCCTGGAAACAGCGGGGCCGTGCCCAAGAAGGCGGCCAAGCCCAGGAGCAGGAACAGACGCGGCAAGCGCGCCGAAGACGGCAGCGTCAGCCGGCAGGTCACGTACGGAACGAAGTCGGAAGAGGAAAGTTTAGATCAAGAGAATGCCCAGCCTCCTAACGTTCCTGCACCAAACACTCAACCTGACCTGCAAAAAACATCTTCCAAGAAGGTGAAGAAAAAGCCAAAGTAAGACTTTTGGGTTTTTTTTTTTCTTCCTATCTTGTGTAGGTTTCAGTATCCTTTTGATGTACAGAATGTTTCAAAGTTCATGGTAAATGTGTTAGAGGGATGATAACGTAACTAGGCAAGCATAAGTCTGGGGCTATATAAAGAGAAAGTCCCATCAGTTCAGATGGAGACCTTATTTCCAAAAAAAATCAGTTGCTGTTGGAACCAAACAAGATAAAGTGTTTTCATGTTTTCACCAATGTACGGCCATCACTGCGTAGACAGCGTGAAGACTCCTTAAATTCACTGACTTCCAGTTTCTCACTTGTTTCTCATAATTTCATAACACATTACGTACTACCCTCTGTTGCTTCACCGATCGCGTTCCAAGCATGCATTGTGTGGTGATATGTGCTTGTCTAGTTGTGTTCTGTTACCCACTAATGTATATAATGCTTGAACTATAAATGACAAAACAAAACAATTTACTTATTTATACCAGAAACACAACAAAAAAAGAGTAAATATTCCATGTTTAACTGCTTTTAAACTGGCCACAATATGAATAATAATTTCTGGACCGGCAAATATTTAAAATATCAAGTTTAATTGAAATTTTTTTTAAATTTGACTTTTTCTTCCAAATTTTTTACTTCAAACTTTTTATTTTTTTATTTTATGGTTGTGCCATATTTTTAGATAACTTACAGTTTTATTTAACATCCCAAATTTCACTATTTACAGTATTTGTGCAACTTGGAGATGAAAATTTATTTGGGATAAAATGTACCCAACAATTATGGTATGTCTAAGATGAGATTTATGTCTGTCAAAATAGTGAATAAGTCAGTTTTAATTTCACATTAGCTCAGTGTAATGCTTATTTCTCACTCTAATAGTAAAAAAAAATAGTAATTGTTAGTTCTATTTGATTTACCCTCAAAATATTTTGGCAATGTGTGTGTAGACTTTTCTTCAAAAGGAGATTGCTCACACTTAGAGATGTCACATCATAATACACACATGGTTTATAAAAATAAAATCTCTGAAATTAAAAACAAAAAAGATATAGCACAGGCCTAATGACTTTATCAATATAATACATTAATTTTCCTCAGTCAGATGAGATGTCTTTTAATGTCCAATCACTTTTAAAATGACATTTTTGTTAACTACCTACGTATTTAACATATTGTTTGGCCAGTGTTTGGGTTCACCAGACTGAATAATTCTCTTTGAAAATTATTGTACTATGAAAAAGCGTGGATTTCAGTTTTGTTTCAAAAACAAATCGAGATTGGTGTGAATGATAAAGGAATATGATTTTTTCAGATCGTCGCAGTCGAGAAATAATGAAGAAGTAACTTTCAATAACTATCTATTGGAAGAAGAGTTGCAAAAAGAGAGAG
Organism: Bacillus rossius redtenbacheri; assembly: GCF_032445375.1. Taxonomy (NCBI): domain Eukaryota; kingdom Metazoa; phylum Arthropoda; class Insecta; order Phasmatodea; family Bacillidae; genus Bacillus; species Bacillus rossius. The sequence goes on from NC_086338.1 coordinate 37,901,000, forward strand.
AAAATGGTTGCTTGCTGGAGGTAATATTTCTTTTAGTATTTTTATTATAACTTTGTATTCTTTGAATTATAAAGAAATGGTTATTAATCTTTTCTTTTTTTTCAGGGTGTTATCCGGATCAATCAAAGAAATTTTAAAGAAGCCTACATAAACTCTCCGGTAAATGCTCGTTTATTTGTTTGTAGCTGCTGATATTTAATCACATGTGGCTGGGAATATTCACATTGTTTTATTCTGTTGACAGGACAAAGGGCAGGATATTTTGATTGATGGTATTCGAGACAGAAACAGAGCCCTAGAAGGTGATGAAGTCATAGTAAGGTTAAAATCTTCTGATCAGTGGAGGGTGAGTATTAGCCAGTGTCAAATTTCAAGGTCACAAAAAAAGAAATTTTTCCTCGGATTACACATTAATATTTGGCCCTGCCACATTGGATTTTTTTTTTTAAATGTTATACTTTGTTAGGCACGTTATAAAAAAATGATGAGAATTAATTTTTATGATCCGCACACAGCTTGCACAAAACTTCAGCAGTCATAATATTATTTTATGAGTCTGAAGCATTTAAGAAAATGATATAAAAGATTGAAACATTAACAATTTTTTTAACATGATGATAAGGCTATTTAACAAAAAAATTTTACAAACCCTTAATAAATTTAAAAAAAATTGTTTCTATTGTGATTTTATGAAGTTACTACTGTATCATATTTGATTGTTTCTGCTACAAAAAATATGAACTTTTTTTTTTAATTTCAGGTGCAGGGTTCTGACACACAAAAAACGGCAGAGGTGAGTTTGATAATTCATGGTCATACATAGTTATATGAAGGGGTGGATACAGCCCCTCATCTAAAGTGAAGTACTTCTTATTCTCCTCTACATGGTTTACCGTGAAATTTTTTTGTGTAAGCCGTAAATGAGTATGCTATTTTGACACCAGCACTTAAATGTGTCTTAGCGTATTTTTATTTTAAGTGTAAGTTTCAATGAAATGTTTCAGTTCTAAAATGTTTTACTTGTTGAAAATAATCTCAAAATTAAATTTAATCCATTACCTCAATTAATCAATGTTCTGCTTTATGTAAAATGAAATTTAATATCTAAAAAAAATGTTGTTACTGTATAAAATGAATTATTGGTTGGCCTCTTGTCGACATTGAAGCCATTAAGACTTTGAAGGAATGAATGAGTGGGAAAAACAGGAGTACCCAGAGTAAACTACCATCTCACGAAAACATCCGACATGCCCCAATTGCAGTCAGGGTTGGCAGATCTATATCACCGTGGTTTAAACCAAGTGGTTTTTATATGTATAAAAAAATTGTTTTTTAAAATAATGTATTTTTAATTACAGTATCTTAATTTTTTTTTAAATGAAAGGTCTAATTCTACTCTAATAACAAAATTTTGCTCAATAATGTTTCTTATGATTTACAGGAAAATACTAATCAAGATCTTATCATTTTAATTATCTAAATAAGTTGTCAATTATACCCAGCTAAATACAGCTCTTAACATTAAAAATATTAAATAGGTAGTTAATTCCTGAAAATCCTTGACTGTACTTTAAATCCCCATACTGTGAGAAACACCCATTCTATGGAGAATCCTCTTCCTGTGAGGAAGAGGATTCTGTGGTGAAGTCCCAATCAGATGTGCAGATTTGCTGGACTTCAGTTCTTTGATGTTATAACCTTTATGGTTCAACATGAGTGGCAGTAAGTTCTTATTTGAACTTGGTAGAACCTAAATAACTAATGTATTTAAAAAAAGTTTGGTTTAAACCTAAGAAAAAAACCTAGTTGAAACACAAGAAAAACCTTTTTTAACTTGGTTTTTTTTTCAACCCTGCTTGTGATAAATACAAGTTTAACCCCTCCCAACCAACCTATCAGGAGTCAAACCTGAATCACTTAGTGGGGAGATGAGTGATCTCACCACTCAACCAGCATGGCCTTGTAATGTTACCCACTTTCACCATGACAGAGATCACTAACAGTTAATGTCACTCGTTAATGTCTTTTAAGGTTGTGTCCATAAAGTGCCAGAACCATCCCAGGGCTGCAGTTGGTACTTTGAAGCTCATGGCGGATAAGAACCCCAACTTTGCGCTGTTTTCTCCGAGGGACTCTCGAGTTCCCCGCCTGCGGATACCCATGTCGAAGTGTCCGCAAGACTTCCCCAAACGTGCCGCGGCGTACGGCGAAGTCCTTTTCATGGCCAGAATAACTAGTTGGTTCGACGTGCGCTATGCTGTGGGGTGAGTTTTTCTCCTGTTTCCAGTACATATATTATAATGTATTCAGGACTGTCCACATTCTGGAAAGTCAGGAAAGCTGAAATTGGTCAGGGAAAGTCGGGGAATTGACTTTAAAACCTGGAAAAGTCATGGAAATTCTTCAGTGATAGTAATGTGAGGGAGAAATGTCATGATCCAGTCTGGCATCACCCAGACTGTAATAGGTTTTTTTTTTTTTCAGAACTTTTTTTTATTGTCATACACATTAAAATAACTCGTGTTCAAGGTTTTGTTTGAATTTTAATTTTTGTCATATAATTCTAGGAAAGATTTAGGGTTGGTGATGGTCGGATTTTCTTGATTTATTTCAGAAAATCACAATATTTAAATTACTTTTACAGAAATAGTCAAGGAAAATGAGAAATTTCTGTCAGGAAAATTCTACCATGGAATTGTGCTGACACCCTAACATAATAATGTTAAATGCACAGCTGTTATGTATAGCAATAATAATTTCCTAATGTGTTGTTTTAGCAATGTTGTTTTATTCTGTCATTAAGGTGATGCTTGTACGTAACATAGTGTCGTCTGGCATTTAATGTAAAAATAAAAAATTTCTACTTACCAATTGTAAAACAGCCAAGGTCTGAATTTGGTCGTGAATAAATAAATAAATAAATATCAAATAAATGAGGTTCGCCGGTATAATATCTTTTGTTTTGGTTGTGTGGCCCAGAGAGTTAACGAAGTGTCTGGGCACCATCGGAGACAAGACAGCCGAGACTCAGTCGATACTGCTGGAGAATGAAATTGACGTGACGCCGTACCCGGACAGCTTCAGAGACTTCTATCCCCAGTCGTTCGTTATCGAAGAGGAGTTGGACAAGAGACTAGACCTCAGGTAATGTTTCTTCAGCCGGCAACTCATACGCTCGTGAATATGTTCTCCTGGCCATTGGTGTTGAGTGGTGTGTTGAAAGTCTGGGGTGTGGAAACATTGCAGGAAGGAGTGCATCTTCACAATTGACCCCTTGACCGCCAGAGATCTGGACGATGCTTTGTCGTGTAAAAGGCTGGACAATGGAAATTTTGAAATTGGGGTTCACATTTCTGACGTCACGTACTTCCTAGCCGAAGGGACTCCTTTGGATGTTGAAGTGTCAAAGCGGGCGACCAGTACATACTTGGTGGACGAGGTAATTAACTCAACTTCTTCCATTTAAACTAGAGATGAAACCAGCGGTTTTAATCTTCTTGTATTGGCCCATTGGAATTTGATATTATTATTTGGCATCTGATTGTACTCATGTGATTTCTTGATGTTGAATTTTCAGTTGCAAAAATTACTGTACGAGCTGTTTGCAGTTCGTTGTTAGAATCATTTATCCAATTACGTTTTTCATTATGATAATTATTGTTTGCATCAGGTAAGCAACGCTGGGCCTGTAAAATGTTTATTTAGCAGTAATTTTTAGTATAACTAAAAATACCATTATTGTTTAGTATTCACAAACTTGTAAGCTATTAAAACCTGTCTTTTCTTTTTTTTTGTTTTAAAGTAGAATATATTTTTAATGTCTTAGGATGAAATAAATTGTCTGGTTATTATTTTATTCCAGTTTTTCTTGTTATCTTAGTTCATTATCTTAGCCACTCAATACACATGAGTGAATTGAGCATGATCCAGGATCAGACAGTATTTAAAGATACAGAGGACATCTGCATTAATTATGCATTTAATTGTAGCAATTGTAAAGATGAACAGAAGTTAGTTGTGACTCCATAATTTTTTTCAAGATTTTTTTTAAGTAAAATTTTAATTTTTATGATAAGATTATCATTCCTATTTTTTTGGACAAGACAAAATATTAGTTTTGTGTTAATGTTTTGAATACTATACAGTAGTGTCTTCTACAGCTGAACAAAGGCTCTAAAAACTTAGTTTTTTATATATGTCAGTTTTTATCCTGTCTTAACTAGTAGGGTTGCGGAATTAGTCACTCAGGAGGGTGATGATAAGCCCATTTTTCATCACATATAATGATAAAGTCCAAAAAATTCATCTTCCCTTTCAAAACTGTTAAAAAATTTCTGAGCACTTTCTACACGTTTTTCCTTGTAAACATCTGTCAACATTTTCAACACCCAACGAGCGCACGCCTTCTTATATCCCAGTTTGTCTGTTAAAATTGTTTAGATTCTTGATTTGCTGACTTATGGAATCTGAAATTGTGAGGTCCTGGACTGTCAGCCTGAATTTTCTCCGACGATGCGTCACCAATTGAAGACCTCCTTTCCCCTTCCTTCCTCGTCATGCACTTTGGTTCTACCGCTCGAGAACTCAGACTTCTGATGCTGTTAGATCACATCGTCATAAATGGCCGTCAGATGAAGATGAATTTCCGTGTCGAGAGCGCGAATAACGGAGCGAACTTCACGTTTGGCGGGAGACCACAGCTGAGCGTCCACATCTAACAGCCAGCCACAGCCGGACCGGATAAGCTGACGAGCCGAGGCGACCGCCTGTTGTGGAGGGGGTAGTAGTATGTGTTACAAGCTAGCAAACGCAAACGACAAAACCATCTTTAATTCTTTTAACAACCCTTCGTATATGTCGAAAAATTTTTGTGACAGGAAAAAAAAATGCAAGAGAAATAGCCTTTAGAGCAAAGTAGTGCCATTAAAATGAAAATATCAGCTTTCGGTGCGAGACTGATTCTGAAGCCGGTCTGAGTGATTTTTTTTTTCCCCCCACACCCAGGTCCTCGGTGGTGCGCCAGTCTACGCGGCACGGGCGTGCGTCGGAGGTGCGAGGGTCGGCGTGACGACACAGTTGCTTCCAGGTGTTCCACATGCTGCCGCGCGAGCTGTGCATGCTGTGCTCGCTGCTTCCCGGCAGCGACCGGCTCGCCTTCTCTGTGTTCTGGGAGATGAGCGCGGACGCAGAGGTGCTGGGCCGCCGCTTCGCCCGCACGCTCATCAGCTCCTGCGCCCAGCTGGCGTACGAGCACGCCCAGGTGGGTCCGCCCGTCCACGGTCGCTGCCTTTTGCAGTCGGATCACGTGTTCTCTCGCCAGATGTTGACCAAACTTTATTTTCAAGCTGTAATAGGCCAAGCAGATTATTATAAATACTAAGGCTTGCATCACTTTTTTCTGTTTTTGTAGAATATGTAAGAAATAGCTTTTTAGAAATTTTTTTAGAAAAAAACATCAAATACAGGAGAGGTATAGTAAAGTCCTGTTAGTCTGAGCTCCAGTACTTAAAAAAAAAAAAATTATTTGTGATATGTTGACTCAATTATCAACATGTATAAAGAAATTGTGCTGATAAACCACAGTTATTGTAATAATTGACAGGTAAAGACCGGAGTTAATGGTAGTGACAAGTGTTTTGTGGTGGCAGGAAATGATAGATAACCCGGCGAAGGTGTGGCGCCCGGAGGAACTGCCGCCGATACACAACGGCTTCTCGCCGAGCGACCTGGTGCAGGCGGTGCAGGCGCTCCACGGCCTGGCCCTCAAGCTGCGGGGCGAGCGCTTCTCGAACGGGGCGCTGCGCATCGACCAGACCAAGCTCGTCTTCCACTTGCACCCGGTCGTCGGCCTGCCGGTCAGCTTCACGCAGCACGTCAACAAGGAGAGCCACAGGTGGGTGCCGCGCCAGCCGCTTCACATTCATGACTTGCCCTGGGACTGGTCAAATATTAAACCCTAAAGTCTTGGCTCTAGTGATCCCTGATTTAGGGTCTGTCTCACATGCATTTTTTTTTTAAATTTTAAATGTTAACTCTATCCGAATAGCGAATACTACTTAGGGATGCATCCATAGCTCACACATCCTTACATTCCTTAGCTAATGTAGCCATAAATTAAAGGACACATTTCTAATGGTTGGATATTATCCAGATACTTTTACTGCTAGCACCACTGATTGACAGTTGGTCATACTAATGTGCACGTAGCTATTTTGAGTCATGATATCTATGAATATTCAGAAAATGTTTATAAAAATGACCAATTAAAAAAAATATACATATATTAATGTAGTGTGTATGTTATAAATGTTAGCCGTAAAAATAATAATTTTGTTTTCTGAATTTAAAAATATAAAAAATACTTATAATGAGCATTAAATATCTCTGTAAGTTCGAGTTTGCGGTAATTTCTATTAACGTTTTTGTTTGTCTCCATTTGAGTTATTACATAATGCTTATAACTAGAGACAAGATTATATGGTTTTATTTTAAGACCAGTTTGTTTAAACAGATTTCTGTGTTATTTTTATTTTTTATGAAATCTGCTTATTCATAAAGATAAAAGATAACACAATTTTCAACAAATATGGTACTCAAATGTTCCATGATACTAATTTCTCCAAAACGGTGTAATTTTGACTGATACATTAGGCACTTTTATAATATAATAATTTGTAATCAGCATGTCAAACTAATGGGAACAATGCAAATAAATCACCAAGTATATGTGCTTTGAAAAATGTACCAATGTCGTAATGTAAAAATTGGTTAATAATAACAGTTGAAATATAATAAAAAGGAAAAATATTTTCCAATCTAATTAGTACATACATTTTGGAAGTAACTCCATGTTAAATAATTTACATTCATTGAATTTAATATATTGAAAGATGACGTTTTTTTGTAATCTGGGTTGAGTTTTGATTAAGTATGCTGATTAATTTTATGAATTTTTTTGTTGCTTGTCAGTGGTTTATGGTGTATTAACTTGCATTTTGGTGTTACATGGTGCATTGACATTCTTTTCAGTGCTATTTTGGCTTTATTGCAATTCACCGTATAATCTTGTCCCTACTTATGACGATTCAAACAAATCTTTTGCCGAAAATCTAAAGTAATATTATATACAAACAGAATAAAACATGATTCCAAAGGTAATGGATGTAGGGATACATCAGTGGATGCAAGTTTCCCATCCGTATACATCTCGATTTTAGTGGATGCATGTAGAGATGTCGATGCATCCCTTGTGAGAATTCGGAAGCAATGCAAAGATGGCCGTGTCCACAATGATGCCTTAGCGAAGAGATCCATTAGGCTAGTATTCAGATGCAGCTACTATTTTCTGATTCTTTTTCTATTACATGAATGTCTTTACTGTAAATTTCTACATTTTGTTTGTTGTTTCAAAATTTCTCAACGCGCATTTACTAACTAATATATAATAGCATGTATTCATAATTAGTATCACGTAATTGACTTTTTTTACAGCTCACAAATAGGTAACGTTTAGTAAATATCTGGTGAGAAAATTTTGTGACCCAGCAACAAATGCAAGATGCTGTTACGATAAATACAGGAAAAGCCCTGAGGGGGAAAATGAAATGACCTGCCGTGCCTGTGAGAGTTAGCGTTGTTGCGTGCGTGCGCAGGATGATCGAGGAGTTCATGCTGCTGGCGAACATGACGGTGGCGGGGGTCCTGAAGGAGCGCTTCCCGGACGTGGCGTTCCTGCGCGCCCACGCCCGCCCGCACGAGCGCATGATGAAGGAGCTGCAGGCGACCATGGGGTCCGTGGGCGTGCACCTGGACGTGTCGAGCGCCGGGGGCCTCCAGGCGTCGCTGGGCCGGCACGCCGGCGCCGACCTGTACGGCGCGGCTCGCCTGATGGTGCTCAACCTCCTGTGCGCCAAGCCCATGGCGGTGAGTCGCAGCACCCCGGAGATCATACGGCCAGGCACCAATATGTACAGTAAAGCCTTGTTAAGAATTACTTAAAATTATGAACAGGGAAATTTTGTTAAATTTTTATTAATATGTCTAGTGCTGAATTTTTTAAACCTAATCATGCAGTTAAAAATGTCAAAAATAAAGTTCTCAATAAGTCTTTAAGTTTAACACATTAATTACAATAAATTTGCTGACTTTAGTTCTTTTCATTGCACTTAATGACAATTTTTTTTTAATATCACATATAATATCGGTTATCAGGTATCAGTAACACACAGAACACACAAAATCAGTTGTCAAAAATTTCAAAACTTAAGCAAAACAGAAAATTCAGAGGAAAGAATTTGTCAAAACATTATTACAGCACAGACGGACACTTTGGGCTGAAAATACATGACAGTAGCAACAAAAACTGTAAATAAATACAAAAAATATTTTTGGGAACACAGCGACAAAACAGACCAATCCAACAATGATCAGAGAGAACTCAGCCAGCTCTGGGGATAGTGGAGTTGGTTTTTCTTTAGTTATTTCAGAAGATTACAAAATAGTTAATTCCAACAAAAAATTAGGGAAATTATAAATTTTTATCTAGGAAAATTCAGGGAAATTTGAATACAGTTTTGGTCGGACACCCTGATGATACAGGTTTTGGTGAAAATAGCAATAGGAAATATTTCACTGTCTTAAATTTTTAATGTTGCATCATCGTCATAAATGCCATTTATAAAAAGTAAAAAGATAACACAGAAATCTTAAATTTGTAAAAAATTAAACTATAAAATTTGGTCTGTTGGTAATATATATTATTGAATTTATTTAAAATATTGTCTTGTAGTATTAAGGAGAAATTTGTTACTTATTTACATCCAAGTTGTTTGAAACCACAAATGTATGTGTACGTATTTATGGGTTTCCAGGTTATAATAGCATTTATTCATTGTATTTTAATGTATTGCCTGATTTTCTGTTTCAGCGTGCCAAATATTTCTGTGCAAAATTTGCTGATACGGACGAAGATTACTGGCACTACGCCCTGAGTGCTCCGTTGTACACTCACTTCACGTCGCCCATCCGGCGGTACGCTGATGTCATGGTCCACAGGTTACTGGCAGCGGCGATGGGTTACGTCGACAAGCCGGACTGGAGTGTGGACAAGGTTCAAAAGTACGTATAAGTGCAGTCCTCTTGCAGCATTATTGGCTGCACGTTCTTGACTTGTACATTACGTTTTCTTTAAATGGTGCATGAAAGGGGAAAACATTTTTTTGTATGTACAGTAGAACCTCGATGATACGTTCCCGTTTCATACATTTTCCCGTGTCATGCGCCGAATAATTTTGGTCCCGTCGAAAGTACTATATTTACAATGGTTTACTTTCCCGGAACATAGACTTATAAAATCATTCATTTCCCGTGTCATACGTTTTTACGAAGCGGAAAAGTCCTTAAATTCACAAATTTTTTTGTTATATTCCACCTGATAAACTACGTTTTAATGCTTTTATTTTGAAAAACGTTCATTGTTTACCTTTGCAAACTTTATCGCACCATAGATATGGATAGTATCAGGAAGACTGTGCACTTCGCTAGTAGCATCTATGGCCAGCACCAAGCGAGACTAGTGGCGCAAACTAGCAATGACTATGAAAATGGTGCACGCGCTTTACCAAGGCACGGATCTCATATTTCGTGCATTCATTAATCTTTAAACTGAATATACCTGTTTGTTATTGTTTTCTTACGATCGGATTGTTTTGTATTTTACGTTTCTCAAGTTAAAATTTTATTGAAAATTGTTCTGTTGCCTAAAGTTGTTTGTAAAATGAAACAAACAAGCAAAAATTTCTGATTTTCTTTTTACATTAGCCTAATTTTTTTTATTTCTAATTTAGGCTTGGTGACTTTTCCCTCCCTCCAAGAAAGGACTTAATAACATTTTGTAAGGCCACTGTTTCTCATGTCAGCTTTACTTGAATATGAACTATTTTACATTTCTGGTGGTTTTATTATATGTATATATAATGATGAATTCATATATTTTCATTAATATAATGCAATTATTTATACATTATGTATTTAAGTTTAATCTGACATTGTACTGGTATGCTAGATTGAAATTTTTTTTTTATTATTACCATTCCCTTTTCATACACTTTCCCGCATCATACACCATTTTTGTGCCCTCTGTTGAAAAGTGTATGACAGGGGTTCTACTGTATTTCATGTTGCCATTTTTTATATGTATGTAAATTGTTTATTGGCATATTGTATATTAATAATTTTTTTTTATTTTGAATGTTTATTTGTTGACTAAATACCTTGTAACAATCCATACTAATGCACTCCCCGCTTGGTAAATAGTTTAATAAACAATTTAATATGTAGTCAAATCATGTTCAGGACATTGCTTGGGTTTGCTGATATCATTTAAATAACAGCTTTATCTTTCTTTTTAAGAGGTGATCTGGGGTGTGACGAAAACACCTGTGGAGGTACTAACTTGCTGGAGCTACACAAAAAGTATTTTAAATTTATAAACTTTTATAAACTATTTTTGGCTTGATAAAATATTGTATTGTATTTTTCTATTTTTAGATTTTTACCTTAGCAATTCAAAACTTTCATACAAGAATATTGTTTTCATTTCTTTTTTCTTCTTTAAACTAAGTACAGTATTTACCCACGTATGGGTCACACATTTTACGCCGATTTTTGTTTAATAACACATACTGCGACCCCTTAAATTATTATTTTTTTTTCATTTTGGGTAAAACATTAACATTGCACTAAGTGGTCCAATATGTGCGTAAATAACTAGCCTTTGTTAGTTTTTAATAAATATGTTACAAGTAAGTATGAATACATCAGGAACTGCGCCGATAAGCTGTGTCTGCCGCCTGTCGGGCGGCTAACCGGCCGTCGCCGGTAAGTGACGTGGCAGCTGGACTGGCGCTTGGCAAAAAGGGAAAATCTAAAAATAAACCAGCCAGAGAGTAAAAAAGGGAGGGGGGGGGGGATTTGCGTAGTGAGTGCATGCGGCCATGGTTCTCCCTCCCTCTCATTATTGTAAATGTCTATGCGTGAAGTGGCTACACAATCATCACGTCTATCCCAACAGTTTTTTTTATGGTGCAACCGTATACAAACATTGTTTTTGGCGTTAGATTTCCCTACACGTTCTACAGCAACATTCCATTGACAAAACTGCTGGAAAGGACGTTCATTTTTTTTATAGGATGAACCGACAAAAAATATGGAGCAGCCTGCCGTCTTTTCTCTCTTGGGAAAGGATAAGGGTATAAATAAAATAATATAAGTGTAAAAAATAGTATTCTTGGGCCCTAAAGAATGAAAATGGGAGAGACTAAAAACAGAAGCCGAGTTTCTCTCGCATCAATAAGGTGTAACCCTTATTTAAAAGGCGATCCTTACGTGAAAATTTATTTTGCCCAAAATGATAGATGCTACCCATACGCAGGGACGCTACTAGACGTTGTTGAGTTACTGGTGGTTTGGATTAATTACGGAGTCTGGCCCAGCTGTAGGCTGGAAAAATGATCAGCTTGTGTAGAAAAATTACAGTATGTACATGTTTCAGAAATTTGAAAACCTTGTGTCAAATATGCTGCTTAAATCTGTGCACATTGTTGTTCTTGAAGGTGTTTTTTTCCATACAGAATTGCTGCCAACTGCAACAAACAGAAGTTCAACGCCAAGCGAGCCGGGGAGCAGAGCAGTGATTTGTTCCTGACGTTCTACGTCGCTCAGTTCGGCCCCCTGGTTGAAGATGCTGTGGTTCTGGATGTGAAGGACCATTCTTTCGATGTCATTGTTCTTTCGATGGGCTGCAATTTGAGGATCTACACAAATGTAAGCATCAAAGTGTGAATGCTGTACAGCTGCCATTCATTTGTGTTTGAGAGGTCACATCTGTCTACGGGGGCTGCTATTCTGTAAGAGTGCGATAGAACTACAGATGATTCAATCTACATTAAAACCATATTAATTTGATCTTGGGTAGTTCAATAGAGTAAATCAAACTCAAAATGCATAAGAATATGATTGTACATGTGTATGAGTGCAATTTATTTAAAATTCATATGATGCATCATTTGTATAAAAAAAATTCTAGGTTAAAAAATATACATAATTTCATATCCATCTAATTTGCAAATACGGCAGTATTTTTTATCTGTTGTGGAACAAAATTATGCCAAACACCAAAATGGCACCAGCTAGGTACCTATGGTACACTTGCCAGCTACATGTATCTGTGTTCAGTGACAAACCTAAATTGCATAAAATCAAATAAAAGGAAGATGGCAGTTTGTTTAAGTTTTTTATATTAATTATACCGTACGAGATACAAAATAACCCATTGAATTCGTAAATTTTTTAAATTCATGTTATGTATCTTGTTTATATTAAATAAACATAAAATTCAAGTAGTGTAAACGTAGTGACTACTGTTCAACCCTTGGCGGAAGTGTTTTGTCTCAAGACCTTGAAAATACCTAAATCACTTGAGGCCATGGAGTCCCTAAATTACAATGTTTGTGAAAGTAGAATAGTCCTAAATAACAGTGGCCAGTTGAAATTGGGTTCAGTGTTGTTATCAGTAATTGTAAATTCAAAATGGTTGCAGCATCCACAAAAGATACCAGGATGGTGTTTTTACATAATTTGAATTTCTATGCCATTTTATTATTTCTACTACTATTGTAGTTTTTAAAACTTTAAATTGATGTACATATTGAGTTTAATGCATTTTGTTGCTAGTTTTAATTGATTTGAATAGTCCTTGAAACTATAACTATAATATCTGTAAGTAGCCTATTTCTAAACGACCTAGATGTCACAGAGACATTAAAAAAACAATTCACTATTTCATCTTCTGAAGCCTAGCTGTCAGTTCTGTTAAATTTGTTGTGGCCAACAGTTACCATTGTTTTATGGTCAGTCGTGATTTTGAATTTGATGCCTAACACAATAGTCCCTGAATTACTCACATGCTTCCTTCTGTATCTGCGCACGCCTTGATGTTAAAAAAGAACACAATTAATCCGGTGTCGCGGGTGTGTCCGCAGAGCGTGCCTGACATGGAGCCGGTGTTCCGGTCCGAGGGCAAGGTCTCCACTCTGGAGCTGCACTGGAAGCCGTGCCAGGGCGCGCCGGAGCCGGCCGTGCAGATCGTCCAGATCTTCAGCATCTTGAAGGTGGTGGTGTCTTGCAGCTCTTCGTCGGTCCGGCTCGAGGCGCACCTGCTGCGGCCAGGGCTCGTCCAGTAGCGCGGCTCCGCTGAGGGAGCTCTCGTCCAGTAGCGCGGCCCGGGCGTCCTCGCCTGCCCCGCTGAGGGAGCTCTCGTCCAGTAGCGCGGCCCGGGCGTCCTCGCCTGCCCCCCTGAGGGAGCTCTCGTCCAGTAGCGCGGCCCGGGCGTCCTCGCCTGCCCCCCTGAGGGAGCTCTCGTCCAGTAGCGCGGCCCGGGCGTCCTCGCCTGCCCCCCTGAGGGAGCTCTCGTCCAGTAGCGCGGCCCGGGCGTCCTCGCCTGCCCCCCTGAGGGAGCTCTCGTCCAGTAGCGCGGCCCGGGCGTCCTCGCCTGCCCCCCTGAGGGAGCTCTCGTCCAGTAGCGCGGCCCGGGCGTCCTCGCCTGCCCCCCTGAGGGAGCTCTCGTCCAGTAGCGCGGCCCGGGCGTCCTCGCCTGCCCCCCTGAGGGAGCTCTCGTCCAGTAGCGCGGCCCGGGCGTCCTCGCCTGCCCCCCTGAGGGAGCTCTCGTCCAGTAGCGCGGCCCGGGCGTCCTCGCCTGCCCCCCTGAGGGAGCTCTCGTCCAGTAGCGCGGCCCGGGCGTCCTCGCCTGCCCCCCTGAGGGAGCTCTCGTCCAGTAGCGCGGCCCGGGCGTCCTCGCCTGCCCCCCTGAGGGAGCTCTCGTCCAGTAGCGCGGCCCGGGCGTCCTCGCCTGCCCCCCTGAGGGAGCTCTCGTCCAGTAGCGCGGCCCGGGCGTCCTCGCCTGCCCCCCTGAGGGAGCTCTCGTCCAGTAGCGCGGCCCGGGCGTCCTCGCCTGCCCCCCTGAGGGAGCTCTCGTCCAGTAGCGCGGCCCGGGCGTCCTCGCCTGCCCCCCTGAGGGAGCTCTCGTCCAGTAGCGCGGCCCGGGCGTCCTCGCCTGCCCCCCTGAGGGAGCTCTCGTCCAGTAGCGCGGCCCGGGCGTCCTCGCCTGCCCCCCTGAGGGAGCTCTCGTCCAGTAGCGCGGCCCGGGCGTCCTCGCCTGCCCCCCTGAGGGAGCTCTCGTCCAGTAGCGCGGCCCGGGCGTCCTCGCCTGCCCCCCTGAGGGAGCTCTCGTCCAGTAGCGCGGCCCGGGCGTCCTCGCCTGCCCCCCTGAGGGAGCTCTCGTCCAGTAGCGCGGCCCGGGCGTCCTCGCCTGCCCCCCTGAGGGAGCTCTCGTCCAGTAGCGCGGCCCGGGCGTCCTCGCCTGCCCCCCTGAGGGAGCTCTCGTCCAGTAGCGCGGCCCGGGCGTCCTCGCCTGCCCCCCTGAGGGAGCTCTCGTCCAGTAGCGCGGCCCGGGCGTCCTCGCCTGCCCCCCTGAGGGAGCTCTCGTCCAGTAGCGCGGCCCGGGCGTCCTCGCCTGCCCCCCTGAGGGAGCTCTCGTCCAGTAGCGCGGCCCGGGCGTCCTCGCCTGCCCCCCTGAGGGAGCTCTCGTCCAGTAGCGCGGCCCGGGCGTCCTCGCCTGCCCCCCTGAGGGAGCTCTCGTCCAGTAGCGCGGCCCGGGCGTCCTCGCCTGCCCCGCTGAGGGAGCTCTCGTCCAGGTCACATTTTAACAAGCAACTCAATTTCTATCGTCAGACTAGGAAAATGTTTTTTAAAGGATCAAATGACGTGTGTTTATAGAGACTTGACTAAATTATTTTAACAATTTAACATTTTGTAACCATCTGATGTTTTGATTTTATTTTTAAAATTTACGATTATAGGTATATTCATTTTGCATATACATATAGACAAGATTATATGGTGAATTAAATAAAACTGAAATATCACCCTAAAGCACTTAAATGAAACTAATATCATGAAATTAATCAGCACTTTTAACAGAAGTTCACGTATATAACAAAAATTAAAAAAAAAAGTTAACTTAATTTATTTGACATAATGTTTGAACCAAAGTGTATCATTTAAATGGATTGGAAAATTTTATTTTGCATTGAGCTTTCATCTCTTATTATTCTTATTAGTAACTCATTTTTACATTCTGGCTTTGGATAATTTTTCAGTTACACAAACACTTGGCTGTTTATTTTTATTTCAAATAGTTCTAACCTTGACATGATTATTACCACTAATTTTATTGTTTGAGTGCATAATGTATTAGTCAACTTGGTTATATATTTACACACACACATGCACACATGTATACATACATATTTGAATAATACACTATCTTAATAGATAAAAAAAAATTCTAAAAATAAAACGATAAAATCTTGTCTATGCATGTATGATTTCTACGTGCCTAGAAAGCATGAAATTTTTTCTTTTCCATCTTGCATTCCAAAATAAATCTCAGAATAGTTGGCAGTCATGTGCAGTGGAAACAAACTAATTACAATAAGGGTAATTGACTGTCAATATAGCATGCAAGGCCCGACTGCCAGGTAGAAATACTGTGCTCATATCATGCGCGAGAAAGCATCTTGAAAGAATTAAGCAGGAAAATGTACACTCTGGGAACTTTGTAAAATGAGTAGTAGAGTCTCACTAATCTGGATTAACCGTAATCAACTTTAAAATGTATCAAAAACAAGTTTTATAGGCTAAAGAAAAAAATCATTATGCTTAAAAATCAACTGTGTTTTATTATAAAGTACTTAAGAAACTAAGTACATATGTATGTAACTTGTAAATTAATTGTAAATTTAATGTATTGTATTATTTATATTTAAATTTTCGTTCAGTTTGAGCGTAAACGCTTGTAATGTTACGCCCGACAGCGGAACGCCTTGTTCACGTTGGCAAAACCAAATGTACATAGCCTCATCTAAAGTTTAATTATTTTTTTTAACATGCTTCTGTTACCCAGACTGTCCTTACTCACCATTTTGGCACAAAAATCTTCAATTTCTTTCCGTTTTTTTTTTTCCAATCAGAAAGAGTTTGTTTTCCCACTCCTAAATCTTGTGCGATTCTAGTTAATGATTCACCCACATCAATACGAAATAAGGCTTGGTGTTTTTGCTCCATTGTTGCAGTCACTTTCTTACGTTTAGTAGCCATTACGTTGCTCTTAATAAGTGCACACAATACAACACTTGCACTGAATAAAAATAACTGTCACGAGCACCTATCACCAGCACGAGTAACCATCGACTGAAGGGAACAAATCAAAACAACTCGCAGGTATAGAGTGAGTCACTTCTCGGAAAACTAGCTGTAAAACTCCCGGCAACTGATGGCAAGAGGACCCTCTCTTAGAAATGTAATTTCTTATTTTCCTTTGTCACAACATTCTTTTTCATCATTTTTTTTTTTTAGGATCTGTCTGTTTTTTTAGATGTCCGGACTATCGGGGTCCGGATTAGCGAGACTCTACTGTAATACTGTATTGAATAATGTTTATAAAGTAGGTGTTGCTCATTAATAGAATACAAATGCCTGGTTTGGCTAGTCTGTGTATTTGCTTTAGGAAAACTTCATGTTTTTGAGATAGCGCTGTGTTTTTTTTTATTTTTTTAACTGTAGTAAATTAAAATCTTTATACTAAAAGAAAAATTCATTGGAAAAAGTTAATACACTTGACTATCACAGCAGCATATACATTATCTCTTAGAATTTTTATTTCAAATTCCTATTTGAACTGTAATGACTTGACAACAAAACAGTTTCAACAGTATTAAGAAAATACAATTTTTTTTAATATTAAAGATGATGTACTAAAACTGGTTAGTAGTGCTAAGGAGACTACACTGATTAAATGTACCGCTGCTTCCAATTTTTATTTATAGTTTACAACATCGTGTAACTGTGTAACTACGTTTTTTGGCTCTTCTTGAGATTGTTTTGGTTATCGTAATAATTATTGTGATAATGCTTCAAGATGAGGCCAAATAGTTATATGTATTTTTAAATTGTGGTTTCACAATAATTACCTTTGTTAGAATTTGTTATAGGTATGTGGGCTGAATCAGTAATGGAAGATGGAATACATAGTTTACATAAATTGAAAGATAACTTTTTAAAAAAAAACAGTAGCCCATATTCAAGGCATAGTTGGTTATAACTTATAACACCAGAAGAAGGATATTGAAAACTTGTGGAAATAAATATGCCCTGGGAATTTCGGAGTTACCTTGTGTAATATCAAACAAGAACCATTGAGAAACAACCAAAATCTAAGCTTATGTTTGGGAATGTAGCATGGAATTTGACCCCTGAAAATGTTTTGAATTGTGTTGAGATAGCAATGTTGCTGGGACCGCTCACACACCTTAGTTTCGGGTGGAAGCCAGCCAAATATTGCCATCTTTAGATAGCTCTTTCAAGAGCTTGGTTTCTAAGTACAAAACTATGCACTTGTCAATTTATGTCAATTGCGTCTGTAGAAAAAATCTAAATCTGTGATAACATGATATATTATTGTATATAATATAGATGATGTTAGAAGAGACAGATTTTTTAATTTTATTTATTTATATTTTTTTTTAGTTGTAGAAAATGGACGTACGGGGTTAGAAAAAAATTAAACATAGATCCAGTGTTAGACGCTGGCTATTCTTTATAAAAATTCTGTTAGCATACTACGACAAAACCCTCATGAGAAGTTTTTGAAGATGTTTCAAACTTCTAAATTTCTAAGCAAGCTTTCACCATAAACCTTGGCAAAATATGTCCAGTGTACAGCACATCTTATAAAGACAGTGTGGGGTGTGTTAATTTTTTTTTTTAAGTATTTCTGTTTCTAGGAGTGAAATCAGTGTGCATTTGTAATTATGTTAAATTAACGAGTAGATTACTTGAATTTTAGTGACCAAATTTCTAATAATATCTAGTAAGATTCATAACTCATAAGATGTGTAATCCCTTGTTTCATAATTTAAACGAATGTTGACACCCTCTTTTGAACTGTAGTTTGAAAAATGTATGCTGAAATAAATTTTTACCTCAAGTATTAAGAAAGTCACATTCTTCTATAAATCTGTCAACCTCACTTTTGATCCGTGGGGGTGTTATACTTTTCAAATGTGCAGTGTTACGTTTTGCTACCCAAGAAAGTTGGTATAACCATTTGAACGTCGCAATGGCACAAAATGTGTGTGTCATCTATCAGTTTCAGCACGTGACTACTTGTGATATTGTCAGTTCTTTTCTTTAAATAAAGTTGAAATTACAAATGAAGTCTTAGTAAATCAATACAAGCCGAGGTGAAAGTAATAAATTTTCCCATAAAGTTGAGTCAAGATCAAGTCTAGACAAACATTCAAGCTGTTTCGGTCAAGCATTAGGAATGTACGTAGTGAAGTACTGTTAAGTTTCTCAAGAAACTCAGAAATTTAGTCTTCTCAACTAGAAAAATTCTTGAAGGATTAAATTGTGTGAAATTTCAGGTCACGTGCACAAATGTTTAAACCATTTGTCAGAAAACTCATTAAGTGGGTTTTACCAAACATACTAGAAAATCCTAGGAAATATATTCCCATTTAATGAATAAGATTTTATGACAATTTAGTTACTCTTGTTCCTACGATCAACATGTTAATAGATTGAAGTGCTAATTCGATACATTTTTCGGCGTGTCATAAGTGTCATAACCATTCAGGTATTATCTGTGACATTTGTTCTAGGTATAGGAGCACATGGTACTTCATGTATTTTTAGTATTTGGTTGACAAAGTTTTTTGTAATTGACGCACAGAATAAATTATTCAACCATAACCAGTTATGTTAATTATATTAAAATTTTCAATTAAAATTAATTATTATAAAGCATAAAATAAAAGAACAGCATGGGTTAAGAGTTTGGCTATGATCAGTTAAAATATTTTGTGATAGAAGAGATTACTTTTTCATAGTATTAAAATAAATTTTACCTATGTGATATAGTATACATTGAAATTAATCATGTTATCTTAAACCCATTTGAATGAAAGTACTGAGTTAATGTTATAAATTCCTGGAAAGTGTTTACCGCAAAAAAGAGTAAAAGTCAGCTGGAATTAATCTATGTTAACTAGCAAAAATTCATGGAAAGTAACAGTCTATCAGAAAAATCAATACCGTCAGAATTCTTCACCAAATAAAATAGAAATTAGGGTATGTAAAACAGGAAGTGTTTCAGTATTTTATTGTAATATAAATTTAATTGTAATATGTAAATTGTTTTTCTAAATATGTTGGATGGCAACATGATTCAACTTAGTAAGGTGTTGGATGTTTTAGTTTTTTCAAGACAGTTTTAAACTTATAAGAAAAGTGTTAATTTCAGTATTATATTTGCAATGTCACATTTATGTTAGAGTGGATGCTCTTTAATTTGGAATTATTTATTTTAGCACGTTCTCTAATCCGGCACAGATGCAGTTGCTCGCGTTCAGATTTTTTGGGGAGTTCAGCCTTTTGAAATCTTGTCAAAAATGAAAGAAATGGCATGAACAATAATTTAAAATAAAAAATTTACTGGTAACACAATAATGTTGGTGTTACCCTTAATTTACATAGCCCAGTATATTTTTTAAAAAAATTAAGTGAAAAATTAATAAATTTAAAACCCAGTCGCAGTGGTTTAGAACGACTCGTAGTCTCACGCTAGGATTGCAGTATGGAGTAAATGTATTTCCCAGCTTGTTAACATTAAATAATTTATTTGTTATACCAGCTTTAATTATAATAATTTATATATATATTTTTTAAATTTAACTTTTTTAAGTTTATAAATTAATATCTATTGACAGTTTTTTTTTCACAGTTGTTATCCTGGCAAAACTACCAATTATTATTTCACAGGAGATAATATAAAATTAATAACAAGGCATTTCATAAAATTATGTGCTATGCTCAAAGGAGCAATTATTAAAAATTTTAAAAGATATAAAAAATTGTTTTAAGAAATGGGCACACAAGATGTCTTTCAATTACCACTGCTTAGAAATAAGCAATTAATATTATCAGATGGTGCTCTTGATGAAATACAAATGTATTTAAAAAAATTTCATTCCATTACAAAGTTGTGTCAAAAAAGGGTTCTTGCTCAGTGGTGTACGAAGGCCTAAAACACATTCATTGCCTCAGACGAAGTTGGTCAGGCAAAACTCAACATTTACGATTATGTTTTTACACCATATGATGTCTTTATATTCATAAATTGTGCTTTAATTATTGCAAGACATGGAAAATAAACTTGGCCACTAAAATATAATTTACAGTGATGAAAATGAAACTTTTTCGACATGAGATAGAAAATAATTCCGGTTTGGGTAAAATTTACATGTTGCTAATAAATAAATTATAATTTTAATAATATTAAACACTTATTTACTTGCAACTGGCTACTGATGATGAAATTATCACTGGCCACGATCTAAAAAAAATTTGGATGACTGAAATGTTTATGCTTTCTTTGGTGGTGATTAATATTGTATATGCCCTTCTAAAAGTATAAACGGAAGAAATACCATATTTTAACAGTGTGATTTTGTATGCTTTAGTAGACCTGTGTTTAAAATGTACACTAACTTCGAAGATTATTTATTAATTACTCTTTGGTATTCCCATTCAAATGTGAACGTGTCAATTAAAGAGCTTTTACTGTAATTTTTTTGTGTGTTCAGATTTCAAACTACATACATTAAGAAATAGTTTTCTATTCAATTGATATCTTTACTGTACTTACTCTTAACTTGTAATGAAATAGAAAAATCCTTTTTGAGGTAAATCTAAAAGGCAATCTTAGTACGTAAGTAATTTTTAAAGTTGTGTTAATGTGCATGTTCATTATTAATTTTTTTTTGTTCATGAGGTATTATGTTTTGTTAGATGTTCCTGCAGTTGTAACTAACTTGGATAGTACTTTTTATTTGAGAGTTTATTGTATTTGTTGAACAAAGAAAAAATTCACTGCCTATGTTTAAAACAAAATTAATGTATATTTGAATTATATATGTATGTGGACAGTATTCTATGACTTATTTGCATTCGTTGTAATCATTCCAAAAGAAGAGAAATGTTGGGTTTATGGTCACATTTATAAGTGAAACTCCTTTACACCAGTCGGTTAAATCGAGGAGATGAAGTCATCAGAGCGTAAAGAAAAGTGCAAGGAGGATTTACGTATCATATTTTATATATCAAATTACTTGCCAGAAACATGGCTTCAGAAGCAGCGCTCAATGACTAGGGCCAAGATTATTTGGTGGATTGCCATAAAACCTAAATTACACTTTAAAGCATATGAATACACCATAAAACACAAAAATATAAGTTAATACACTACATAGCACCTCCAAGATGCAAGTTATATCATGGAATTAAGTAGCATTTAACGAAAACTTAATTCAAATTATAAAAAAAAATGTATCTCTTAATGTTTGAAATTCAAGGAATGTCGTTATTTTCTGTCCCAAACTGCATGGATAATAAAAATTAATTAAATTTGTTCTACTGTGCACATCTCTTAATGAATCACTTTTAAACCACAAATATGCTCGCTAATTTATTGTTATTGTTCAACCGCATCTGTTTTAAACCAATTTATTACAAATTATTTTATCGTAAAAATGCAGCATATTAAATTTACTACTATTTTGGTATAAACTGTAGGCAGAGGTGCACCCGGGAAGGGGGGGGGGGGGGGGTTAAACACCCCTGAAAATGTGAAATTTAGTACCACACTAAAAATCACTCATACTGCTACCAGCAATTCATTCAATAATTAGATACAAAAACTGCTTAAACAGCACCATTTTACACCTAGAAAATCAAATTTTCCTGGGGGAGGACCCCCAGACCCCCCCCCACCGCTTTATTCATGAAACCAGTGTTCATAAAATTCCAAACACCCCCCGAAAAAAATTCCTGGGTGCGCCTTTGACTGTAGGTTTTTGCTTCGTACCACTTTTGCAGCCGTGCATGACTTCACTCAACCAGCAAATTGAGTGTGTATATCCTCTTTAACAGACCTCTGTTAACTTCAGGATGACATCCCTCATTTATTATAAATTACAATACATACGTACTTGAAAATGCTTTCAGGCTGCCCTATTTTTTTTTTTTTATATAATTTATATACTTTGTGAGCATATATTTACATTTTTCTTAAGCAATTTTCATGGGTGTGCTTAAATTAAATATTGACTCAGAATAGAACAGTTGTTAATACGAATTACTAGATTTTGCTGCACCACAGGATGTCAGTACAATACTGCTCTAGCCATCTAGTGAGACATGAAACTACTATGCTTATTAAGTGTTAAGTGACTTGTTTGTGATCGGATTGTAATAAAGTGGGGCACTGACAAGTCATTTTGAAAAATTACACCACCTATCAGGGCATACTGTAAGTTCGGTGAGACTGATAAGTGCATGGTGATTAACATAGAACTGATATTACTATTTATACTTGAGCTATACTGTAAACTTATATATACTTATGCATCATCAGCATACCTACTTTTTTTTTAAATGTAATCAATTGAAAATGGTACAAAATGCAATGTTTAAGAGAGAGTTCATCAAAATAGTGTAATTTGAATAGCTAAACAATTTTTTAATAAAATATTTAATTTTTGTTTGGAAAAGATTTACTCATACAAAACATAAATTTTGTCTATATTCGTTTAAATATGCAGGTAGTTTGCTAGAACTAGAATCTTTTACATATAAAAACACATGTTCAATCAGCCAGAGGCACATATTCAATCAGCCAACAAATTTTTTTTACAGTCTACTTTGTTCGTACAATTTCTTATAAACTACAATTTGAAATACATTAAATTTTGTACTTAAAATTAATTGTATTATTTTAAATAGAGTTTTGTCTAGACACAGCTTTAATTTCATGAATTAATTAAACTTTAAGTTCTGTTTCAGTACGTATTATTGACAATTTTCTGTTCAGTCTGTCTGTGCTTCTTGTGGCGTCCAGAATATTTGTTTTTCGCGCAACTGTGGCATATGATATTCGCCGGTACTGTTGTCTTGTCCAGAATGTCGAAAGTACTCGGTGAAATGCTTAACTATGAATATGTCACACCATGTACTTTTTAAGCGTTATTCTGTGCATTAATTTTATGTAAATATTTCCGTACATATGGTGGAACATATGGACCCTAATGCTTCAGAATACAAAATTTAAAAATGCATTAGTTGTGCTAAGTGAGGGATTGGTGTACCACAAAATCTTATCCCCACATATTCCTTCAAATTCTGCAATTTTTTATACATGAAAAATTTTTAAGTTACATTTGTATGAAATAAACTTGTTAATGATGATGAACATATGAGGACTGTATAGAGATGGTTTTAACCGACGATGCAACATAAATTACACGATAGCATCAGCCTGCACCATTGCGACCTACCGCCATCATGCTGATGAAAACGAAGCCTGTTTTTTGGTTTCTCACTGCAGGGATGCCACTCTCACGGTTTATGGATGCCAACCCTTGCAGTGTTCCAACATGGTGCTAACTGTAAAAAGCTGTGGCGCGGGTGATTTAAACTGTGTCCCGGTACAAGTGCCACAAAGTCAACTCACAACACAGTTCATACAAGAGTTCACACTAAGTACCAAAAAAAACTATTAAATTCTGATACAATAGCCAGTTCAGCCCATTAATTTTTAGTGTTGCCAACCTGCTCTAACCAAATATTTACAAATAAAACCACAGGAGATGAATAGGATAGCATGAATTAAAAACACTAGATCAACTATAATTTGGTAGTTGCGAAACATTTATTTTGAACAGTGCTTTCGGATGGGAAGTTTTTTTTTTGCACTAGTTACAAATTGTTTTATACATCACTTATAAACAGGCTCTTTTTATCATTCAACAAAACATTCATATGCATTTATAATGATGTGAATTCTGAACTACTTTGTGAAGGTAAGCAAAATATGAGAACTAAGCAGCAGAACTCATTTTTCAAAGTTATCATGGGACCAGGAGAAAATGCGTAAGGCAAGTGAGAGAAAGAGAGAGAGAGAGAGAGAGAGACATTCAAATAGTAAGAGCATGACATGGGACCAATGAACTGTGGTGTAAAAGCACAGACAATTGCAAGATTAGGGATGTAAAAAGAGTTCCACTGAATTTCTAACACAAAACAAGAGCAACTCACATATCATGAAAATATGACTTCTACATCCTATTTGAAAAATTCCTAAATCAAACCAAACATTTGAAACCAATACTGACAATTCATTCTGGAACAATATGTGATACCAATAGAAATGGATTATCATTATTGAAAAAAAAAAATTTTCTGCAAATGGACATAAATTAATTTATATCTTCATAAAAATATAACAAAGCCATGAACATGGTTCACCCAAAACTTTGTCCAGTTAATAGAGTATCTCTGGAAATATTGATTACAAATGAGCCACTGGTTTCAGTTGTTCCATGCATCACTTAAGGTTATAGAGCATGCTACAAAGTCTTCTACAACGTACAAATGGTACTGAGGAATGAAAGCAGCAACTTGATTAGCTAGAGTCATTTGCAGTAATGATTCGTCAACTCCAAAGTGAATTAACACAATGTGTGTTTTAGAGAAAAGTAAATACACCAAGTCATTGGGAGGAGCTGAATTGTTGCCCCTTGGAATGCAGCCCTTCAGGATTTTTCTGGCAATGGTTTGTTTGTACAGCGACTGGAAGGGCAGCCCATCCAATTTCTGAAAACATGTTTCTTTAAGTGTTTAAATAATCCTGAAAACTTGCCCCTTGAAGGGGCGGCCCATCAGGATTTTTCTGACAGTGGTGTTTTTGAAAGGTTGTCTGAATTGCCCCTTGGAAGGGCAGCCCTTGGTTAGGTTAGGTCACTTAACAAACTAACCACTGTCAGAAAAATCCTGAAGGGCTGCCCATCCAAGGGGCAACAATTCAGACAACCTTTCAAAAATACTACTGTCAGAAAAATCCTGATGGGCTGCCTTTCCAAGGGGCAAGTTTTCAGGATTATTTAAACGCTTAAAAAAAACATGTTTTCAGAAATTGGATGGGCTGCCCTTCCAGTCGCTGTACAAACAAACCATTGCCAGAAAAATCCTGAAGGGCTGCCCTTTTAAGGGGCAGCATTTAAGTCGCCCCCATCATTGAACAAAAGAGAAAGCCAGACTTCCACTTAAATAAGTAAAAAAAATTAGTTATCTTTTGTATCTTTTCTTTCAGTTCCATTATTTTAAACCTATCCAAATCTAGGGCTGGGCCGATACCACTTTTCACCGATTCCACCGATAGCGATTCTTATGGGCCGATACTGCCGATACTCGATGCCGATACTAACCAAAGAAATGTTTGTGTTATGAAAGGATATTTTACTTATAAAGTATTTTTTAATTTCATATTAAGTATTTGGTATTTCCTATCTCCGCAGGCTGTAATGAAAAGAGGACGTAAAAGAGCATATAATGAAAGTTATTTCAGATTTTTAAAAATTTTTTTGACGATAATCCGTACACTACATATTTACCAAAAATTGAAATCCTGCACGACCTTTTGTTACAGTTGAATTAGACATGCCAAATGCACTGGCATGCATTGGAACAGTACCAGTCCATGAGAAATAATTGGCAGGATTTGCATTTTGTGTGTACTTTTTCCCCTAATAGCTGGACATATGCAAACCCAATTATAAAATAATGTTCAACTGTTCAACATACAGTACCTACAGTTTTTTTCATATAGTCAAGAATGTTTGTTTGAACTTTCCTTTGAGAAATGTCTTTCATAACTTTGCAATGCTGATACCCACACGCTTTTGGGTACTCATAACTTCTACGGTTAGGCCTAACTACATATGCTGCCGTCATACACTAAATATAAAAATATAAACTAGTTATCCACGTCGTCACGTTGCCATTAAACAAGCTTCACGAAACGTCACAAAATGTTCACTAACGTCGGAAACTGTGTGCCACTAGAGCTGTTAAATAAATGTTGTATACGTATTACAATTGTGTACAATTGCGAAAGATGTTAATTTGAAATGATGTTTACAAACAAATTATGGGTTAGGTCTTCGAAACAGAAAACAAACGGTAACATAAACGCATTAGTAGTCGTTGGCCATCGTATAATCCACGTTTTATGTACCTAGCCAGATATGGCCGCCATCGGCCAATATCCATTGCTACAAATTCAAACGCGAAAATACGCATTTTGTAGGATAAATATTATCGAATAGTTTTTTTCCTAGTTGAAAAAGTTGAGCGTTTTTTATTTATAACTCTTGATTATTCCGCATAAATGATATGTTGCTACACCAATCACACAAAAAACGGAAATTTTTTTATACGAATGAAATTTCTATCCGCACGGTTACCAGCACTGCACCTGCCATTTTACTCAACGAAATAAAGAAAACGTCTGTAAACAATTTCCACAAGACCTGTTGTTAAACAAAGCTATATAATTGTGAATGAAATGAGAAAATGTTTAATATTTTGTATAAATAATATCGGCAAAAATATACGTATTAACGAGAAATTACAGTCCAGGGCTTTGAAAAACGTACGTTATATATTTATTATGCCTATTAATTTGCATGGTGTTTCAAGACCGGTGGCTTTATACGTTATACTGGATTGTACGTTAACAAGAGGGACGTACTAGAGAGAATTTGCTGTTACACAGTTTAAGAACTTGGACTGAGGTATCGGCACGAAGTATCGGCAATTATTTTACAGATGCTGCCGATGCCGATACTCTGAATATCGGCCGATACTTAAGAATCGGAATCGGCATCGGCCCAGCCCTATCCAAATCACACTTGCAACTTGTGGTGTCCAGAATATTTATTTTTCGCGCAATTGTTGTGTATGGTATTCAACTTTACCGTTGTCTTGTCCAGAACATATAAAGTACTCAAAGGTATGCTTAAAAAGATACATGGTGTGACATATTCATAGTCAAGCGTTTCTACTACCAGAGTAAAATCGGAAAACATGAAAAAGTAATTTCCCGTCTGTTTCGGGAAATATACATTCCCGGTTTTTGAGAAAAACTATGTTCTCTCCCAGCTCTAACTAAAATTATATTTTCAAGTTAAATTCCCAACTTATAGTGTTCATTTTCCATGACATTATCTCATGGCTTCTGCATCATTCAAAATGATTCAAATGACTTATCTTCCAGCACAGTACGTACCAATTCATTTACACTGTGAGAAATTGTTTGGATATTTATATATTTACCATGCCAAATAATGGGTGTAATAATAAATTACAAATTCTAATTTTACAACACAATCCATGTTTAGAAAGAGTTTAAACTCACAGGAAACAACTACTGCATCAATATTTACAGAATGTGCAAGAAGTTAACTGTAACAAGTATATCTTTCCAAGATCCTCCATTTACTTAAAAACATTTCAGGTGAACCGAATGCACTGGTTAGTATTTAAAAGTAAAGACTATTTTTGCTTACCATGTACAGAAATATCAAAATATATGTATAATATTAACACAGTCAGAGATAGTTTCAAAGAGACAGAACACACACACAAAAAAACTAACCATTTCAATATAAATGGAAAAAAAAAAATAATAATTCCGGTTCAAACCAGTGATGTTCATCATTAGTAGAATTGTTTTGTCTTTAATAACATCTTATCATACACCACGTGTTTTGCGCAAAATCATAATCTTAATTAAATTCAGCAAACAAGATTATGAAAAAAGAAAAAACCTAACACATGAATTTCCATATTTGATAGACTTAATACATGCTTTACCACAATCTGTGGTATGCATTTTCCAGCCAATTTTTTTTTGCCAACTGTTTCAGAACAAAGATGAGCATGTTTAGAATCCATTGTCGGGAGCATCCGCAGAATTTCATTTCGGAGAGGCGGATAGAACCTCTTTGCCTGCTGTTTGCTCTCAAATTCTTTCCTTTTATTGGTGGTTATGATCAATTTTTTTTAAGATTACTTACAATTTTGGGGGAGGGGAGATATATCCCTCCATCTAGCCCATGCATCCACCCCAAACCATTATACAGTGTTTGAATTGCCAGATATTTACTGGATAATTTTGGGGCAGCAAAATATGTTAATGATTTGCAGATGTCCCTTAATGTTACCTTAAACAAAATTATACAACAAAGGTTTGTATATGATGAAATAAAACTTACAGAATTTAAAGCAAAGAAAGTTTTTTTTTTAATAGCTACTTAAATTGTGTACACATACTTATCAGTAAATTAAGATTTTAACAATTTTATAATTTATTAATTTTGAAAATTATCATTAACACTTTAAAATACAATTTTAATATTATATTCAAAATTGTTTGAATTAGTGAAAGCAGTAGTATATACTTCTCAGTTCCAATTTTAATAATCAAAAGTCATTTTGGAACTGTATAATGTAATTCAAAAATATTTGTACACAAAAATCACTACATATTCATCAAATCTCTCTGGTAGATTAAGTTTATTGGTGTCATGAAAACTATAATTAAGTAACCACTATAATTAGAGAAAATCTAAAATAAAAGTACACAAACAAGAACATTTCTACCTGTGTGTATTCAACTTAAAACTCAAGCAAATACCAAAATATTTCAGCTGAAGTTAAGAAATGCTATCATTTAAACATTCCCATATTTACATTTCCAACAACAGTTGCATTGTACTGGTCACACTTTAATATGAATCCTTAATATGAATATGTGGTCACATCACAGTCATTAAGAAATTCGGTCACATTAAAGTAAAAAAAAAAAAAATAATATATATAACTATTTTACAGTACTAAAAAACGTACTTTTAACTAACCAACCCAATGAAATGGATGATTCAAACACCTTGAATTTTATCTAAAACGGAAAATTGATAAACTATGACTGTACAATTCTACTATTTACAGAACTACATACACTATAACCAATAATTATCTCCATTTAACCTACAATTGTACAAATGAAATTGCAAAGCTTCTAGCTTAACACTGATTTACGCAAAAAGGGCAAACTGAGATGTTACTCCAAGCCAATACGCAGGGTACAGTCGACGAGACGAGACGCGCGTCAGTGCTGGATGGAGGACCTCGGGCGACGATGGTCGTAGTTGACGAGCCTGCGTCCCACCAGGTACTTGTCGTTCTTGATGTGTTCGTAGAGCTTGTGGAACTGGCGCACCTGCAGGCTGACCACGCCGCCCACCAGCAGGATGAGCAGGAGGAAGGGGTAGAGGCGACGGGCAATGAGGTTGCACAGGTGCGGGCTGGTGACGAGCAGCGGGACGACGCCGTGGGCCACGGCGTACGGCACGGCCAGCGCCGACCCCAGGCACGTCACCACGGGGGCCGCCAGCTCGCACAGCACGAACCTCAGGTCCATGTTGCGGATGCCGTCGCGATAGGTGCGCTCGATGGAGCGGCGCAGGGCCCAGTCGGGCCCCATCATGGTGACGGCGCACGCTATCTTGGTGTAGAGCACGCCCAGCGCCCAGTCCTGCCACACGAACAGCACCGGGGTCTGGTCGAGAGGCACACGCAGGGGCACCACCACCACCAGCTCCAGCAGCAGGCCGAACAGCAGCGGCACCACGCCCAGCAGGAGCGCGCAGGCCACGGCAGACCGGGCCCCCAGCACGCACCACTGCCGCAGGCGCGCCACCACGGCGGCTCGGCCCTGCGGCAGCCAGCCCAGCACCAGCGCCGCCGCGCGCGCCGCCAGCCAGCACAGGTACGTGCCGCAGGCCGCCGTGTACAGCTCGTGCACACGGCCGCCGGCCGGCCCCAGCCACGGCGCCATGACGCGCCGCCCCAGCCACACGGGCAGCGTGAGGGCCGCCAGGCTGGCCAGCAGCAGCGTCACGCACACCGCGCACAGCAGGCCGGCCAGGCGCGCAGGGAACCAGCGCGGCCGCTCGTACGGCTGGAAGCCGGTCGGGCCCTCGCGCTGGAGCAGGGCCTGGTGGGCGGCGCCCAGGCCGCCCGCCGCGTGGTTGTCGGCGGGGTCGTGGCGCGGCGGCTCCCCCTCTCCCTCGGCGTCGCCCAGCAGGTAGGAGCGCAGGTCCAGGAGCCAGGACACGGCACGGCACCACGTTCGCACCAGTCCCTTCAGCCAGGTGCGCGTGTGCGACTGCTCCAGTAGCGCCGGCAGGATCACCTGTGTCACACGTGGCATCAGCAATACTGCTGTTTTTACCATAACGTGAATCAATTAATTTGGACTTAATGTCTCATCGACATCATAGTCATTACCATTTAAGACGTGGAGCCGGACAGATCTAGTCATTTGTTGAAGGTGGGGGGGATGTCCAATTTCTGTGTCACATGAGTATATGTACTGTAGCTTTTTCCGATACCAATTCCCAATACCTCTGTGGCATACTGTGAAGTTGGCGGTGATGCAGAGGTAAGATGGCGAGTATGATACATGAATTTAACAAAGTGAGCGGGTATGTTATTAAACAGAGAATGACGAAATAAAGGGTGCTGCGTACTTACAGTGCATCATAAGGTGGCCAAGTGTAAGTGTTAATAAATAAAACACAACATGCACAGTTGTAAGGATCGATGTAAGAAAAGTTTGAAAGCGACCAATAAGCAAAAACAATTACAAGCTCTTAATAACGATCCCACATTGAAATTAGTTGAAGCTATGCAAGCCCAGAGCTGGCCACATGCCAGCACAGACCATAATGTAAATTCACACAGCTATTAGCGTGCTCAGCCACTAAATATTTTAAAAACCCACAAAAGTTATAAATAGAAAATTTGTAAAAAAAATTGCGTACAAATATAAGTAATGTGCTATGGATTTGAGCAACTAATTTTTGGGGTGTTGTGATCCAAGTTTCAGAAGAAATGCAGCCCTGGACTTCCACGGCGAGCCTACCTGCAGCAGCAAGAGTTCAAGAGACAGCTCGTTGACCTGGGCCTCGCTCTGCAGCGCGACAGTGTACGGCAGGAAGCTGGGCCACGCCGCACGCAGTATCTGCACGGGCAGCCACAGCATCAGCATCACCGCCGTGCCGAAGATCACCGCCGACGCCAGCAGTCTGCGCACGTGGCGCACTATCGGCAGGTGGATCATCTCCTGCAACAACCCGCCACGCCACTCTGCACCTCTGTTGCAACCACCTGCCCCGCAACTCTTCTGCACCTCTGCTGCAACAACCCGCCCCACCACTCTGCACCTCTGCTGCAACAACCCGCCCCGCCACTCTGCACCTCTGCTGCAACAACCCGCCCCGCCACTCTGCACCTCTGCTGCAACAACCCGCCCCGCCACTCTGCACCTCTGCTGCAACAACCCGCCCCGCCACTCTGCACCTCTGCTGCAACAACCCGCCCCGCCACTCTGCACCTCTGCTGCAACAACCCGCCCCGCCACTCTGCACCTCTGCTGCAACAACCCGCCCCGCCACTCTGCACCTCTGCTGCAACAACCCGCCCCGCCACTCTGCACCTCTGCTGCAACAACCCGCCCCGCCACTCTGCACCTCTGCTGCAACAACCCGCCCCGCCACTCTGCACCTCTGCTGCAACAACCCGCCCCGCCACTCTGCACCTCTGCTGCAACAACCCGCCCCGCCACTCTGCACCTCTGCTGCAACAACCCGCCCTGCCACTCTGCACCTCTGCTGCAACAACCCGCCCCGCCACTCTGCACCTCTGCTGCAACAACCCGCCCCGCCACTCTGCACCTCTGCTGCAACAACCTGCCCCGCCACTCTGCACCTCTGCTACAACAACCCGCCCCGCCACTCTGCACCTCTGCTGCAACAACCCGCCCCGCCACTCTGCACCTCTGCTGCAACAACCCGCCCCGCCACTCTGCACCTCTGCTGCAACAACCTGCCCCGCCACTCTGCACCTCTGCTGCAACAACCCGCCCCGCCACTCTGCACCTCTGCTGCAACAACCTGCCCCGCCACTCTGCACCTCTGCTGCAACAACCCGCCCTGCCACTCTGCACCTCTGCTGCAACAACCCGCCCTGCCACTCTGCACCTCTGCTGCAACAACCCTCCCCGCCACTCTGCACCTCTGCTGCAACAACCTGTCCCGCCACTCTGCACCTCTGCTGCAACAACCTGCCCCGCCACTCTGCACCTCTGCTGCAACAACCTGCCCCGCCACTCTGCACCTCTGCTGCAACAACCTGCCCCGCCACTCTGCACCTCTGCTGCAACAACCCGCCCCGCCACTCTGCACCTCTGCTGCAACAACCTGCCCCGCCACTCTGCACCTCTGCTGCAACAACCTGCCCCGCCACTCTGCACCTCTGCTGCAACAACCCGCCCCGCCACTCTGCACCTCTGCTGCAACAATCCGCCCCGCCACTCTGCACCTCTGCTGCAACAACCCGCCCCGCCACTCTGCACCTCTGCTGCAACAACCCGCCCCGCCACTCTGCACCTCTGCTGCAACAACCCGCCCCGCCACTCTGCACCTCTGCTGCAACAACCCGCCCCGCTACTCTGCACCTCTGTTGCAACCACCCGCCCCGCAACTCTGCTGCAACAACCCGCCCCGCCACTCTGCACCTCTGCTGCAACAACCCGCCCCGCCACTCCGCACCTCTTTGCAACCACCCGCCCCGCAACTCTGCACCTCTGCTGCAACAACCCGCCCCGCCACTCTGCACCTCTGTTGCAACCACCCGCCCCGCAACTCTGCACCTCTGCTGCAACAACCCGCCCCGCCACTCTGCACCTCTGCTGCAACCACCCGCCCCGCCACTCTGCACCTCTGTTGCAACCACCCGCCCCGCCACTCTGCACCTCTGCTGCAACAACCCGCCCCGCCACTCTGCACCTCTGCTGCAACAACCCGCCCCGCCACTCTGCACCTCTGCTGCAACAACCCGCCCCGCCACTCTGCACCTCTGCTGCAACAACCCGCCCCGCCACTCTGCACCTCTGCTGCAACAACCCGCCCCGCCACTCTGCACCTCTGCTGCAACAACCCGCCCCGCCACTCTGCACCTCTGTTGCAACAACCCGCCCCGCCACTCTGCACCTCTGCTGCAACCACCCGCCCCGCCACTCTGCACCTCTGTTGCAACCACCCGCCCCGCCACTCTGCACCTCTGCTGCAACAACCCGCCCCGCCACTCTGCACCTCTGCTGCAACAACCCGCCCCGCCACTCTGCACCTCTGCTGCAACAACCCGCCCCGCCACTCTGCACCTCTGCTGCAACAACCCGCTTGCCACTCTGCACCTCTGTTGCAACAACCCGCCCCGCCACTCTGCACCTCTGCTGCAACCACCCGCCCCGCCACTCTGCACCTCTGCTGCAACCACCCGCCCCGCCACTCTGCACCTCTGCTGCAACAACCCGCCCCGTCACTCTGCACCTCTGCTGCAACAACCCGCCCCGCCACTCTGCACCTCTGCTGCAACAACCCGCCCCGCCACTCTGCACCTCTGTTGCAACAACCCGCCCCGCCACTCTGCACCTCTGCTGCAACCACCCGCCCCGCCACTCTGCACCTCTGTTGCAACCACCCGCCCCGCCACTCTGCACCTCTGTTGCAACCACCCGCCCCGCCACTCTGCACCTCTGCTGCAACAACCCGCCCCGCCACTCTGCACCTCTGCTGCAACAACCCGCCCCGCCACTCTGCACCTCTGCTGCAACCACCCGCCCCGCCACTCTGCACCTCTGCTGCAACCACCCGCCCCGCCACTCTGCACCTCTGCTGCAACAACCCGCCCCGCCACTCTGCACCTCTGCTGCAACCACCCGCCCCGCCACTCTGCACCTCTGTTGCAACCACCCGCCCCGCCACTCTGCACCTCTGCTGCAACAACCCGCCCCGCCACTCTGCACCTCTGCTGCAACAACCCGCCCCGCCACTCTGCACCTCTGCTGCAACAACCCGCCCCGCCACTCTGCACCTCTGCTGCAACAACCCGCCCCGCCACTCTGCACCTAAGCTGCAACAACCCGCCCCGCCACTCTGCACCTCTGTTGCAACAACCCGCCCCGCCACTCTGCACCTCTGTTGCAACCACCCGCCCCGCCACTCTGCACCTCTGTTGCAACAACCCGCCCCGCCACTCTGCACCTCTGCTGCAACAACCCGCCCCGCCACTCTGCACCTCTGCTGCAACAACCTGCCCCGCCACTCTGCACCTCTGCTGCAACAACCTGCCCCGCCTTTCTGCACCTCTGCTGCAACAACCTGCCCCGCCACTCTGCACCTCTGCTGCAACAACCCGCCCCGCCACTCTGCACCTCTGCTGCAACAACCCGCCCTGCAGATAAATAATTTTTTTTTGTGTTTATTTGGTGCTTATTAAATGGGAAAATCTAATAACCCCAAAATGTAATAAAAGATGGATGTTTAAGTAAATGATAACGAAAACTTCTGTTGAGTTATTATTATGACATTTTAGACAGGGAAGAGACTTCATTCAGATCATCTTAAACAGGTGTTACTGTACTTCAAAGACTCACAGGCCATACCTTAGGGACCAACTTGACATTGCCAGTTAAAAAAAAAAACAGGATAAAATGTGATGAGATAGGCGTGGAGCAACAATTAATGTGGTGGTGGGGGGAAAAACAGGGTAACTCTGAGAAACCCCCCCCCCCCCCCCAAAAGGCAGGATTCTCTAGACCTACATTTCCATAGAAACAGGCGAGTTATTATCTCAACATAGACCTAAAGCACAAACTCCTGTAGAAAAATAACATCACTAAATAAGTCAATTATTCGTTTTACGAAGATTTCAACATACAGAAATCGGAGAAAATTTTCTCTAACGGATGCAGCAAACACACGCCGCAAGGACAATTTGTTGTAGACTAAATTTTGTAACAAAATAATTTTTTTTCAGGCGACAGTAAACCACTCACCTGGATGGGACTGAAGTCCGGGTCGTTGAGGTTGCGGAGGAACCAGAGGACGCCCGGCCGCAGCACCTCGCGCAGCAGGAACACGAACGAGGCGAAGTAGTACACGTACACCATGCCGACCAGCCAGTGGATGAACATGGAGGTGCCCGGGGCGGCGCGGAAGCTGGACTCGCGGTCTCGCAGGGTGGCGTCGAACATGGACAGGGAGCAGATGTCCAGCCACCAGCCGCAGATGAGCGGCAGGACTCCGATCTCCACCACCGACAGCAACGATACCTGCGGGCGACACAGCGTCCAGTCGGGTCGCTGGCCAATACCGCTCAACAAGAGGATTTATGTCAGATAACTGAAGACAACTGCGTTGCACAGGAGAAACTTGACCGTGACAACATAAGGTTAATGTTTTGCGCAGTTTCACAATACAAAATTACGTGAATGCAAGCACCTAGATGCCGAAAGCTTAAGCTACCACGATCGATAGCTCATTCGAAATTTTGAGTTCTCTAGGCAGTATTTTGTTTATGACCGGCAACAATTTCACTAAGAAGTGCTTCTTCTTCATCTGTGGTTCTATTAGAAGTTTGCGAACATCCGTAAACACAAATAGTTACGAATGACAATTAATATACTACCCTCTTTTATCGCATGATCGTCGCACCCATATTTTAGGCCATCAAAATTGGGATAAAAAAACTTTCTCGCGTAAACTCGCATGATGTTTTTGGTCCCGCTAGTAGATGCCGAGCGCTTTGTGTAGGTATCTTTTCCGTATAAAACGATGTATTTTAAAGTAGTAATCTAATATTTATTTGGTCATTACCACTTAATTAATTAACGGAAAAATACGAAGTTGTCTCACGTGTAAATTTTCTAATAGGCATGTGCGAAGGTCTCTTTTTAAATGTGAAGCGAAGTCGAAGCGAAGCTTATATTGTGCGAAGGAATGTCGAAGGAAAATCGAAGTCGAAGGATTTGAAATAACATAATTTTTAATATTAAAAAATTGTTACAAAATTATGTTTCATCATGATTATATACTCTAAAGAAAATTCCATTGTACCAAACATCTTCAAAAAATGTATACTACATAAGTATCCTGTTAAATGTCTTAATCCACAGGAAAAATAAGTACTTTTCATTTATTTAAAATTTGTAAAATTCATTCATCTGGTTTTCATTAGTAAAGTTAAATTCCACCTGGCTTTGAAACGTGTGAGCCAGCCATTTGAGGCTTGAAAATTGTCAATTCCAAGCCTTAGTGCCTCCATTCGTGCTTTTTCTTGCAGTGCTGTGCCCAAGATGGGTCTGTTATTAGAGCGTGCATGCACAATCCAATAAAAAAGATTTTTGTCAAAGTCACTATCGATACATTTGCTATATCTTTTCCTCTTCTGGTGCAGTTTTGCAGCATTTTCTTCAATTTTTGCTCTGTCTTTTACTATTGTGGACAGAGTTGTAGGTGCAATATTAAAGCGTTTTGCAACATCACACTTTTTCTTGCAGTTGTCAACAGCTGTAAGAATCTCTAGTTTTTTGCAATGATGATACCCACACGCTTTTGGGTACTCATAACTTCTACGGGTAGGCCTACTTACATATGCTGCCCTAATACACTTAATATTAAAAATATAAACAGGTTATCCACGTCGTAATATCGCGTCGCCATTAAACATGCTTCACGAAACGTCACAAAATGTTCACTAGCGTCGGAAACATGCCACTAGATCTGTTAAATAAATGTTGTATACCTATTACATTTGTGTACGATTGCGAAAGATGTCAATCTGAAATGATGTTTATAAACAAATTATAGGTTAGGTCATCGTAACAGAAAACAAACGGTAACAAAAACGCGTTAGTAGTCGTTGGCCATCATATAATCCACGTTTTATGTATCTAGCCAGATATGGCCGCCATCGACCAATATCCATTGCTACAAATTCAAACGCGAAAATACGCATTTTGTAGGATAAATATTATAATTGAATCGTTTTTTTCTTAATTGAAAAAGTTAAGCGTTTTTTATTTATAACTGTTGATTATTCCGCATAAATGTTATGTTGTTACACCAATCACACAAAAAACGGACATTTTTTTTTATACGAATTAATTTTCTATCCGCACGGTTACCAGCACTGCAACTGCCATTTTACTCAACGAAATAAAGACGTCTGTAAACAATTTTCACAAGACGTGTCGTTAAACAAAGCTATAGAATTGAGAATGAAATGAGAAAATGTTTAATATTTTGTGTATTAATATCGGCAAAACAATACGTATTAACGAGAAATTACCGTCCAGGGCTTTGAAAAACGTACGTTATATATTCATTATGCCTATTAATTTGCATGGCATTTCAAGAGACCGGCGGCTTTATACGTTATATTGGATTGTACGTTAACAAGAGGGACGTACTAGAGAGAATTTGCTGTATACATAATCGGGAAATTACCCGCCGCAAATATATTTTGGCAGTATATACATATTGATACAAATAGTGGGCCAAACGTTTCTGGCAAAAAATCTTCGACTTTTCCACTCGAAGTTTATTTTTGTCGAAGCCAAAGTCGAAGGAAAAAAATATCTTCGATTCGACTTCGATTACTCAAAGCTTCGCACAGCCCTATTTTCTAATAAAGATGTTTCTAAACGTTATTTCCTTTATCTGATTGTCTGCGTCGCCGCGGTGTAGGTATATTTTCCGTATAAAACGATGTATTTTAAAGTATAAATCTATAATTTAATTTTGGTCATTACCACTTATTTATTTAACGGAAATACGAAGTTGTCTGACATGAAAATTTCTTTTAAAGACTTTTTTAAACGTTATTTCCTTTATCTGATTGTCTGCGTTGCCGCGGCGTACCGCTTATAAAAATGTAGCCAGCGCATCATTCATGTTTGGTCATGATGCTTCCCATATACAGTCAAACCTCTATCTATCGTTTTTCAGGGGACCAACAAAAAAATTCAGTAGATGCGGACATTCAATAGATGTGGACTTCACTCTAAGAATTTTTAAAAAATAATATTTCAACCTCAAAATTAGTGTCAGAAATATATCAGTTACTTGTCATTAAAGTTAAATCAGTTGAAAAATAAATAAAAATGGAAGTATTTTACTTAATTCAATTTACACTTGCAAAAAAAACATACGCACAATAAATCTACATGGAAAATAAAGTCTTTTTCAATATCCTGAAGTCTGAAATATGCTTACTCTTGTCATCAAATGTAGAGCTGTACTGAAGAAGCCGATTTTGCCAATATTTAGTTGAATCGGCATTATTGCCGACTTCCGATAGCTTGTTAATTTTCGGCCGATATTACTGAAAAACAAAAGAGACTGCCATAACCTAAAAATCCACGAGTACCCTTTTCACTTTTCGTAGTAGTACTGCATTCTTCCAGATCGCATTATTTCTTCGCAACATGTGCCAAACGTACATATAAAAATTTAACATCCTTTTTTTAAATAATGTTCTTTAATTTTAATATGCCATAAATAAATACTTTACCATCACGGTAAATATACATCTTGGTTGTTACGGTAACTGTAGTGCAAATGTGGTAGCTATCGTGCTTCTGTAGTAATTATGGTATCGACAAAGAATCTTTAGTTCTTTTTATGGTAATTATCTTAGGATAACAATTGGGTTTGTACTGTAGTTATGGTACATCATCCATATTTCTTCGTAAGTTGTTGTTCATTTGTCTTTCCTTCATATTTATGTGCTCCATTACTTGGCTGCAGATTTAAGGTGATTTTTACTACTGTATACTATCGTTACTGTTTTTATGATGGTTTCTTTCTAAGAAATGGTTATTTCTGCAAAATCTTTATGGTTAAACAATCATCTATTATAATTTATAGTGACGGGACCACATATTTTGTACGATCAATGCAAACAAAACGATAATTCGAACATCGGTACAAACGGACTTTTTTAACCTTAGTTGTATGGCAATTTTGCCGGGACCGTAGAAAGTATACGATAAACACGGACAATCGATACATTCGAGTTCGATAGATAGAGGTTTGACTGTAGAGCGTGCGTATATCTCGCAGATTGGATGCATCGCGCGCTCTCTGTCAACTGCCGAGTTAACTACATTTGATAACCCGCATTCTTTCGTGGCAAGTATGTACTACGACATGTTAGTTCACGTCAGATTCAAGTGGCTTGCGTTCGCGATAGAGTTTTGGTTTTTCTATTTAAAGTTGAAGAAAGGTTTTTGTTTAATGAATTATTAATATAGATTGTTTGGCGTGCTCTTGTATGCTCCACGTTTTTTTAAATAAACGTACTTTCCATGAACAGGTTTTGTTTTTATGAATAACTTTACCTAACAAAAAATTTTTTTTCCCGCATAATCATCGCACCCCTACTTTTCAAACTTGATTTTAGAATAAAATGTGCAACGACTATGCGAGAAAACACGGTATTCACATCCCCAGGTCAACTATCAAAATAAAAATTGTAAATATTTACATGCACATCTGTTAATATCTAGTGATTCAAAGTGGTTGGTTTTTTTTTTACCAAATTTTAATGTTGTCATTCCTAATCTATCAATATATTCATATTAACGTGTACTACAAAGCAGGTTTATCCTGAGAAATTATAGTTACCAGTCTTAATTTACATCAACATGCTGCGGTAGCTTGACAGTAGTAAATAAACTCAACATTCCCAAATGAATAAGAAAGTTAGCAGGAATGCCAACACCTACTATATTTTTGTGGTGGTTTAGTTGACATTTTGTTATTTTTTTTCCTGCTTCTGGTGCATGTGACGAAATGAATAAAAATAATAATTTGTTTTCAAGCTGTGTTTTGAATCGTCCACATGATTTTTCCGTTACTGTTTAGCGAGACAGTAATAAAAAAAATTTGAATACTTGTTACATGTTTAAAAAGTCACATGGTTTTGATTATGAAATCCATTAAAACATCAAAAAAGGGCATTTATATTGCAGAAATGACAATCTCAACAGTGAACTTTGGTATAAGACAAACTCATAAGTATGCTGTGTCTAATATTTGTTATTTTAAAGTGTTAGAATTCAAGGTCGTTTTGAATATGAAGAGTTTATTATTCATATTCAAAAATTGAATATTCGCAAAGGCCTAGTTATGAACTATCTGTTCTTCATCATCGCTGCTGTGTACCGCTTATAAAAATGTGGCTGGCGCTAGTCGACATCATTCATGTTTGGTTATGTTGACTCCCATGCACAGCGTGTGCACGCAGTCGAATATCGATATCAATAGCTCACCAATTGCATGCAACATGCACGCTGTCTACTGCCAAGTTAAATATACATTTGATAGCCTGCACTCTTTCATGGTGTGTACTACGACAATAGTTTAGCATTAGTTCTGGCTCAAGCTCGAGTCACGGTTTTGGTTTTTTTTCTATTTAAAGTTGAACTATGTTACATGACTTACTAATTTAAATTGTATGGCGTGCTTTTGTATACACTAACTTTTAAATAAATGTACTTTCTATGAATAGGTTTTGTTTTTATAACTTTACCTAACGAAAATGGTTTTTTTTCACATTTAAAGTCACACCTCCACTTTTCAAACTTCATTTTAGCATAAAATGTGTGGCGATTATGCGATAACACCAAACACTGTATAGTTTATACATTTTTTTAAATAGTTTTTGTGTTTCAATATTATATCCAAGATAACTATTTACATGGTTCCCACTCCTTTTAGCTAAAAAAATTCAAGCACTTATCGAGCACATTCAAGGACTTTTTCAAAAATTTCAAGGACCCAAATATTATGAAAATTTTAGTACGTATATTTTGAACACGTGCAGAATTTTTTTTTTCTCTGTCTATTACTTACAAACAGAAAGATAAAAGCTTATCTGAGGAACAGAAACATTTCAAACTGGCTGAGTTTAACATTATACCGAACTTTTATCAGAACAAAAACATTGATGACACCATAACTGCCGGTAAAAATAGTACATAGAAGATATCTTACCGTATGCCGTCGAAAAACAGGGCATTAATCTATGTGAAAATATTCGAACGTACCATAAATATCGTAAAATTAAATTGCGGTGCCCCACTTTTAACTTGTCCCAAATAAATGCAACGTAATTATAACTCTTGTAAACAGCGTAAAATTTTTATCAAGCACTTTTAAGCACCTAAATGTTTTTTTCAAGCACTTTTAAGGGCCCTTGATTACTTCAAACCATTACAAGCACTTTTCAAGGACTTTCAAGGAGCGTGGGAACCCTGTATTTTTTCTTCTTCATTTATTTCAATCCAAAATGAACTCGTAGCGTGGCGAGACGGACCTTGACGACGACGTAGCAGAGGCCGAGGACGCGGCGCGACCGGCGCAGGTCGAACACGGCAGCCGCTGCGTGCAGCAGCGCCAGGCACAGCCCCGCCGCGCAGTAGCCGCACAGCGTGGTCACCAGCCCCTCGAAGTGGGACGCGGCGGCCAGCTCGCGCAGCCCCAGGCCCGCCACCGCCACGTGGCCCACGTGGTAGGGGCAGAAGGCGAACACCAGCACGAACAGGGTGTTGAGCGACACCACCCAGAACACGTGCTCCAGGAACACCAGCGAGCCGTCCAGCCCCAGCAGCCGCTCCCAGGTCAGGTCCTCCGCCGCGCGGTCCCACTCCATGGGGTTCCAGTTGGCCTCGTCGCCGGCCCCCGCGGGAACCCCGCCGCCCGCGTCCGGCTCGTTCTCCAGGGGGTCGGGCCCCGCCCCGGCCTCCTCCTGCCCGCAGCGCATCTCTCGTCAGTACCGGCAGCTGTAAGAATCTCTAGTTTTTTTTTGCAATGCTGATACCCACACTACTCATAACTTCTACGGGTAGGCCTACCTCTAGGGATGGGCTGGTGAATCCTCGAATCCCACCGAATCTCTAGTATTCGAAAGATTCGAAATTCGAGGGAAAAGATTCGGGATTCGAGGAAAAATATTGATGTAAATGTAGTACTTTAAAAACTTAAATGCTTACAATTTACTTGGCCTGTTTACGTTTTCCTTGCAACACATCCTATTGAGGTACAGTAGAACCTCGTTAATACGTGATGGTCAGGACCGAGATATTCACAGATTACCGAATTTCACGGACTAGCGATTAAAAGCCCGGAAGGTCTTGTCAAGCTTCTCAGACACCGGCGTGCAGCTGGGTTAAGGCCGTTCACGGTAAGGGCCGTCCGTCTTCGAATTAGTGTCTCGGCTTAAAAAAATACAGCACTGCCTAGCCATTAGTTCATGGTCATTTACAACAGCCGAAGAGAGAAAGATAAGATCGTGCTGACCTTGCACCCCCCCCCCCCCCCCCTCCGCCACGTACAGCCGAATGCCAGCCAGACACATCACTCGCCAGGCGCCTGCCTTGCATTGGCGGGTGGAAACAAACAAAGGGAGACGGGAAGCAGAAGTCAGGACATCCCCCTCAAGTTTAAAGAGTGACAAATGTGACAGCTGAAAGGGGGGCGACACAAAGGGTCGGTACAAACAGCGTTGCAGAGCTTGTAGTGTTTGCCGGCCGGCCGCGTGACGTTAATTTTAAGCGCTGACAATTTTTACTTCTTTTTTTTTCTTCTCTTTTAAAAATAGTCCCGGATTATCCGATTCCCGAATTAGCGCATCACTGATTAACGAGGTTCTACTGTATTGTACTTTTAATTTGTTATTATATAAAAAAAATTATGAAGCATGTACTGATTTGGGAAACTTACTTTATATTCATGAACATGGATGCATTGTCACTACATTGGCATTAAATAAGGCATAAATCACATATGTATTCTCAGAATATGCTAAAAAATAAAATAAAACACATTTAGGATCTAGACAACAATAATGCCGACTTTCATCACAAGTTACGGTCGCACATGTAGTAATAACAATGAAATAATGAATGACAAAAATTAATACATTATACAATTATTATTTTAATCGTGATTCAATTTTAAATATTCTGATACACGTTCTATTTATGAATTTTTTTAGGACCAAGTTTGGTTTGTGTAGACTACCAACGTTAAAATATGTATTATCTGAGAATTCCATGATGGCCAACCAATGAATTTGTTAGCCAATCATTTTGAGCAACATAAAAAAATAACTAATATTAATATAAAAAATTTAAATGGGTAAACTAGAGAAAACACCCAGTCACTTTTAACTTCGGGCATATTAATCACTATGCTTTAGTGAGGCTTAATTTTAAAAGACGCACGACAATATTTCTTATGGCCTAAAACCATTGAAGCCAAGATGGCACCTTTCAGTTTCCATTAAATATTTGAGGAAAGTGTTTACCTTCATTTGGGACTTTAAAGAAATGTCAAGTTGGTAACTACAAAATATTGTTCCGTCGGATGTTGAATTTCGTTTTCCGATTTCCGTGGATACATGAATCACTGTACTCACAGATAATGCCTGAATGCCTTAAATCCACCAAGTCGGATTCTACAGCAATTGATGAAGTGACCAGATTCTTACGTGATCCTACAGTTAACCCAGAAATAAACATTCTCGAATACTGGAAAACTCAGTATGCGTGTTCACCCAGGCTACATAAACTGTCCAAAAAAAAAATTTGTGTTCATCACCTTTGACAGTGTTCTCTGAACGTTTGTTCAGCACTGCAGGAAACATGTGTGACCAAAAACGGAATCGTCTTGATCCAGACCGTGTCAAAATCCTTCTTTTTTTTAAAATAAAAATTTAAAGGGTTAAATAATTGACGCCTGCCCGCCCTT
This sequence comes from Bacillus rossius redtenbacheri, assembly GCF_032445375.1. Lineage (NCBI taxonomy): Eukaryota > Metazoa > Arthropoda > Insecta > Phasmatodea > Bacillidae > Bacillus > Bacillus rossius. The sequence continues at coordinate 37,944,739 of NC_086338.1, forward strand.
CCTATATTAAATATCACGTTACTTTACGTAATAACTAAACCCAAAAATAGTTTTAATAAGTTCAGAAGCAATTCAGGGAAAAATGTATTTCGGCAATAGGCCTACTCACGTAATATGCGGCGACGAATCTGTGCGACGTCGTAGGTTATAAACAAAGCGACGAACAATAGAATAATTCATTAAAGCAACTAACCATCTTCGCCCTTTATTTTTTTACGTCGCTATAACCACACATATTAATGCACTTCAGAATATAAAAGTAAATATGAACGAGTTATGTACACAAACGGATATTTTTCTTTCGCCACAGCTAAACATGTACATTGTGACGCCATCTTGTGACCGGCGAACTACCAACTGTATTTATATTTTATAAAAGTATAAATTTAACTAATAAAGTTGTGAAAGCAAGTTTAAATACTTTTTAATACATAGGATTGAATACAGCAAAACCCCTTATTTGCACTTTTCATGGGGACAAAGTAAAAAAGTGTAAAAAGCGGGAAAGTGTAAATAAAGGGAAAAGTATAAAAAGGAGTACAGTTTACCTTATTTAGAATTTTTTTCCTTTTGTTTAATAGCACATACTACAATGCAGGTACAAACACACTAACAGCAAATTTTACTTTAGCATTTAATCAATTATTAATTTACCACATTTGACAAAAATAAAAAAAGAATGAAAGCCAAAATGTTTTTCTGATTACTTCCTAAAAAATAAATTTGAAATTTTCTTCTGCTTGCTTTTTTAGCTGTTCAAGGAGATTATTTGCCTCTCCAAATTATAAATACAGTTGCAACCGGCAGGGTTTATAACAAATACGGGCTACATACACATTGCTCACAGTAAAAAAATTTTTAAGAAAAGGCCGCAAATTGATGAATATTTACCGTCAATAGCGCGCCAAACGCGGAGAAAGGTCATTGTACTTGGTCAGCTGCTGTAACGACGCGGCGGCGCATGCGCACTCTATGCTCCGCCCAGACTCATGACGCCATCAGCCGCCAACCAATAGATGCGAGCTTAGCGGAAAAAAATATAAGCTCCACCTCCCGTGTACCAATTTTATCCAGTTCTAATACCAATTTATTGGTATACGCACCAGTTTTCTCGCTGCCGTGACATGTTCAAGTTTACGTTTATCATGATGTCTTGATACCAATAATTAATTATTTACGATCCCCAGAAATAAATGGTTAGTTTAAAAAATATGGCGTCAACTGTACAATACTTCCCAAATTATAAAAGACGTATAAAACAGTTACCAAGACACCGCTCATTTTATCTTGTGAAGTTTATGTCTCGTACCAGTATTTCGGCTAAGTTGTGACATAAATACAGTATCAGAACTTACAAGCAGCCATGTTTGTACATTCATGAGTTTACGTTTTTCCCTCGTGCATTTTAGATTGTCTCCTGCTATAATTACTCGTACTTTTACACGCCTAGGCTTAAATTATTACATGTTTAGAAATAAAAGCAACTTTTCATGTTATAAAATATGTATATTTTGCTATTTAAAATGTTCATTGCCTACTAGCTCCACGGTATTTTCTGGTTGTTTATGGTTGTTACGTGACGTAAATAGCGGGATTGATTCGATTTTTGAGACGTAATTCGCGGGAAAGTATTGTATTGGACTATATGGGAACCAAACGGGACCTGAAGAATATAGTGCAAATAACGGGAAAACGTAAATAACGGTAACGTAAATAAGGGGTTTCGCTGTATATATGTATGAAAATATAATTATTTATGTCAAGTTTATCTTTTCTTTTTAATTATTAATATCTAGTTTATACTACCACCACCAGGGCAGGGAAATTTCGGCGAGATTCATGCGCGCGCATCTCATCCCTTCCAAAGAGGAGTTAGTTCGCCCCTCCCTTCTTTTTCTTCGCTCCCACGCATTTCTCCTTATATAAAGGCAAGGTCATCCACCTGAAAAGCAGTTGATCGGCCCGACGGCCAGTGAGGCTGGATTCCGCCCACTGGCCATAGGACGGTCATAGGGGGAGCAGCAGAACGACTGGCTATCCGTTTTCTGCTGCTCGCACCCCTCCTTCGCGAGTCAGGCCATCCGAGGACCTATCTCGGCCTAGGGAATTTGTCTCCCTTCCCCCCCCCCCCCCCTTTCTGGACGATAAGGTGTACCGTGTATCAATCCAGTGTATGTTGTGAAAGCGACGCAGGCGACCAATTGAACTGTTTGGACAATTCAGGTCAATAAAAGTTCCGTGTAAAATACCGACATTATTTTCAATGAATAGTTTAGTCCCTATCCCTCACCCCATTAGCTATTCGCCTTCACCAGCCAACTGCGAATCCTGCCGCAAGACCAGCAGCTTGGACCTTCTCCACCCGATACCTGGCTCTCACCCAAGAGAGACATCGGTGAGAGAACGAGAGAAAAGGAGATGGGACCACCACATAATTCTGCATAATGTTTAATTTTTTTTTAACTTATAAATTATTTTATAATTAACCCTTGAGAACTGGATTCAGATTCGAGCGGTGGATTCGAGATACTGTTTGGGATTCGGATTCGAGATTCGGATTCGAACCATCACTACGTACCTACATATGCTGCCGTAATACACTAAATATAAACATATAAACTAGTTATTCACGTTGTCAAGTCGCCATTAAACAAGCTTCACGAAACGTCACAAAATGTTCACTAGCGTCGGAAACCGTGTGCCACTAGATCTGTTAAATAAATGTTGTATACCTATTACATTTGTGTACGATTGCGAAAGATGTCAATCTGAAATGATGTTTACAAACAAATTATAGGTTAGGTCATCGTAACAGAAAACAAACTGTAACAAAAAACGCATTAGTAGTCGTTGGCCATCGCATAATCCACGTTTTATGTACCTAGCCAGATATGGCCGCCATCGGCCAATATCCATTGCTACAAATTCAAACGCGAAAATACGCATTTTGTAGGATAAATATTATAATGAAATCTTTTTTCCTTAATCGAAACAGTTAAGCGTTTTTTATTTATAACTCTTGATTATTCCGCATAAATGTTATGTTACTACACCAATCACACAAAAAAAGTACATTTTTTTTATACGAATGAAATTTCTATCCGCACTGTTACCAGCACTGCAACTGCCATTTTACTCAACGAAATAAAGAAAACGTCTGTAAACAATTTCCACAAGACCTGTCGTTAAACAAAGCTATAGATTTGTGAATGATAGGAGAAATGTTTAATATTTTGTGTATTAATATCGGCAAAACGATACGTATTAACGAGAAATTACAGTTCAGGGCTTTGAAAAACGTAAGTTATATATTTATTATGCCTATTAATTTGCATGGCATTTCCAGGGAGAACAGCGGCTTTATACGTTATATTGGATTGTACGTTAACAAGAGGGACGTACTAGAGAGAATTTTCTGTATTCTGTTTAAATTTTTTCCCCATTTGTTGGCAGAGAAAAAAATATATGCACATACTGAAATTTATTTACTGCACTATATTAAATGAAGGTAATCAAGACACTTTGTAAAGCAATGTAAGTTATTATTATAATGCTGTTTTATGGGTGGTCAAGTATTATATCATATTGTGCTTTTGTTTTGCCAATGTGTTAACGGCAAGCCTGCACAGAAGACTCAGAAACATCTGGAAGATGTGGACCCATGTAATTCATTTATATATATGTATAGAGGTGGACAGGATATATAATTGTTTTGTACAGATTGTACATCGTAATTGGTAAGTCTGTTTTTTGTAATGAATTCCTGTTTTTCTGCTCTCATACGGCTGTTACTATTGTCTTTACAAAACTTCTAAGCCACCTGTTTCACACATTTAGGTAATCTCATTCACGCGCACGTGCTTGTGTATGTGCGCGTGTGAAGAGCATTTAAAGTAATAAAATTTTCTGCAAAAGGTTTGGTTTTATGGTTAAAATTAATAATAATAATAATAATAATAATAATAATAATAATAATAATAATAATAATAATAATAGCACAAGTAACTCAGTACACATTATGGAAGTGAAACTTCTTTGGTAATTCAAACTTCCAACTCGTAACTGTAGCGTAATCAACAATAAATATTACTCACTGTTTAAATACTCCCACCATCAAGAAAACCTGTGCCTGTTACAGTTTATTCAAACAATTCTGCCATTTGGAACATGCAAAATCTCTGAAATTCATAAAAGGTAGTACTATCTCTGCGGGAAATGCAGGAACTGTTTCAAAACACCACTCTCTACGCTGCTGGTTGAACAAGGAGGAATGTGAGCGCGCTGGTAGCAGATATTAAATTCAAGGCACTCACAGCTGACTGTATAGGATACCTGTATCTATTTTCAGAAACAAGTGCATGCTCACACACTTGTCTTTTTCTTTCTTTCATCTATCTCTCACACACTTTTTTTGGCGGAGGACGAATCATCACACAAAAGAGGAGAGAACAAAAACGAGCCCAGCAACGTATATAGCATTGTGCTCTCTTTGGCCAAGTACTACCTACTTTCTGTCCTTTTTCGCATCGGAAACGTTTCACAACATTGGTTCACGAAAACATTGCATTAAAATTAGGCCTACAAATTTTTCTCTCGTCATATTTTACTGCTAAAAAGTTTAAACAATATTTTCGGACAGTATTTTTTTAAAAACTTGGTACACAGTATTGTAAATGGTATAGGGAGGTGTCGGGGGGAAGCCTACAACTCACGTACTAGTTTCAGTTCCCTACCACTTTCGTGCAACTTCAGATTTCTCTCAGAAAATTGAAATTAAAAAAAAAATTGAAGGGTTAGGTTAGGTCAGGTCAGTCACAACATGCTTTGTTTCCATCGGGAACTTTTGATTTAGCGGCTTGAAGTGGCGTTGATACCGAAACGCAAAAAATCTTCGGAAATTCCTTGCAGGGAACCGAAACTACGCGAGTCGTAGGCTTCTCCCGGTGTCGGGAGCCGGGGGGCTCCGTACCTGGTCCGCGGGCAGCTGGTCCGGAGGCCCCGGCTCGGGCACGTTGTTGTTGTTCGGGAGGGGCGGTTCGTCCGGCCGGTCGCCCGCCCCTGCCCCCTCGCGCCGCTGCTGCTGCTGCTGCTGCTGCTGCTGCGGTGGTTGCTGCTGCTGCTGCTGCTGCTGCTGCTGCTGCTGCTGCTGCTGCTGCTGGTTGTTGTCACCGCCCCCCTCCAGCCAGTCGGGCCCGCCACCGTGCAGGATCTGCTCGCGCAGCCAGACCAGGCAGATGAACGCAAACAGCGTGCAGGTCACCACGATCACGCCGTGGAAGACGTCGGAGGCTATGTTGTCCGTCGACAGCATGTCAAGCGGCAGGGTCAGCACCTGCCAATATCAGCATCAGAACACAGTAGAACCATTTCATCCAAAACCCTTGCCACGATCAAATTTACTAATTTTTACGCTACTAATTCCGACTCAATTCTATCCCTGTATTTTGCCTTAATAAGGCCCAAATTAAAATATTGTTCAGTAATCTGGAATAATAATCAAGTCGGCCAATGCAAATAAACTAGAAAGTATACAAACAAAATTAATTAATTTAATAAAACTTTAAAAAAACCTTCCTACACCTGCATTAACTCCTCTTGGTGCATGTAGAGTATATTCAGATTCTCTGTTCGTCGAGAATTGTTTTAACGCTAAAATTAACTGTGCTTATCTCCTGGAAACCATTGGGTTAAAAAATACCACAATTTAATTCTCGCTTATACCAAACATATTGTACTCTACATATCTTTAATGACATCATATACCGATTAAATAAGAATCACAATAATAATCGTCTAAACTTAAAAATTTATCCTCTTAACTTGTCCTCTAGTCACATGTTATATTTTGTATTAGCCATTTTTTTTTTGTAAATTTTGTGTATAGTAGATGTATTCACTGAGGTTATATAATTATGTAATTATTATTTCGCTAAGTAATGTCAATGTGTCATGTTATCTTGTCCTTTAGGTATTTATGTCTTTTCTGTTTTCAAGTTTTGTAAATATCCTGTGCTGTCTCTATTTATTGTGATAGTGTTTGTTTTTACCTGTTTTGTGTCATGCCCACCTCTACCTAAAGTCTCAAGACTGTCGGTGGGTATGTAACAAATTTAAATAAATAAATAAATAAATAAATAAATAAATAAGAATATGCAGGGGCAGCTACACAGCCGGATAAGCCGAGCAACCCCGTGCCTAAACTTTTCTTGTAAAATATTTCTTATTCTATTGTAGACCCCTATTCATTATTTAACACTAACTCCATCCACTAAAATTTTAACATGAACGTAAATTAATAAAGAACTACAATAGATTTGATCAACTTGTAAATAAAACTAATTAGTAATTGAATTCTGATTCCAATAACCCATTTTGAATAACCAATAGCTATTTAGTATATTTTTCATAGATAATATGTACCTACCCACATATGTACTATAAAATTTATAAATGTATGTTAATTAATATCAATTACGTTTTCCTGTATGGCATGATTGTTTGATTTTTCAATTGACTGTTCATTTGTGTCCATGTCCATCATTTTTGTCCTTTGTGATTATGATTGTATTCCTATTTGGTGTTGTTACTGTTATGTGTATCCATAGAACACCCCCTTGCAATCTCTTAAATGAGTGTTGGTGTGCATGTCGCAGATGTAAACAGGGGCACAAATCTGTAGGACTCACAAGGGGGACCTGCGTGAGTCAAGAGTATTGAATGTGGGGTTAATCGACACATCTCTGGATTCTGTGCTCGTATGTTGTATACCACCCATATTTTGGCCTACATGCATGCAATAAGGTGAAAACTTTAAAATATAATAAAAAAAAATTCCATGAAACATAGTTTTGTCATCAAACCCTTTTCACAGTTATGCTTTTGCAAGTGCAAGCGGACCCCCTCTGTGAGGGGGCCTCTTAAGGCCCCCCTGATATCTATGCCCATGGATGTAAATAAAAATATATAAAAAATTATTTTTTTATAACAAAATTAGCCAAATCAATGTTGAAATTAAGTTCCAGTTGGCTTAAAAAAATGTTTTAATAAGTTTATTTTAGAAATTTTCCAGGGGAGAGCTTCCAAAATGTAAAGGCCCTACGAAAGTAAATGAGACAGCAACCCAGGGCTCTACAAAGTCTACAACCACTGCTGGTTCCGAGTTTTTTTTGTTTAAATTACTCGTGTGTATATGGCATATGTGAGTTTGTATATTATGTTGGCCAATACCAAAAGCAATAAATAATACAGGCTGTCCATAAAAAAATGTCCAAGTTTAAAGGTGTATTATAAGAGTTTAATTTAGACTATTTAAATCAAATCATACATCAAACTAACCTAGTTTTTCTTACAAATGCCCAATATGTGCACCCTTGCCTAAAGTCCAATTTTTCCCACACTTTGGAGCAATGGAAGCAATAGTATTTCAATTGTGCGTCTCAAATCTGGCAAATCATTAAATAGTGACTGAACGTAGACACTATCTTTTATAAAGAGTCAAAGGAAAAAAAATTGCATGGCGTTATGTCAGGTGATCATGGAGGCCAATAATAAATAGCTCTGTCGTCACAACCATTACGACCAATCCAACGGTCAGGGACTTTCGACATTACACCACTCTTACACAAAGAGATTCCAATGGGGAGGGCTGAAATTAGATTCACTCCAAGCAAATTGCAGAACAAAACACTTTACGCTTAGGAGTCGCAGTTTTGTGTAAATGGCGCTGCAAGCGATAAAACAACAAAGCAGTACTCTCGAATATGCTTATCTAAAACTGTTTGAATTGCTCTTTAATTATGAACTTGAACCAAAACTTACAATGCTTACAGTTGATACTATAAAAATTCATAACTGGGACATTCTTTTATGGACATACTGCATAAATTTAAAAATATATATAAATTTTTGTTAAGAATAATTTCATTAATTCAACATGTTATCAGTAAAAGCAAATAAATTACTCTAGTAATTGTATTTTTTTTTTTTAATTTAACGTTTAATCCGTTTTACCTGAGCACTTTGGCTTAGAAATGGTAAAAACTGTGCTTTATCTTTGCATACTGTTGTCATTAAATTATGTGATAGGCACAAATTGTAAATACAGCAAAGAAAGGTGTGTTAAGTTCAAATACAATTTTAGGTGAAAAAAATTTAATAATACACAAACAGAACTACTCAAAATGTGCTTAATTTCAAGTATTAATGAATAGCCTTCATGTGAAAATCAATGAGTGCCAAAAAGTTTTAGACAAATAAATATGACAAATTCATAAATTTATTGATAGCTTGCTGTAAGTTATCACCAACCAAAATCATTTTTTTCTTCTTTCATTTTCTGCAAAAAGGAAGGAAAAAACTTTACTGGATATGACATGTCACATGCACTTAAGAGAACCCAAACTATTCTTGGTTTAAAGAGTGTTCACAGAATTGCAAACACAAAAATTAGTTACTTTCTCTTGGCACTTCTATCCCTATTTTAATTATAAATCAACAATGAGGAATGATCCTACATTTTAACTAATAAACATTATCTCTACCAATCCATTTTCAAATGTATTGATTAGTACATACGCTCTTAACAACTGCCACGACAAAGTTCAAATGGACAACTGCTTAAGCTGACTAAAATATAATTTCTATTCCATGGAAAATATTTTCGTAGCTTGAAAAGTCTGTAGATTCTGTAAAGTTTTCACGAATAAGGATGTCTGAACAGCAGGAATGAAGACTGAGATGTTCCCTTTATAGCCCATTCAGAGTTATGTGGATCCTTTCACAATCAACCCATGAAAAAATTCCACTGCACGTAAATTTGTGCACACCAAGTTCCGTTAGGGGGAGATCGAAAAAAAAGTACATACTTCCTCATTTTAACGTCCTGTAAAAATTTTTTAAATTTTTAAATTTGTGGCTGTTAAAACTTTATTCATTATTTTTGAAAGTGTGCGTGCGTGAGAAACAGCAATGGCAATTCTCTCATTTTCAAAAAAAAAAAAAAAAAGTGTGAAAGTTTCGTCTCGCCGGATGCACGCAGCACTACGTTCTCCTGGGCTCGGACAATGCTACGTATTTCGGAACGTGGTGCAAGGATAAAAAAAAAGTATATCCTTAAAAGCAGGGATTTTTTTTTTTCAATTTTCCATTTAAACGAGAACCAGCATAAGAAATGTTTGTCATCCCCGTTGAGTGCCAAAACTTTCCCGGGGTGTGGAGTCCTCGATCGCGGAGAGATTTCTCTCGTCCCTGACTATGTTAATTAACATGTATTTTTTTCCCTCCCGAGACACAGCTATCCCCTATACAACCCGAAATGGGTGTTGCAACGGGTAAACACAGAGCAACGAGGGTCAGATCACAAGTCGCGGCACTCACGGAGTCGACGGAGCCGGTGAAGAGGCAGCGGTAGATGCGGCAGGCGGTGAGCGGCACCACGCCCAGCCAGGCCACCGCCACCAGCGTGTAGTGCAGCCAGTACTTGACGGCGGTGGCAACGCTCGACAGCAGGCCCCCGGCCACGTCGCGGAGCGGCAGCCTCCTGGGCATGTCGGGCGAGTAGATGGGCGTGAAGTAGAACCGGTGGCCGCACAGCTCGCAGTACTCCTTGCGGCTGTACCGCATCCACTGCAGCAGGCACTCCTGGTGGATCCACTTGATGCTGCCGGTGCAGATGCAGGGGTGGTACAGCGGGCGGTCGGGCACGCCCTCCGAGCGGCACACCCGGCATATGTCCGCCCCTTGCAGGTCCTCCATCATCCTGTCCGCCGAGTCTACCGACTGCTAGCCACACAACACCAACGTATTAGTAAGAACCCTGTTACAAAGTGTTTTCACAGTCTCTGAGAATTACATAGGAACTATAGTGCCAGTTAATCTGTTTAATACAAAAATATGGTTATTATTAGAGACCTGTAAAATTCGCGATTTCAAATCCCTAAAGGATAGACTTCATGATCATCTACGCACTCGTGCAAATTACATCTGCTGATTGGTTACCGACTCGTAACACCTGTTGACTGGAATGATCGTGAATCGCTAATTCTCCTGTTAAAGATTTTTCATTGGCCCAGAGTTCTTCAGATAAACTGTGGCCCAATGACTGAAGCAAAATAATGTCAAAAGTATTTGGACTCTAACCTATCGCGAAATGAATCCGCGAATTTTACAGGTCTCTAGTTATTATGTATGTACTACAAGGTTGTTTTTGTTCCAAGGGTAAACAATTATATGTGGTAAAGGATGGTTAATACAAATATTCTAGAATAAATTAAAGAAACAATGTGAAGTTTCAACTTTAATAATGATAATAATTCACTCTAATTTGGGGGGGAAATGATTGGAAACTTAAATTCTTTTAAAATATATGCCTCTATGCAGATAATTTTTTAAGCTTTACTTTATTCTTCTGACTTAAATCCTTTTTAGTGTAATAGAGTATAAAAATATTTTTTTTTTGAGGAATTGGTGTAGCCATCCTAAAAATGTATTATACAAACTCTCAAAAAAAAAGTACATTTAGTGTGGCACAAAATTGTTTACAAGTTTTAACATTATTTGGATTTTATTTAGAAATTATGTAAAAATGTTGATTTTATTGTTTAATAGTTTGGTACATACAAACCTCGTTATTGCAAAGTGACAAGATTACGGTCCCTTCAAGATTGTATTATCGAGGTTTCACTGTACATCTTAAATGGCAGCCCTCCAAAGGCCCCACTTTAATTAAAATGCATATAAAACACAATTTTTACTATTATAGCACAATAAATAAAACAGAAATTCACAAGTTACTGAAGCAGCAAACAGAAGACTAATAATTATTTTACCTTCAGACCAAATTTCCCAACCTCTTTTATTTGTGCAGGCTAAACAAATTACTAAGCCTGCCGCCTGCAAATCATTTGGCCTGCCTACGGTACACTAACTGAAGAATAGCCCATCACCTTAATGAGTCGGACACCCTTGTGAACGCAATCGGTGAACAGAAAGGGTGTGACAATAACAAGTTTTTTGTAATTAACTACTCTTACTTCACTTATAAGAAATTCCCATTTATAATTTCTTGGTTATTAAGTGCATGCAATTTTATAGTTCTTATATGAATTTTATTTTTATTTTCATTTTTTTAAAGGTGTTAATCAATGAAAAATAACCACAATTTTTTTTATGTCTCTTCAAAAATAACCTGGAATAGGGTTTCACTGTACCAAGTATAATTATAGATCAGGCATGATAAATGTGAATATGTTTTCAGTATGCCTATTAACAAGAAAAAATAGCTATATTGAAGACCAAAAACCACAATTTAAAAAACTTAATACCAATACTAATAAACAATTAAGTATTATCTAAAAGTTACTGAAACATACAATAATTTTAGTAATGTAGTAGATTTTTTATTTACCCAGGCTATGTGGTCCATTAGAAAACAAAATAGTCATAGTTCTCACAGGGCTATTGAAGGTATGTATTTCTTATCACAAGTAAATACTGTTATTCTGGTGTCACATGATAAAAATCAAACACACTTTTGCATCTACTAACAAAACTTATGGAAGAAATTTGCTAGCGATTCTTGACCTACTACTTAGTAAGATCTTTGTTTCCTGGGATTAAAACACCCCAACTCAAACAACTGTAGCATGTCCCCCAGTACACACTACGATGTTCAGACGCTTCAGCGTTCAGATAGATTGTGCCAGACTCTTAACAAAAGTACCATTTTAAAGCTCGAAAAATATGTAAAAACATTATTTTTAAGTGATTTTCACACTGGGCCGGCCCTTCATGTTTATGTAACCTCTAATTTTGATATCTGGTGAATATGAAAGAATTTTCAATCACTAATATTATTCAATATATTGCATATAAAGAATAACAAATTGAAAAGTTTTTTTAATTTTATCATGTACAATCATTTTTTTGATTTTTTTTTGACGTGACGTGTAATAAATCGATGAACGCTGGCTGCACGAACGAAAAAGTGTCCCATTACACACATTGACCCGTTACGCTCATTGTACGCTTACACCGCATCTATTTCTCTTCCACTCGATTGGAACAACCATCTATTTGACGTTTTCGAGGCACATTAAACTTGAAACACTCCCATTTGTTTCCTACTTTTCCTATCATCGTCCTATCTTTAACAGAATAACACAGATTGGAAGAAGTAAATAGCAAACATGTATAAAAGTTATAGTTAAAATAATCTCTTCATTAAATTAATAAACATATTTGAATTAATGAGTGCAAATAAAAGTAAATTTATCAATTAAATTGTAGATTTCATCTCACTCCTTCTTTGTATCCATACAAAATATTGATATTCAATAAAAATTATTCAATTTTATTCATAAAAGTATGCAATCATTTCATTAATGTTTTGTTATGACGTCACGTTAAACTATCGTCTGTAAACTGACTTTACAGACAATTTTTTTTTTGTTTGCTGAAGGTCTACTATAATAATTACGTTTACAGAATGCCTTTTGTCAAACGCTGCAAACAGTTGTTATTTAAGACCTAACTGCATATTTTTGGTGTGACACACAAGGTCTACAATACTAAGCTTTTAATTTGTTATTCAGCATTGTCAACTCAATCACTGTGCAAAAATTAAGCTTTGGACAAATTTTTCACAGGCTGAAACCTTTATTTACTGTGCTATAAACACTGACAACATAAGCCTACTTTTTTTCCCTTTGAGAAATGAATGCTCTCATTTAAAAATTTCACATTTTGCATAAAAAAATTCAGTCTTGCTCAAATTGATGCTTCCAGGAGAAGAATCACAGGTTTGCAGACATAAAATAAGAAACTTTTCCTTATCCTCTTCATGTCTTTCCATGGTTGCACGTAAGCTGACGCAAATATAAAAACCATCTGCCCCATAAAAAAGTAAAGAGATTTTTTTCCTAAGCCTGTTTTGAAAAGTTCTGTGAAACATAATAAATTATAATAATACTAAAACATCATATTGAAATCAACACTTAAACCTTCGTGTAATGTTAAGGTGATGAAGTTCCAAACAAGATAAGTTTATTTATAGTGACCTGAATAAAAATGCATTAGAAATTATGATCATTTTCGTGACCTTATCTACGCAATGTGACTTTCTGGACATTTTAGTGACTTTTTTAAGACCCTGTTTACAAAATGAAGATAAATGAAATTACATTGCCACTGTGAAAACTACAGGAGTACCACTTAATTTGAAATAAACCCTTCCAACCAACTACTGTCTCAATGTCATTCAGTTTCGCCTGCCATGTGCAAATATTCTAGAGCCACCCAGTTCCAATATTTTCTCTGTACTAAATGCTGAAATATGGTCTTCAGTTTGAATAATTTAAATAAAACCACTATCAAAGCCAATTATTCAAAGGTAAGTAGGTTCGTATTTACTGTACACCATACACAGTATTCGGAAATTGCTTATCAAATTTTTAATGGTTAGCAGGAATGCCAAGACCAGTCAAGGAACACAATGTCCAGAAATGCAACAAAGTAAATTTGCACAGACAAACTGTAGTACACAAATTTGATTGCCGTACAAATTTTGAGTTGCAAATAAAGAGTTTTTAAGTTAACAGCATTTAGTTTTATTTTTATCCATTATTATTATCATCACAAAGTCAAGATTCTTTGATGGCACGTCATAGCCACATTATTTTTGTTCATAAAAGATGGTACCTTCACCAACATAGGTTCGCCATCCCTATTCTATATCATAGTATTCCTTTTTTTTTTGGTAAATACTGGGGAAAGAGGTGCATTAAACCAATGCAAACAATGATTTTGTTATTATCATTACCATTTCCCAAATCACTGTAAACAACACTGCATTACTACAAGTATTTTAGCAGAAATTACCAATTGGATGGTCGATATCTCCTAAAGTATTTGGAATTTCTTACCTCCGCCGCTTTTAATGAAAAGAGGAAGTTGAAGAGCATCTAATAAAGGTATTTTCCGATTTTTAACATTTTTTCCCGAAAATACCGCTCAACTACATATTTACCAATACATTTTAAAATTCTTCTTTCCTTAGTTTTGAAGCGCCCCTTCACAATATTTATCATATTTTTTATCCATAAAAACATTATGCACAGTACTGTAATATTGTCATAACTACTATGACTCCAAACTGAAGGCAATTAAGCCATTTATCTTCTTCTTATCACATGCACTATTACTTATATTAATATAGAAATTGCTGTTAACACACCTGCATTGAATTATAAACTTGGATACGTAATTATCAACGACCATGACAGGCTGCTTTCAAAAATTGGGGAATGAATACATAACCAAGTACCTTGACATCTTCACTAAAATAACGGCAGCATTAAAATAGTTTTATGTAACAATAAATAAATCTCATTATCATCACCAAAATGATAAACCAATACATATAGCTAAAACGTTAACTCCATAATGTGCGTGGGTTTGGGTCAATACAAAAACTTACCAGGTATGAAAATAATTCATGGTATTACGTAATACTTGGCCAATATCATGGCATCTGGATAAAATTAAAACAATTCTCGGCAAACAATACTACTGAATAACTATCTTACTTTCACTTTAATACCCATTTTTCACGCTAATTGCAGAACTAAATGTGGCAAACACAAATGCATATGTTCCGAAAATCTTTAATACTCAGAACAATAATTATAAGAAAGGAATTTCTTATCAAATGGGTCAGAAATATTTAGAAAAACGTACAAATATCGTAATTAAAAATAAATAATAAATTTAATGTCTGTAAAAATTTAAACTCATATTGGATTCTCCTTAAAATTATTTTGTGTTGCCGTCACCCGACCTCTGTGAAAGGCCCGGGGGGTACCTGATGGGCACTACGGGCGTCGCGATGCTGTTGTTGTCCGGAGAGGCGCCAGGCTAGCGGGCTGCTAGGCCGTTGATGTTGGGTCGTGGGTACTCTGCCCCCGCGTGCCCCACCAGGTACACGGCTTGAATCTAAACTGAATGGTTCTCCCTTGGCTGTGAAGGCCGCTCGGCCGTGTGGAGGACGGGAAACTACGGAAAATGATTGTACACGAGTTGGTGAGAATTACCTTTAATTTATTCCCGCTACAAATACTCTCACCAACCCTTGGCGACGTCTAGCGGTTACACAATTAACAAAAAAAAAAAAAAACACTACGCGACACTAATGGTTACCGCGGCAGTCTCGCGGGACGTGGGTCGATGATCGCTGGAGACGGCTAGCGCCGAAAGTTAACGGGTACAGGGGGGGCTCGATGAGCGGGCTCCTAAGTTCGGAGAAACACTTACGTGAGTGCAGCTGGCAGGCATATGCACGGCGTCCTTAATTAAAAATACTCTCGCTGGAGTCGGCCAGTACCGTAAGTTCCGTGATACAATACGCAGCGCGGTATCACAATGAAGACGGTCGGGATAGGCCCGGTTCCGCAAAATACGTGCCGAGTCGACGTGGGCAGCGGTGAATTAATAAAATGATATAAATTTGAAGATGTAGTGCAGAATAAAAATAATCAAAGAAACTAACTTGAATGCTGCCCACGGACACACGTCTGTTCCCGGCGCGGAGTGGTTGTAGACTGCCGAACATGGCTGCCTCGCAAGGAAGAGAAACTTACTCTTCTTTGTGAGTCGGCACCAAAAACTTATAATAATTTAATTTGTTATATGATGAGTAAAAAACATACTCCAGGTGCTTGATTAAAACTTTGCACCTGGTACATAGTTGCTTAAGGCTAAACAGTTGTTTTAATTGATTTATTAATTTTAAAAGCGGCACCAAGTTGGCGACTGTAAATTTAACTACAAATTGTCTCAATGAGCACTGTTTGGGTTTCAATTCCCTTAGTTTGGCTAGACCACTATCATAGGCCAATTAATCAAGGCCAGTAGCTGCTGTGGCTAGTAACGAGGATTGTTTTCTGTTCCGTGCATGCCGCGCACGCACGGAGTCTCTACGACACACTTTCTCACTGCTTGTGATTAATTTATTTCGTCCTAGTGCCTCGTTTGGGAATTGTTTTCCGTAGTCGAGCCCCCGGGGTTTCGTGTCCTGATGTTTAATTCAGTTAATTGAGGTCACGCCCGGCGCGCTCGCTTGACTCAATCCGGCTGGGCAAGGGGCGCGCTCCGAAAACGGGATACGGTACTGGCGGTGCGGAGCACAGGCTTAATGGCCATGGTCGGTACGATGTCAGTGGCTTGCACAGTCTGGCATATGGACAAGCAGTGTTTTACGGGACTGGCCGACTCTCGAATGATATTTTTATTAATGCTCACTCACAGACGCAAGCCGCCAGCAACTATTTTGGACTGCATGCAAATACCAGTTTAAGTTTTTAATTAATCAGTGTATATTTGGCTGTAGAGTAAATGAAGTACTTCTCAGTACCCTTTGGCTACAATAAAGAGCCTGCATGTTAGCAACAAAACTGTAAGTACTCCCAGCTATGTGTGTGAGAGTGCTGTCGTAGAAACATTTCCGAAGGCCCAAACACACCTGCCACATCGCAGTCTCCGTCGTCTCTCCTGATGGGGTAATGTGCTAAATGGGCCGAAATATATTGACGCCAACCGCCGATGCTCCCTCTGGTCCGCAAAGGTCGTTATGCCACAACAACACTTGCCCCTAAGTGCATCGAACACGCCCGAGCGTGAGTGTGTGAAAGTGCGCCGCGACGAACACCAAAGCGACGTCAGCGCACAGCCGGGTGTGGCAATGCGCCTAAGTATATATAATTATTTGCCAAATTAAAACAACTAAATTAATAACAATTTAAAAGAGGATTCATGTAAGGGAAATTATGTCTAATTGTTTTATAAGCATATATTTTGTAACTTGTCTTTAAGTCCAAAACTGGCCGGGTCGGTTTTCCCGCGTTTCACGTGGTTAGGTGCGAGGCCGCAGGGCGGTCTCGCGCTCAGTTACCGTTCGGAGCTCGCAGGGGTCGGGCGCTCCGCGAACGTCGGGTCATCAACTTTAGCATCTCTTCAACATTTCAGCAATAGTGTAAGTTTTGTAAATCTTTTAATCAACTCGGCGCCGACCCCAACCCAGTCGCACGTTATTTCGTGCGACTCTTAATTTATTAAATTCTTCCCATCGGGGAACTTTATTTTCATACGTAATTCCATGTCCAGTTTAAGGACCGTGTAGTAGTGGTACACAGTTTTCGGCTGTTTAGCCAATTAATCGTTATCGCCGTAGATCCTCCATAATAAGTGTTGAGAATAGCACTGACTAACTTTCGTCTTGTAACTTTCTCCGTTTTTATAGTGCAAAGTGTAACGTGTATTTTAAGTGACTAACTTTCATGTGTAAGGGCCTTTTACGTGTACGTCTCCAGTTGGCGTGCCCACGTACTTTCTGAAACGTTAATATTTTGCAGCAGGCTAGACTGCAAACCATCCTGAACAAAGGAACTTTTCTACGTATTTACCAGCCCGCCTAAGTTGGGGCAATACCAGTTTCATTTACATGCTAAACCTTTCACAGGGACGAGAACCCACTGTTTCAGTTTGTCGATATAACTTTGCAATCCATCTTGGTCGCGCAAACCGTCACATATAGAGATACGCATGTCATAGCGGTCCGACAACAGACGCGGCCAGTATCGGGACGAATGAGTGTATCAATACTGAATAAAGTGCAGTGTCCTGTAACTCGTTTACTATTCATTTACAAGGTGTCCTAGGTGGCCTGAACAGCCCAGGTAATTTTCGAAACGAGACGCGCTCCTGCCTGCAGCCACGAGGCCGAACCCCCGTTAAAACCCCTGAGATATTTTACAACGCTAATAATTAATTAAAAACTAAAACAGGCAGCGGGAGTGGCGTCAATATATATCCAGCCACCCGGTGGAAGCTACTCTTCATGAGAGCTGGTGCCGGGCAAATATATCCCTCGGCCACTGAAATTTCAGCTTCATTTGTGCACTGCTGGAACATGGCCCAGCATCATCGACTATAAACTATAATGTAACTATAATGGACAATAAGTTACAACAATAAATATCTCACTCTCCCATACAGCTCACACCGCACCTGAATCATCCCAGTTAAAGTTCGACATCCAGCAACAGTAAAATACACTGTTGGCAGTTTTACAAGTGAATATAATGGATATATTTTCACAGGGGTAGCCCCTCTGGAAAAGACAACTACAAATCAGTGCTATACTGCACCTACGCAGCAGTAGTGAGCGATATTGTCTGTATGGAAATTGTAGAATTCAACGGCTGAAACTAACAGTAATATTTCAACATGTTTATAGATTTCACACAGGTCGTGTGCAAAGTGGTGCGCATGGCCTGTTATGCAATCGTTAATGTTTTTAAATTGTGAACCTTAGCCTTACAACCATCCTGTATTGATCTGCTGAAAAAAATAGAGATATTGAGTTGTGCTGAACACATTTTCCTAACACATTAATTGTGCGAAACATGTTCACTAGACTTTCTGAGGTATGCTTGAGAAATTAAACTAATGCAAATTATTTTGGGCAGTGCACATTCTACTAGAAACATTGAGATGGGCTGAATTACCCTTGCACATTGAGTCGTGTGGAACATGTTACACTGTACACTCTGGGGTGTGCTGGAGTAAGTACATTTACACATGAAGACATGCCACATTAATATGTCTTATTAGGTGCGCCTTCGCTTGGCAGGAAACTTGAACAATGCCACAAGCTAAAGTGTAGGGTATCGACAGTCCTCGAGCCTTAATTAATTAAAATGTATGAGCAAACATTTCGCAGTACATTGTGGCTCCGTGTAGGCGAAGGTGAAAAAGGGTCAAATGTACAAGTCCTTTACGGCAAATCCTAGGACAATCTCATACTCCTGCTGTAATTAAGTAGTAGGTGATTGAATTAGCAATATTGCACATTATTAATTAATGTAACCCATATATGGAATCGGTCGCTGGGATGGCTGTGGGCATGAAAACGATGATTAGGTTTAAATTTATTATGTCTGTTACTGGAGAGAGGTGTCAGGCTTAGTTTTTTTCTAAGAGAATTTCTGTCAAGAGTGAAACGACCCTCATAAGCTGCTGGGCAAATGTACGCCGGGAAAATTGAATATCCTTGGAATTTTTCCTTTGTCGTTCGCAAAAAGAAACAGAAGAGCACCAGTTGAAACAATACTGGCATGAAATGATAACAAGCAGAATCTCGAGTGTTGAAAAGGAATCGCAATAGTTAATCTTTATCCCCCCCCCTCCCCACAAAATTAGCTAATTTGCAGCTTCCGCTAGTTAAATTTATAGGGGGGGGGGGGGGAATACCTTTCACAGATCTGCATCTTGTTTGTCAGATTTAGAGGTGACAAAGCACGAAACACTTTCCTTTATAGATTTTGTTCAAGTTGAATTACTTTTGATAAATGAACTCTCCACACAATGGAGTATGAGACAATGCGTTATATGTTGATGCGTAATTGTAAATAAGACAGACACGAGGAGTGTGATAAGATAAGAATGTAGCAGTGAAGGAATGAAATGTTGGGTACACCACGAGAAAACCCACCTGCTCGAGGCAAAACGCCCGCCACGGTTCCAACGTGCGAGAAGCAGGAGCGAGGGGCGAGTGAGCTAACTGACTCGACCAGCGTGGCCTCTCTAGATGCCCGAGGTCCCTACCCCTTCCCTCCTCCACGACCCCAGCATCACACTGCTAGTCACACAACCCGTCCCGTCATCGGCCCAGCCTCGTCGGAACTTGGCAGCATGAGCACACACACTTGAGGAGCCCACCCAGTCGGGAGGGGGGGTGTTATGGAGGCGGAATGATAAGCGCAATGCTAGCTGGTGCTTCTACACAGCCTCTAAGCGCAAGTATCTGAACCGGCACGCAGTCTTCTCACCGTGTGTAGAGCAACTATGAGGTTTGACAAAGAAATGAAGATAAATGTGAATGCAAGAAGTCCCTTGAGTGCTTTCAAGAGACTCTACCGAATGTTTCATGCCTAAAATTTATTCTGAAAAAACACTTTTTTTTTTTTTTGCCATTTTCACTCTTCTTAAAATACAGTTTAAAAACAAAATACAGAACAAAACTACTAATCTGCCCTTACACTGTATTCTCAAATGCTTCTCCGATATCTTGAGCAGTTTTTTAATTACATGGTTTCTTCTGACGCTCTGCATATCGCACGTGTGCCCAGGTAGGTGGGGCTCGTCAAGTCCACTGTCACCTTAGTAAAGAAAATCGGAGTGATGACAAAAGTGTGGCCAGAGTTATGATGATGGGTCTTCTGATTCCCAGCACACAGATGCCAACCCAATTAGCCATGAATTTAAAAAAGTCAGTTTCCTCCCGTTTTATTTTGCAGCAAGTATCTCCTTGATTGGCTTTGTCACTTCTTAGGCATTGCAGATGTTGGCCAGAAAAATTTGGCGGTGTGCAGCCTTGTAAAGTGAATAGTATGAAAAAGTAACCTTAATTCCCAACCAATGTCTTCTGTCTAATCATATACATATATTTAGCAAACACCGACAATTTCTCTAAATGAGTGTTCACGATTGAGTACTTAAGAATAAACAGTAGGAATTGGTCATGTTTATGATTTTTTATGAACTAGACACACGTGTATCTGCTGTTGACTTACGAATTAACACAATATAATTATATTTTATATCTCAAGTAAACGTTCAAAGTGGCCAATCATAGCATTGAAATATGTGTTGTTGGTGCCAAATGCTGTCTGCTTGGCAGCAGTGAGTTATTATGAGTAAGAAAGGAAATAAGGGGTATTAACAAGAGACAAGAAAATATTTAAGATCAAGTGAATGAAATTTTAATAGTGCTATAAACCAAATCTTTAAATTTTTATCTTAATGAGCTTGTGGTATTTTTAAATTTTAAAGCTGTTATGTTACACTAATTGGCCCGTAATCTACAATATTAGCACTGCCTGTAATAGTATTTTATATTAAATTTAATATTTATGATTCTGATTTATTTACAAAATCCTAGGTTACGAGCTACACTATAGCAATTCAAAAGTTCAACCGTAGCTATATTACTGGTATTTTAAAAGCATATGTCAAAATAATAAAAAAAAGTATGCATATCAAACAATTTATCAATTAGCAATGATTTCTAATGAAAATGCAGGTTTTTCAATAATCCCATTTTAAAATGGCTTTCTCGCCCATTTTCACTGGCTATATGTAATTAACAACCACTTAACCATAAACTGGAAAGCTGCAGTATTACTTACCGAGTGCTCTAAAGTAACTCAATCGTAAATCCACTTTTTAGTTGAAACTTTATCATCACTTACAAAATGAAAACAATAAGCACTGTTAGAATATTAAAATAAAATAAGTTACTACTTGTCTTAATTTGCATGATTACAAACTTTTCCACTGATAGCAAAGGAACTACAAAAATAAAATACAACTGGACATAAAATCATACTTAGCACACCAGTAACAACAGTATGAATCTGTATTGTTTAACTACATTTATTTGATTATTCAATTTGTTTACTTGGCATATCCACACAATAGTTCACAAAATATAATAAATAACTCTCTTCTACGCATTTAAACATTTGTACAGATTACTAATAAAGCACTTTAACTGGTGTTCTTGTTTCATAATTAATTCAACTGACATCAAGAAGTCAAGTGATTAATCCTGAAAAGCTCCAAATCGTTACACATCCGTCACAAACAGAAAAGAAAAAAAAGAAAAAAAGAAAAGAGCTGCAATGTTTGTGCAGCGCAGATTTAGAACATTTCTTTGCAGCTGTTAACTATTGCAAGTCTCTCCGTCGCCGGCCCCATTCAGCCTTCTCTTCTTGCTGAATCTGCAAAGGAAATCACTGGGTAAACTGTCAATGTGACACAGCAGCATTTCTCAAAAAAAAAAAAAAAAAATTTACACACTGAACTAACTTCATTTACTAGCACTATCAAATATATGACAGTATAAAATGAAATCATTGTGATTCATTTAGATAATGTTGACTCTGGTTACCCAACATCCCACTTCCTAGCCAACTGTGCACTCCTACCAGAAATTTTGCTTTCACACAACCTAACATGAATATGTGGCAGAATAAAGCACAATATTGTGTACGATAAAAATGTTTTTAAATATTTACATAAAGTTATTAAGCACCTTGAGCATCAAACTTCTACCCATTAAATGCACTTTCCTTAATTATAATAGTATGTACATCGAATCACAAGTAGAACGACAGAATGATTTATACAAGTTAACACCAAAACAGAATATTGTTTATGAAACTATTAATTACAAGAAAATAACACTACTAACGGAACAATACTTTAAAAGCACCCATTTGCAAAAATCCACCTTACCAAGCACAAACTTTGAAATGAGCAGATGTAGATAAACAGAATGTACAAACGTGCGTACTTACACTAGAAAATAGTTATGAAAAAGAATTTCCTTGGTACACACATCCAGCCCAAGCATAGTATCCATCTGAAATTTGAAGCTCTAACATTTAATTTGATAACATATTTACTTTATAAGTTAAAAGAAAGACAGTGAAACACAAGTTTTCAGTTTGTAGGTGATATACAAATAAACAAAAAATGAATTCAAATATTTTTTATTTATAAAATCTAATCATGCGGTCTGAAATTTGCCAATTGTACTGCGCATGCGCAAAGCGTTTGTTTCCTAACAAGTCGGAAACAAAAGCACACTAAAATTCCCGCATATATCCATTACTTGCGTGCTATCAGTCTTTATTAAGGAGGTTTTCGAGATTCTTGGTGAAATTTAAGGACTTTTAAGGGCCCTTATTCAATTAAAGTTAAATTAAGGACTTTTTTTTAAAGATATTAAGTCGGCGTACGAACCCCGGTAGAGTTTTACTAACACGCAAATGCAATGCAAGGCTCACTCCTTCTGCTTCAGAAGTTTACGTGAACATTCTACACCTCTGGCCGTCATAACAGCCCCTACCTTCCTGTTCCTAACATCAGAAAATAAGGGGGCTACTTCAGGGGCATTGTACCCATATGCCCTCCTACTCTTCCTCTAAATTCATACTTGCAGCTTGTTCAGTTGGGAAAAAACCATAAAATTTACTGAGGGTTTCACCAAAGGCAAGCAATTATATTGAATATTGCAGCAGGGCTCATTTAGAAAGTATCTATAAAAAAAAAATTTCATTATGCAAACTTCACACATACCATTTTTTCTGGGAAACTTTAATCATTATAATTTAGCAATAAAATCTGAAATTTTTATTTAATTATTCCAATTAACTTACAGCTGTTATTCAAATTTATTACAGTTCATATTAAACAACATAGTTGGAAGCACACCTCTTTTATAAGTAAAAATATTAATTGAAATAAATCACTACAATCATAACTTTCATCAAAAGTAAAGCAAAATCACTACTTCCAAAATTAAGTACAAAACTACATGAATTTATTTTTTTCCATCTATAAGGCCATACATACTCTTTGTTCTATAATTCAGCACTCGGGTTACTAATGTTTTTTCTTTTCTTTAATACTGAATAAGTTGGCCGAAAGACAAGCAATTTCTGAAAAAGCAGGCAACATTATACAGAAAGGGTCAAAATTCAAATAACTTCAACTGCAGGTTCATCACGAAAAAATAAGTTGAAAACATACAGCCAACATATTTATCAAAATAACAGAGAAAGTATTCAAGATGGATTAGTAATCATCTGAATAATGCTTAATTGAAATAAGTTTTACATCCATCCCAAAACTTGTTCGCTATCTTAAAATGAATTTTTTGAAATAACTGGGATTAATCCATCGCAAAAATGTATGGAAAATAATGGTGTTACCCTCAACTATTGCAATGAAATTATTTTATGATAGAAACAAGATTGTTCAAGTAAACATTATCAAGGTACTCAGAGTCTCTCCTTAAATAATTTCTTCATTCTTTGCATAAAAAAATGTTCAGTTCCAACTTCAAATATGTACACCAGCACTTGGGAAGCACTTATACATATTTTCCAATTATTTATTTTATATGAACCAGTAGCTGAAGTTTGCACTGAATTCAGACTCATTCTGTATATAAATAAACCAAGAAATCAATTTGTCTTATTTTTCTTACAAAAAATGAACGGGCAAACTTTCAAATTTTTAAACAAACAGATTATATATAGTTTATTTACCTACAACTGCAGTATGAGAGGTGGAATTTAATTTGCACTCATATAGTGCTAAAATTAATTTTCAGCTTGGGCAATCCTCGTTTAGAAGTTTTAACTACATATAAAATATGCCCGCATGCCATAGGGAGAGTAACGAATGTGAACATTGCTAGTCTTATTTAGTTTTTTAGTTAAGGCAAGGTTTTTAGGTAGTGTAGAAATTTTTTGCCAGAAGACAACAGGTTTTCTGCTGTTCTACACAGTTTTTCGCATCCCTATTTTCACCACAAGCAACACAACGTTGTTCAGAAGAAAACCTTCGGTGTTCAGAGTGCAGGTTCGGTGTTCAGAGTAATCAGAATACTGCCTTTCCCAGTTCAAGCAAATATTTTTACACATGGCCACTCCGAATAAGCAGTACAACAATTTTTAACCAGACTTATAATTTCACTTTTCTGGTATAGCCAAGCCAAACTAAGCCCTCAAATCAATTTTAGGACATAATCTGCACGTAAACACTGTATTTGTGCCATGCAGCATACATCACATACTGCAGATAAAATACAGGAGTTCTCTTTCCTAAACTGCATGGCACCTAAAATGATTACAATGTACATCATGCACACTCGGACTTTAACAATAAGCAACTTGATTAAAACCAAAATTGCAAGAGACAGTGTCTGATAATACTGGCTACAGTGCAATTAATTTAAGCTCTCTCTTCTATGATGGTGTGAACAAATTTTGGAAATGCAAAAATGCTACCATTTTATTAAAAGTATTTGTCACTTTTGTGTTTGGCAAAGAATACTAAAAAAATTACTTACTAAGAAATTTTATAATAACTACAGTATTTCTGGGGTAATTTACTTTACATTTAAAACGTGGAACAAGTAATGCTTCATGATTTCTAAAGTACTATTTCGTTTATTTCATCTCCTATCACAATTTTTACGTTTGTGCATGCGACAGGCTGTTAGTGTTACCATTTAGGTAAGCCACGTAGAGAAGTAATCGAAAATAGTCCACGGAAAAAATCAGTTAAATAAACAAGACAGCTGTGGCAAAATGATACACAGGCTTTTAAAGCAATAATTTCAAGAACAGCCAAGAGGAAAGCACTTAAATGAAATGCACTCTGATTACACAGTATGGATCACACATGCAATGATTTTGCTGAACAGCGCAGTTTGAATCACGCACACGTTCTTCGCTGGACGTAGCAAACAGAACTCGGCATTCACAGTGTCTTCACATCCGTTGTCGAGGTGCACAGCTTCTGATGCGACTTTTCTTCACGACAGAATCCCAGGTTGCGCAGAGTCCACTTGCATGCTGCTCAGTTGAACTAGAGCTACACTGTGCTAAGATAGTTGCTTGGATAAACAAATTTTGTCCACAGACAAGGGTGTACGCAACACAAAATCCTAAGAAATCTCTCATTCCCACAAGAAATAATAATAATAATTTGAATGAAAACAGCAGGCAAAGAGCTTATATTCCCCCCTCCCCACCAATGACATTCTACGTACACCCGTGTCCACAGAAATACATCCAATGTGCATCATTATTTAAGCACATCAGCAACCCTGATTATCGAAGAGCAATAACTTAAATGGACTAAGATTGTAGGCCTTAAACCTATTCTGAAACACTAACGGTATTGTTAAAACAGTAGACTCAGTTCTCTTCTAACATTTTATAATTAAAAAATGTTTTATTACCTGCTGTACTCTTAAAATTTTATCTACTATAACAATAAATATAAATTTTGTAATTTTTTACATCCACTGACTTCTGATGATTAGTAATTCTAGCATAAGTTTCAAATGATCATTTCCATAGTTCATACCAGTATGTTTCCAATCATGAAGTTGTTTTAAAAATTTATTCTGCCACATACCCGAACTAAATTTTGAGAATTACTGCTGCTAAAATTCTCGAAACAAATAAAGACACTTTTTTTTTGCTGAAAAATTCTCCTGTTTATGACCTCGAAATTATACATGGTACAGAAAGATAATACATGTTGGACAAAGAACATTATCCGGACACTTGGCAAACATCTGTGCAGTTGCATGGATTACTTGTGGCTGAAGATTTCTTCTTTCCTTTAATTGACTCTCACTCACATTTTAAACATCAAGTCACACACCTTACGCACAAAATACACACCAAAAATTTCTACAGTTTAGCATACGAGAATTTTTGAAAATATGCAGTCTCCATCCATATAAAAAAATACAAAAGTATAAACTGTAAAGTATCTTAAGACAGTAAGCAATCACAAGATTAATTTTGTGAAGTCACCTCTGTGCGTTTGTTGGAAGTTGTGAGCAAAAATCAAAACATAGCACATTTACACTAGTTGTACATTTTTCAATATTAATCAAGAAAATATGTCTATTAATAATATATCTAAAAGTAACAATTCACACCAGGACAAAGAATTTTAAAAATATACAATTAGATTTTGAGAGTATACAAAATGAGCTGAAAAGTTGTTACAAGACATTTTGGAAAAAAAAAAAAAAAAAAGTAATATTTAACAATGTAAACATTGATCGAAAAGATTAATTTTAGTCCTAAAACATGATCACACACAGCCTTGTGAACCTCAAAACATAATAAATTACTACTTACTGATGCATGTAAATGAGTCTTATCTCTAATGGATACAGCTCTTGAGATAGCACACAGACTCTTTATTGTGCAAAATACAATTATGAGACTTAAATGGTTCTGCCTACCCAAATTCTGGCCATGTGCTGGGATAGAGTTTTACGTGTTGAATATTATTTGGTGCATTGGTGCATTTTTTTTATTACACTCTCAAGCAAAAACCGCAAAGAGAAAAACATTGCTATAAAAGAAAAAAAGTTTCAAAATTATATTTTAGGCAAGTTTCTCATTTCTACAGAGTTTAAAACTTAAAAACAATAACCTACAATAACTTTTATGACAGCATTCTTCTCATTTCAATGCACAAAACAAATTTATTTTAAAGTGATATTGTGAAAAAATAGCTGAATAGCACCAAATAGTCCTATACTGACGAAAAACTCGGTTTCACAAAACTAGCCACTTATGAGGTATCTTTTCCATTTAATAGGTAAAAGAGTTACAGTAAATTGAAAAGCAGCAGCCTAACCCATAAAACAGAGGTTCCAACCCTTTTAGACCTGGCAGCATCCCCAATACGAACCAATGTGAGGTTCATCCCTAACATTGTTAAAACTAATTTTATAGTAAAAACCCACAAACTATAGTGCCTAAATTGAATTGTTATTGAAGTAGCTTAGCTTCTGGATTCTAGCCGTAACAAAGGTGAAGATTTTACCTAACGTTTCCGTCGTTCTTGCACGTACTCGTACCTAACTGCTACCCTGAAGATGGCAACGGCAAGGTAGACTGAAACGTCAGTGAAATCTTCGTCCTTAATGCGACTGCAAACCAGAAGCCAAGCAAATCCACAGACAATGACCGCCAAAGTCTGCGATCCTTATTAATAAAGCTAATTTATAAATAAATCAAATAAGGTGGTGGAAATTATCTAATTGTACTGCTAATGCAGTGTAAGTCTTGCGTTGCTGGTTAAGTTATTCACACAGCTCAGCCAACTGAGTGATGGTGCGATGCCAAAAAAATCCTCGCCACCCTCTGCAATGCTTGGTGGTGCCTCTCAGGGCTGTAGCGCACTCTCTGGCCATAGACCAATAATGATATAGACTGATCCTTGTCTTCTGGGCATGAGCAGGGACATAACCAGGGGTCCGGACCTGTCCCTTTCAGGACTTAGAACAAGCGAAGACAGAATATTAGATTATAGCAACTTAGCTGCAAAAGTTTTCAAAGACATTACTTTAGAATGATTATTGTAATCCTCAGTAAGCTACAAAAATCCATTATCCTCCATTATAGCGAGAAAGGAAAACACACACAGAAGAGGCAGGAATTGTGTTTACAACTAGTCTATATTTAATGCTGCTTTGCAACACGGTACTGCAAAAATATCTTTCATATAAACTTGACATGTGTGTTTCATGTATTTATGGCTAGTGTTAACGAAATAATACTTAAGAAACCAAATAGTATTAAAAACAATTACACGAAAATGAAAATATAAAATGTTTCGTTTTCATTTTAAAGTAAAATCAATACTTAAATTTCTATGCATAACTGTTTGTGGCCTAAGTCCTTCTACTCCTTAAAATTTTAGTGTGACAATCAATTTTTATTTTTAAATCAGATCATAACAAACTCTTACTCATGAGAAAAATTACACATTGATTATGCTGGAGCCCCTCAAACTCCTGACTACAGCCCTGCAACGGGACCACACAGATCACAATTTACTAACAGAACCACCACAATCAGCTAAAGAAATCAATCACACTTGCATTTGTTTACAAATGCTACTTCATCAAACAAGCACTTTTGTTAAAAATTACTTAACATAATGTTGCAAATTGTTGGTGCATGTATTTTTATATAAATTATTCACAAAATGTTAAGCACTTGCTGATCAATTTTCAAAAAACATTAAAAAAATGCTAAGAGATTTTTATTAAAGATATTCCTAATGAGTGAAACTACTTCAATTCCTTGCAGTGGAACTCTATTTCAAATAGATTTCTAAAGAATATACTACGGGGTTAAAAATTAAATATTAGAACCATAAACCATTTGATGAAGTTTTGTGTAGTTACTTGCAAATCAACATTATAGAACATTATCTGGACTTGGATTCTATTTACATTTGGGAATACATATTTAAATTCAAATTGAAAAAAAGTTTGCCTCATTTACTCCACCCATAGAGCATAGTGTAATTGTGGATCTCACAATTGTAGACGGTAGATAAGGAGATAAAGAGAACTAACACACACAAAATAACACAGCAATTAGCAAGCCAACTCTATTAATGCTAGCGACACGCAGGGGTTAGCTCTGAAATATTCAAGTCTGTGTACTAGTATAAATAGTATGTACAAAAAATTTAAAACATATATGTAGTTCACAAAATGTTAATAACTAAATATGCTAACAAGAAATTCCTACTAGAGACTTTTCCAAGTTTTATCCAAATTACAATAGAAACTTTCACACATTCACTATTACATTTTATATTCTTTTTAATAGCTATTTATCAATTATTTAAAATAGACACATTGTTCATTTTACTTAACATTTGTAAAATACTACACGTACACTAAGGGCTCCATGACAGTGGCATATGTTCAAGAATAAAAATCAATCTCTTATTTAACTTCTCTTTCAGTATAAAATTATTAATCTCAGAAAACATGCCTGATACCTGAGAAAATCTGTGATGTAATATAATATATTAAACTCAAGTTATACAGTACATTGAATTCAATGTAATTATTTAGAACCCATCATAAAAACACACTATGCACATTTACAGAAATTTTTTATTCCTACATGACAAACAAAATCCCAATTTAATAAGTGAAAAGAACGAAAAAATTCCACAGGCAAAAGTACCCAAAACATCAACAGACAGTTGTGCTTGAAAATAATAGCCAAAGGATTAACCCGTTCTCTAAAACGCAGTAGTGTTGCTCCGACTGGCCACACATCCGCAGCAGCCCATACATACAAGTTAAGATGATTTTGTCAGCTCTCCACTACGTAATTA
The DNA here is from genome assembly GCF_032445375.1 of Bacillus rossius redtenbacheri. Classification (NCBI taxonomy): domain Eukaryota; kingdom Metazoa; phylum Arthropoda; class Insecta; order Phasmatodea; family Bacillidae; genus Bacillus; species Bacillus rossius. The sequence continues at coordinate 37,974,550 of NC_086338.1, forward strand.
AAATTAACACCACCATAAAACCACTGGATACAAAATACATACAACAGCTTATCCAGGATAGTGAAATGCTATTAAAATTAAATTTTTTAACTAACCAGCAACCGGGGTGCACATTTCACAGAAACGTATATTCACACATTATGCACGAAATTTGTTGATTTTTATTCTGCTAAAGAGAAAATACGATACTGACAGCGTTTGTTCGGATGTATGTGAAGAATGTGGTTGATTCATTCCATGTCAACATTTCTTTGCTGGTTTGTAAAAATCTACACTTTATTATGCTGCCTACGAGTAAACGAAGGTGCTAGGAGTGAGACTCAGATAAAATGTTTATGTATTTTTGGTATTAAATTATTATATATTTTGAGACTTAGCAACACTATGTATATTACGTACATGTTAGAATCATTCGCTAAAATAAGACATTTGAGACAAGAGCAACCGAATGGACCCAGCTGAAATACTGGCCTTCCATTTTCAGGATCTCAGTCACATCACCCGTTTCAGCTTTCATCTCCCGTGGCTTGTCCATTCAACATTTTGACCTCTAGCGCCGAGATGCGTCCATCACGACTCACGAGCCACCCGGATGCGGCTTGCAATACACACTGGCCAACCGAGCACGGCAGGTCCCGCCAGCAAAATATTGCAGTCACGGCTACGTGAACAGCCCCTTTCTGCTGTGAATGCGAGCTGAATCTCAGCATATATGTATTTGCAAATATGTACACAAATTTGGCGGGGTAGGATAATTAATAACCCTTCTTTCCACCAAAATCCTAAAAAAAATATCTATCTTTCCCCTCCAACAAATGGAAATAATTCAAAAGCAAACAGCAGGCAAAGTGATCACCCCTCCCCCTTCCCTGTAAAATGAAATGTTGCATACGCTCCAATTATCTACAATAATTTTAATGCATCATCTGATGATGAAATGACAATCATTAAAAAAAAATACTAAAACTTTTTTTCATACAATTTATTTCATTTTATTCTTTGTATAAGGGAATTTGTACTTGAATTGCGATAAACGACAATGATGATGAAATTTTACAGCCACTTGAATGCAGCATTTTCAAAACCAACTGTAACGTGAAATTGGTCCATCGTCCACTGCATTAGGCATAGATTCAAAGCTGAAACAAAGTGTGATACAGTAACATATGATACGTGGTGTATTGTGTAATTCTAGTAATAATTTTATGCTTGTGAATTACAGCGAGTACCGCATATCCACGCCACTGTATTTGAAACCAAATTAAGTTGTTCAATGTATTGAGAGCAAGTTAATAATGTACATCAAAGTTTATTCCATCAGGTTAACAATTTTGTGACAGAAAACTTAATTTAAGTATTTATTTGGAATGTTTAAACTTTGACCTGAGAACAGTTTTTCATTCACGATGGTTAGAATCAAAACGACCAACCAGAGTTAAGCAGAGGTGTATAGTTTTTCTTTAATTTTTTAACATTTTTGCTGATTTTAACTAACAGAGCTGCCAGAATTACTTAATTATTTCCTTTTGCCACAAAGTTTAATCTGTAAAATCTGTTTTCAAAGTGAAATCTGTTTTCTTTAAAAACTGAATATTTATTTGCAAATAAATTTTTGTACTTGTAAATGTATATTAACACACCCCTATTATTTGTTTATTTCTTTGACTTTATGGAAGTACCAGACAGCATCTACTAATGCTATATCCATTTCTCATTGTACGTTTGTTTCCTACTTGTATTGCAATTTTAAATATATATATATATATATATCTTATATATAAAATTCTCGTGTCACAGTTTTCGTTGCCATACTCCTCCGAAACGGCTTGACCGATTTTGATGAAATTTTTTGTGCTTATCCGGTATCTATGAGAATCGGCCAACATCTATTTTTCATCCCCCTTAATGTTAGGGGTAGTCCACCCCTAAATTTTTTTTTTTTATTTCCAGTTTTTGGTAGGAAATCACCATGGCAACGGCTGTTGCTTTGTTGATGCTTCATTCGTCTCTATGGCAACGGCTATTTCATTGTTAGTGCAGTCCTCATCACCGTTGAAATTTTGCAAGTGGTAGTGGGGGGTGGAGGGGGAGGTGTGGTGGTAGTGGGAAGGGGAGGTGTGGCGGGAGTGGGAGGGGGAGGTGTGGTGGTAGTGGGGGGTGGAGGGGGAGGTGTGGTGGTAGTGGGAAGGGGAGGTGTGGTAGTGGGAAGGGGAGGTGTGGCGGGAGTGGGAGGGGGAGGTGTGGCGGTAGTGGGCAGGGGTAGGGGGAGGGTGGGAGAGGGACCGCCGACGCCGAGCAGATTTTTTCGCGAAATATGCCTGCCCCTAATGTTCCTTATGTTACGCAGGATGACATTTTCCGAAAATTAGATCTAATGGGTGGTTAAAACCAGGCAACAGTGGGTACTTTGTCTGCATGAGAACAGTATTTTGCATTGTTCATGCCTTCTGCGTCTCCATGGCAACGGGCATCGCGCGGCAGTGGCGTACCCACTACGAGGGGCATGTATTATGATCGGCGCAAGAGTGATCTACCTGTAGACTGCCGTAGCGAAGTACGGGTACATCAGTTGTACGTTGCGTGCACGAGTCGGGTAACCATCGGTGCTATTCATTTTCTCTCCGGTACATTATACAGCATTGTAATAAATTTTCACTGAATTTTTATTTTATTTACCATTACTATAAATGGGAGATGTGGCTTAATTTTTTTCCATTAGTACCTATAGCCGTGCGAAGCCGGGTCGGGCAGCTAGTATATGTATATGTATATATATATATATATATATATAGCATGGATTTGCTTAGTAAATGGTTAAATTTTTCTGAATAATTCCTGTACAAGATATGAAAGTAATTTTTTCGTCCTTGGTCTGAAATAAATTTGCTCGCACAATAGCAATTACTAAAGGCAAGATTATAAAGTAAACAGCAATAAAACAGAAATAACACCAAAATGAAAGTCAATTCACTGCATAACACTGAAATGCAAGGAAAAACACAAAATGCAATAAAATTTTCTTGAATTATCTAATCTTACTACTTAAATAAGAAATTAAATTCATAAAAATTTTGTTTTAACATTTCAAAATTATAAAAAAATAGAGCACTGTATACCAAAATTTATTTATTTTATAATGGGATGATTTATTTTCTACTTATAATGGAAAAATAGAAAGTAAAATGAAGTTTAGTTAGTAATCTTCATCAACAGTTAAGTACCATATTTACCCGCATATGGGTCGCAGATTTTATGCAGAATTTTTGTTGAATAGAATGCAAAATTTCCATTTGGGGTAAAAAAAGAATTAACATTGCATTGTGATGGTTGTATATATGCTTAAATAACTGAACTGTGTTGGTTTTAAATAAATATGTCACAAGTAAATTTAATTGTTTAGTTAAAATATCTCAGCAGTGAGTGTAAAGCATCATGAACTGTGCCGTTTAAGCTAAATCTACCACTCTGTAAGAGGGAGAATCTAAAAATAAACCAGCCAAAGAGAGGCAGAGAAAGAGGGGAAGGGACTGAATGTGCATGTGTTTTTTTTTTTTTGGAGTGTGTGTGGCCATGCAGCTGTGTTTACGGTTCTCCCTCCCTCTCTCGACCTTGTGAACTGGCCCCCTACACAAGTATCACGTCTGTCTTGACAGGTTTTTGTGACGCAAACATGTCCAAAAATTGTTCCTGACAAAAACTGCTGTAAAAGGTGTGCTTGTTTGTATTGAAGTAACTGACAAAATAAAATTGACAAGGGAATAGCCTGCTGTCTTTTCTCTCTTGGGTAAGAAAGGAATGGAAAGATAGCTATAAAAAATTGCATTCTTTTCCTTTGTATTTTTTTGTTAGATAGTGCTAGGATGAAGGGGGAGATGGTAAGAAGTGTCAAAGGATGAAGAGGTGAAAGACGAAGGACATCAGTGAAGTTTCTTACGCTGCAATAAGCTGAGACACGGACCATAAAGACATCACTTGTATTTTACTGGAAATAGTCATATAGCACGACTAATATTCCAGGGTGACACTTATAGTGAAAATGTTAAGATTTTTTTGCCCAAAATTAACGGTGCGACCAACACGAAGGGACGACCTTTCTGCGGTTAATAGTGTAAATAATATCCGATACATCACTGGAAGTGAACAAGGAATTTTGAAAGTGTAAATACGATGAGAGATCCAATATTACAATCCGCTCTAAACCATTTGGGATCAAGTCAGTGCTCATTAATTAATATGAGTCGCCACGTGTCAGTGTCAAAACTATCGCTACCAACGAGTACCCACCAACTAACTGTACTTACTCTATATTGATTCCATAGTGGTGTACTCAATAAGTAGACACAAGATTTTATGGTTTTATTTTCAGTCTAATTTTGTTCACAAAACATATGTTTTGGTGTTGTTTTTATTTTTTTGAATACTGTTTATTCATAAAGATAGCACATTATCCAACAAATATGACACTTAAATGTTTCATTATACTTATTTCACCAAAACAGTATCATTTTGACTGATATATGATGCACTTATACAATATAATAATTTGTAACAAGCATGTTCAACTAATCGGAACACTATGAATAAAACATAACAAGTAATTACGTGTTTAAAACTTGTACCAAAATCATAATGCAAAATTAAGTAATAATAGTTGCAAGATAAAAAAAAACTACATTTTTCCATTTTTATAATGTATATAGTACATACATTTAGTTACAAACTCATGCTACATAAATTACATTCATTGAATATTATGTATTCAAAGATCATGTTTTTCCTGATTTGAGTAAAGTTCTTATACAAATGCCCCTTTATTTCATGATTTTAGTTGCATTTCAGTGCTTTATGGTGTATTAACTTCAATTACGGTGTACCATGGTGTACTGTCATGCTTTTTTTGAATTTATTTTAGTTTTATCGCAACTCACCAAATAACCTTGTCCCTATCAATAAGTCTTAATAATTGAAATCCATAATTTTTTACATATTGTGCAGATTAACCCTTCCATCTGAAATGCTGGCCAGCAAGTATAAATAACTTCCTTCTGCCCATAAAGTCAATATAAAAAAAATGAATAAATAAATCCTTTCCAAACACACACTTTCATTTACACTTGTAGGGTACCTAAAAATCACAAGGTATAAACATGCATAGTCTCTGTGTTATAACATACAATGTTAATTTATAGCACGTATGTAGAAGGCAGTAAAAATAGTACACAATATTATGTTGACACTGTAGAAAAAGTAAATTTTGCTGCTGATTACACCACATGTTCTAAAATACTACTGCTCAAAAAATACCCCAAATAGTACCTTCCATACAGACTCACTGAAGCAAATTACCTTCCATGTCAGTTTTATTTTTGAACACATGCTAAGACAATATAACAAGAAAATATTTTATTTACGTTTCAGAAACATACAAAAAGTCTGTGGAAAAAACTATAGATACACCATTTACGTAATGTGTTAAGGTTATAGAGCACACATAATTGCAAGAAAATAAAAATACTGAAATTTTATATACTACATAAACTATTACATTAGCCACAATAATAATAAAAAAACATGAAAACTGTAGAAATTTTTAATTTTTTTATGAAGGATGTAAAAGTTACATTATAAAGCTAATGTAAAAATATCACACCAATTTAGGGCAAATAACTGATATATACAACACCCTAATTACTTGTACTTTTTTACACTATTCACTACTGATACATATTTTATAATGAAAAAATAATTATTTTAAACATTACACATTGCTATTTAAGCTCCTCAAATTATCAGTCTGAATGATTACTGTGCATCAATTTTAACCAATACAAAAATTGACCATTATTCACAATAATTGTAAATATTGTACCACTTTCAGAATTCAATAAGTATGTAAATTTAGTAGTTTAACAACCTTAATGCCTGAATATCACTCACTTTAAGGTGTAGTGTTTGCACTTAATTATTTAGTCAGTCTACACATTAACCACCCATTACCCACATTATCAATCACCAAAAGAAAATTATTTTTAGTTCCTACTATTATAAATTACATCAACTGCATACAAAATTCAAGTTCCTGAGGTAACAAACTTTAATTTCAGATTTATACATATTTAATTAACACATTTAATGTAACCACCAAAAGACACATCCAAAAGTTGAACGAATGTAGAATGTAATGAAATTTTTTTAACTGTACTTTCTTAAGAGTAAATAAAAACTGTAAAAAACCTTCAAAAACACGTAGAACTTTTTTAAAAATAGTTTCCTTTTGCTCTAACGTACCTAAATATCATCAGTGAAGAATAATATTTTTATGACTTCATATTTTATAATAGTAAAATCTACAGAAACAGTTTAGTTACTACCAGCTTTAGGCAAGTACAAAATTTAAATAAGCACTAGTAAAAATGTAGTTCAGTACTATATCCAAACACACACACACCACTTAATTTAACATTTTGATTCCAATACATAAACTAGAGATGGGATAGTACCAGTTTTTTTCCTTCTAATTTCTCAATATTGAACATCAAGTTTTTGAAAAAGCGTAATACAAAATGTTTCGAAATTATTTTTCTTTTCTAAATAGGTATGTGTGACACAAGATTAATACAAGTGAACAAAGTGCACCATTTTTTTTAATGAAACACACAAATTAAGGCTATTTCAGATAATGATTAAAATAAAATGGGGGGGGGGGGGGAAGCAGGCAGGACATATTGTAATGTCTCTATGTTTAATTTATTTGCTACCTCCATCCCCTCTTGACACTCCCACCACCCAGTAACACCCTTAGTCCTACCACCCACCGATGTACAATTGAGATATTTATCGAATGAATGAATGGAATAAACGAGGTCTTAAACTTTGATCTCACGTGCTGAAAGTGTCATTTCATTTTCTTATTTATAAGTAAGGGATTTTTCTCAAAATCAATTTCATTACTTCTCTTGCATTTGTTGTAGGGTCACAAACGTTTTCCTCAGATATTTACTGAACAATATTTTTGATCTGTATAAGGTCACATAAGTTATCAAGATTATGAGCACTTAAGTGACCTTTTACCGCTACTAGATAATATTTAGTAAATATTGAGCGCTGAGTTTAAGACAATCTGAGAAAATAAAAGGGTGCATGTACTTTATGAGTCCATTAGAAGCTATACTTACTTGCACTAATAAAAAATTAACTACCTAATTTTGCATGCAAATAATTAATAGAAATAAAATAATAAACGGTCTAAAGTGATATTATTCAATCAAATAAAAAATATATAAATAAATACTCAGTATTCAATATTGATACACAAATGTGTATAAAATTATTTAATTTAGTAACATAACTGAGACAATTTTGATTAAAAACGAAAATTAATAAATATGATTGCTTATTCTAATTTATTATGTTAATTATTTATTAAATAATAATGTAATAAATTATAATGTGAATAAATTATAAATACTGGAACATAACCTCACAAACAGTCACATTAAAATGGCCAGAAGACTACTGAAAATTCCACAGACACTCCTTGCCAATGACAATGAAAGCTTACGAGCCACCCAACATCGTTATACACACTGTTACGAATGCGAGAGACCAGACCCACGACGCTGGGTTCAGAGCTAGCTGGCAGCCCTGCACGGCCACGGATTACAAGGGTCGTCGCTACCCCCCCCCCCTCCTTCCTCACACATGCATCGGCCTGCCTCCGCGCCGTTATCCATCACTGAGCATTCCGTGGGCCGCCGCACGGAGCAGCATGACTTGACGCCACCCTTCTGGACTGTTCGGGCATCGGGTCGGCCCAATATGACGCTACTCGCTACTCGCCACAGCCACTCTCGTCAGTTCGAGAAGGGCGCTCAGGTACCTAAGCAGCGACGCCGGTCTCCGCGATGGTTTTGGCAACGGAGTTTTCGACGACAGAGTCCCACAACGGTGAGAGTGCAAGTGCGGCGGGAGTTCTGCGATGGGTGCCGCACGAGTCCCAAAACGAGTTTGGCGATTGTTCCACGACAGTTCTGAGCGGATTTCGTTCGAGTCCCGTGACAGTTGCAGAGTTCCAAGAGTTCTGCGAGCGAGGGGAAGTGCGACAACGGAAGAGGGCGAGAACCCCCCCCCCCCTCGAGAGTGGCGCGACGCGGAGTGACGGGATCAAGAGTGGACTGAGTGGCGCGAGACTGTGTGTGTGTGTGTGTGTGTGTGTGTGTGTGTGTGTGTGTGTGTGTGTGGACAGGTGCGAGGTAAGGGGCGAACTACTGTTGAGCCTAGCTCCAGCGAGGAGCGTGAACTGCGGACCGGACATCATTGACTGAATCGAGAATAAACATTTTTAAGTGCAAGTAATTGGTGATTAGGACTTTTTAAGAACAATTATTTATTATTAAAGTAAATATTAGTAATCAATAAAACTGTAATAACACTTAATTGGGCTATCCCTTACGAACCCAGTTCTCCCCACATTATAAATCGTAACAATACAATAACATAACCTCACTTATATAAATTCACTTGAAAAAACACACGAAAAAAATTTATAAACACAATTTCCATCACTAATATCAACAATTAATAAATGTTAATTATATTAACTCATATTCAGTATCAATTACTAAAATATATGATTTAAAAGCATATATATACATATTTTAGTTTTTTAATTTTATGTAGACTTTTTTTCATCCTACAAAATTTTTGTTGCATGGTGCGCACGCATCATAAAAAATCACTCACATTGATTTTTCATAATGCACCTTAAGAAGTATAACTTTGAAAAATTTATTTTTTTATATTATTTATTTTAAATTTGTCACATTCCTACCAACAGGCGAGGGCTTGGACGATGGGCACGACATATACAGGAGAAGGTCAAACACCAGGACTATGTGGTCAGTTACGTGGACATACCCCCTCCCCCCCCCCTGTTGGCACAAGAGCAGGAAACCACAGCCTGTAGTCACATCTGCAACTGGCCAACACACGTAAGACAAGCGCGCCACATAGCTGCAGTGACCAAAGCAGAACCAAACAGGTACAAAATGCAAGAGCTATAATGAATAATTTACAGAAAAAAGGCACCTCAATTAATATAACTGACAAGAATGTGAAATAACCAATTCGGCAAGTGAAACAGAGCCTTAATGCCTCATCAACACTGAGTTCAAAGATGATGAAAATGAATAAGTGGGGATTATGGGATTATCGCGAGCAAATCCACTAGCTCACTGTGTCCCATTTGCCGAAAATTCGGGTTTTACCCTGCCAGGATTGCTTTGCTACGACACAACTGCTCAATCACCATGGCATCACATTTTTTCAATCTGATATTAGCTGAAGACATTATAATAATATGCGGCAAATTACTTCTAAAGAAACTCTTTCTAGCAAAGTTCTTTGCACAGTAGTTAAGACTATCACACTTTAAAAATCATTAAATTTTATAATGCAGCCATTAAGAAGAAAAACAATTACCTATTGGCTGCAAAGCATAATGTAGTTACACAGGATGGCCAAACCAGTTGATACTGTTTTTTCCCTTTAGCATTTCTTGCATTCTTCCATAGTATACAATACTGGCCTAAAGGCTACGCTAAAATTTTTCTCCCTTTGGCGGCATCTCACGGCTGTCTTGTGTTATATGCACCAAACAATTCAAATTAAATACACACATATTAAGCCTTGTGCTTAATATTTTATTAAGCAAAAAAAAGTAGAATAATATATGCAGTTCTAACACTTTGTAATACTTTTTGTTGTACTATAATACCTAATAACTAAAACAACTCATAGTTGTAAATTTCTAGCAATATATTTTAAACTAAAATTTTTTAAGACTCATACAGTAAGTACATTCTTGAGGGCCTTAATTATGTCTGTCACTATAAATGACTTGTTGGCTAAATTAACTGTCAGACACATTCTATATTAATTTAAAATATCTTGCTGAAACATTTTTTTTATGATTTATCAATATTCTTGTAAAATTTATATTTATTGTTACTTATAAAAAGTGTCGCATTAAATTCCATGAACGTATTAATTTTTTCCCCTCAGAATTCTAGGTTGTTACAGAGAACAAACCTAATTCTTAAAAGCTTTTAGTTATTAACTGAGCAAATCAAATCAGTAGCTTGTAATATTAGCCTTACGCTTGTGTCACCCACTGTACAAATATTATCTTTCAAAAGAAAGCAGGTATCAAAGCATCACTGGCAGCACAATCCCATTTCTAGATTATACACTTTGCCAATACTTACACAAAGTGGACAATTTTGCGTAGTATACAGCTACATTCTAAGACATGTTGTGTAGTCACAAAATGGAATATTGTTTTCAAACCCATTTAATGTGTTAACTCAAATGTCTATTGCACACACAACTCAAAAGACTTATAAAACACTTTAAAATTAAAAAAAAATAACTATCTTCACATTTTAAAAATTTTCTGCACCTTCCCCCCCCCCCCCCCCCCCCCCCCCAATTAATTCTCTCATTATGATTCAACAAAAAAAATTATTTAAAGTAAAAAAAAATGTCAAAGATCACTCAACAAAATCTTTGTACTTTAAGGTATTCCCTATACCCAGAATGTGTACTGCTTTGAGGTTTCTGTGAAGAACACACTTTTGAAAGAAACTCCTTTAAAACATATTCACAATAAATTTTGTTACGAAACTAAACAATATGTTCTCCAAAGCTGCATATTTAGAGAGCCAATTCAAAAAATTTTCCACCCCTTGAATTCTCACATGCTTGCATTCCCTATCACATTTCATAATGTTCCTAGTACAAAAATGTCTATTTTTAAAAACTGTCCATCATTTTGCAACATTTTATCCAAGTCTATAGTAACAAAAAAAAAAAGGAGACACCGGGTTGATTACTATATGAAATAACTTCCTTTTTAAAATCCACACATATAAACTAGTTTTCTGCATTCCAGAATTTCACCATTCACATTAAGGGACCACCCTATGCCAATGCAGTAGAATGAAGAAGAATCGAATCCTGTACAGTGCCTTGCCTGTCGTACATTTGGCCGATGGAGCATTTTATTTTGAAATCCTCGCACTGTCTTGTTTCTGTGTTTCAAACACACAAACCACTTCCAACGAGCCCGAAATCTACGTGGAATTTGAAAGCCGCAATGCGTACGTAGTACCTCGAAAAGTGATTACAAACTCCACAGTCACTGCTGTGAAATACAAAGAAATGATTTAAATTATAATCAGTAAAACTTAGCTAATGCCAAAAGTAAATAATTAGGTAATACTTGTGTAATGACACTTGGCATCGACCATGCATTTATTACCATAATGTTTGGTGTTATTATCATAATTTTTAATTATATATATCTGTGACTGATAAGTTGAATTTTTGGAAGGTTTTACCTTTTTCAATGACTCATTTTTATCCTGACATTTGAAGAAAATGCTTACCTACTAATTAAGAAACTGTCTCTTGCGAGGGTAATTCTAAAAATATTTAAAAACATTTATCATCCCCACCAATAAAAAGGAAGAATTTGAAAACAAACATCAGGCATAGTGGTACTAATACTCCCCCTACCCCAAATGAAATTCTATGTACACTCCTAGTCTTTGCAAAGATATAATAAGACTACAAATAGTTTCCTTCAACCAGGAATGAAATCACTACCAAAGATAATTTACTAAAAACTATCAATTTAGACCTTGCTTACAAATAAACAACAGTTTTTTAACATCCTAATCCACTTGTTTGCAGTATGTTTCCTGCTATGCCGTTCTGTTTGGTAACTAAATAAATATGCATGCAAGATTAAACCACAAATTATTTATGTATTTTAAAAGTAGGTTACCAACATGCATACATAACTAGTACAGTAAACCTCAAGACTCCAACAACAACATGATTATGACCCAAAATAATTTTTGCACCAGTATCCTGTAGAAACTCTGCCAGGATCATGATAGTAAATACAATAAAGTTTATATCTCAATGCAACAGAAAACTGCATGTGGCTAAAGTAAGAAGGTATTTTATTTGTAATTAATTAAGAGATAATGGGTACTAGCAATTGCTTAAACAAACATTAATTATAAATGATAAATAATTTTTATTAATTACAATATATACTTTAAATCATTTTGGTGCACCATTAATATAATGGCATCATTCTGAAAAATCATTCACCAATGAAACTAAAATATTTTGAGTAACTTGATGGGAAATAATTATTTGAATTTTTTATTTTAAAAGACCAAATATAAGGCCAAACCCTCTTTGTGAAAATGTAATTATGTAACAAAATCAATGTACATAACTTAAGAGTAAAGAAAAAGAAAGGCAAAAAGTACTTAATTACCAAAAAAAAAATCCTTGGAAAATTTAAGTAAACAGAAGAATTTTATTTCCATCCTCTAAAATAATTATCAATAAATAGGATTTTTTTTTTGTAAATATTCCAATGTGCTGACACTATAAAAGTACGTATTTTGAAACAAAATTCACCACCTTCAAAAAAATTTGGTAGCCAATGTTTAGAACTTAAATTTTTGTGGATTTAAAACTGGGGAATAAAGTTGATTCTTAGATTGTCATAACACCACAAATTCTTCAACAAATAACTTTGATAAAGATTAAAAATAATTTCATCCTCTATTCAAGTTCTCAAATGCCAAGTACCAATGCTGTCCCAAAACAAGACAACCTGGAATAAAGGTCTTTACTTAAAGCTACTGTCAATGCCAAGACATATTTTAATAAAGATAAAAAAAAAAAAAGAAAGAAAGAAAGCACAAAGCAGAGAAGGATTGAAACACAACTAACCAACATTCTGACTTTGGGGTCAGACCAGGGTACCTCTGGTCTCAAAGTTACCCTAGTTTGCGTGTGATGAAGAGAAGAGATTCTTTCTAGTAACATAAAATGTTTAAGAAAAGAGAACATTGGGGGGGGGGGGGGGGGGGGGGCAGTCCCACAAATACACTTAATAAATTTGTCTCAAGCAACAATATATATGTATATATAATTATATAAGTTACCTATGGTATACACTATAAATATTATGTATGAAGAGTACTATGCACTATGCAAATGCATTATTATAGTGTGCATGAATAAGAAGTGTAGAGCTACCATTTAAACTCCAAGTTTGTACTGGCCAGAGATTTACATCTACATACTAACGATTATTACCATTAAAAAAACCAACATTCTAATAGTACATATTTCTACATTTCAATTTATTTTAATGGTGCAGCACTACAGTAAGAGCCAATTTCTGCAAGCATTTGCTACAAGACATGTTACATGAAAACTATTTCCAGAAGCACATATCTCTAAATCAAAATGGACCAGAAATTTTTTACAGAGAAAGAGAACGAAATTTGCTTAGAATGCTAGTTAAATTCGAGTATGTTTGAAAATCTTACAAAACTTTAAACATTAAAAATAAAGTTAAATTATTTTGGACACTATAAAGTCCACTAAAGTTGACAAGTTAGCAAATTATGATAAAGAAACTTCACATAGGCGAAGTCATAAGTGAAAATCTTTGTTTAAATGTATGAAATATAATCAAATGTATAGTTGATTCTAACTTAGGAATCAATTTTATTTGATGACACTGATACAAAAACATTTAAAGTTAAATAATTTTAGAATCAAAGGTGATCGTTATTCCTGAGAATATTAACAAATTTTGTGTATTACAAACATTGTAATAAGTTATAGTGTTATAGATTATATTTTCAATAAAACAATAATTTTTAATAGTAAAAATTTCATTATGGTTTGTTGTTCTAGCAAGGTTTCACTACAGTTTATCTAATAGCATAGTAAAATTCTGTAAATTTATGCCAAGATTAGGTTTTTAATAGTGATTTATTGTGTAAAGAATTTTTTCCATTAAAGTTACAAACGTTTGTAAAAATTTTCATTAAAAATTTAATGTAGCCACAAAATATTTAATGCATTACAGACATATTGGACAACTAACTATATTTACGTTATATCATTCTATTAATTACAATTTAAAATGCATTAACAAAACCAAATGTACATAACTACATTTTCTTAACAAATAAGTTTTGGAATTTAAGTAAGAAAATAAAATATTTCATAGGTTCATCCCAAACAATTTACTCCATAAAATTTTAAAACTGAAAATGAATATTTAGGTACCGGCATAAACTGATTTTCAAGTCACTTTTATCAAAACTGAAATTTATTTGTGAAGAATAAAAGTTTCACGTAACAGAGCCATGTAAGACCTCTTTTTAGTAATGTTGACTGATAGTGATAACCTATTTTTCAAGCACATCAGAAGATTGTTAAAACGATGTATCCTACAAAACCACATTAATTTATCATCACAGGATCACCAAAATGCTCAATATTCTCTAGGGAGGTGAACATTGTAAGATATTTAATCAGACTCTTGAATTTGATCCCCCAATTATTTATTCTATTCAGCAATATGACAAATTAACAAAACTACGTGAAGTGGAAAATCAACAGAAAACACCCATTTTCCAGTTAATATTAACTGCCTAGCTGTCTATTTTTTCCATCTGTTACCTGTAATTTTTTTTAATGTGTTATTGCCCTGTGAACCTGATCTTTGAGCTACTAACACACCTTTCTTCTGTGTTTCACGCTTTTTCACAACTAAACCGTGTTCCTTTTTTTTTCCACACGTGTTCCTGGTCATCTTTCACATTTAATTAATTTCAAGGCAGCCGATTTCCCACTTTGGAGATATGCGCTGTTGCTAACCCACAGTTTAAAACAAAACTACTCAAAATCCTGATAGATTTCTTTATTTCTTGCCATTCTTGACTTTTGTTCCAAGAACCAAAATCATAAATTCACATCGTTATAGGCCATGCACCGATCGCATGTGTGATGTTCCAAACACAATTTATTATCAACCATGTATTCTTACTTACATCTACATATAAATGGAAATTCAGCAGTCACAGATTTACACTCTGCGTGTTTAAGGCTCTGCTTTACCAACCATTATGAATTTTTTTTTGTATGTTAAGAATTTTATGAAGAATTATCTCTAAAATTAAATTAAAGACGTACAGTAGTATCCCGCTAATATGCAATAGAGGTGAACCAAATCCTGTCCATATTAAATGAAATTTGCCTTAAAATGCATTTGATAAGGTTTAGATGGATAATACTATAAATTCAATGTTTTATTTTTATTTTTACAAACACAAATTTCCTATTTAATACTACTTTATTTGTAGACCTAAGTTTTTAACTGGCGTAGGACTAATAGAAACCCGAAATAAGGCGAGCTGCAAAATAGTTTTTTTTTTTTTTTTTTTTTTTTCACCAAATTTAAAAATTTTTTGGTGGGAACACAAAGTTTTGCGCAAAATACAACTCTTTCCACGAGTTGATAGACATCATTTCTGAAAACTTTACGTGGTACGTTATAGATCTGTAATACGGAAAACACATTCCAAAAACGAATTATTTCAGTATCTCAAACGTATTATTTTTAAACTTCAGCACCAATGACATACTTAAAAATGCCTCAATAGCAGACCTTTGCTCTTTGTTTTGTGCGTACAACATAAAATTTAACATCTTGAAACTTGTATTATTTGGTATTTAGTGCAAAAGTGGAATAGCTTTGTTTTGAGAGATGTTACTATGCATTTGATATCTATACCTGGTTACACAAAAGTTTCTTTAATTAATTAACTTGTGGTATTTTCAAGTGGAGAAAAATTTGTTTCCCGGGGAATTTCCGAATTTGAAAAATAATCAGAAATATTTGTTTAAATTTTAGGCTTTTGTAATTTTATAGTTTAAGCCAAGAAATAAATTGTTAATGGTATGAGAAAAATTGTTACAGTATGTTTTTAAGTATGTTTTCCCCCTCCCTTAGCTTATATTTACTGAAGTTGTTATTACATCTATAAATGTACATTTTGTGTAGGTCTGCCCTGATGATTCCTAATGATAGTTGGTTTACTGCTTTATTTAGTAACTACCATGTTGTCTTCATGATTCAACAGTAAGTTATTCTAGTTTTTTGGTTGAATTTAATATTGATAGTTGATAGTTATGAAGAAGAGCATCTTTTCTGAAGAAAAAAATAAAATTGAAATGGTCTCTTTAATTTCCTGACATGTTTCTTAATAATTTTATAAAATGGTAAAGTGATACTTCAAGTAGTGGTTAGGATATGTGTATCTATCTAAAATACATACACTGTGATATCATGAAAATGGTTAGTTGGGTTTGGTTAGCTATAGTAAAAAAAATTAAATTAAAAAAAATACTTAAAAATAGTGTGGATTGTTTGTTAGGTTAAGTCAGCTCCATTTAACATACTTTAAAATTGATTGGATGATTGGTTAGGTTTGGTTAGCTACATAAAAATACTATAAAATCATCACATTGACCTAGGTAACATAACCTAACCAACCATCCTTACTATTTCATTGTATTTTTAATGTAGCTCACCTAACCAAATGTTCACACCATTTTACGGTATTTTTTATTTAGCAAACTAACCAACTATTTACACAATTCCACAGCACTTTTAATGTATCTAACCTAACCACTCATTAAAATGGTAAACTACTTTAAGCATCAAAATGCCCTCCTAGAGAATGATTGGGAAAAAAGTCAGGAAGTATAAAACAATTACAATTTTTATTATTTTATGGAAAAAAGCTCTTCAGAATAATTACCAAAAGTTGTTGTTTCAAATCATAGGGTACAGAATAAAAATTTTAAGGGTGTAAAAGGCAAAAATTAAAATTTGATTTCTAATTTTAGAAAGTTAATATTTACACTGATTTTTTATAAACTATTTTGCCTTTTTTTAAACACTGCTGTTAGTTAATTTTATTTACCTGTTTCTAGAGGCCCTGAGGATTAACAAAACAAAACAAAAACCAAGCTTGTTTTAAAATCCTGTCCGGATTAACAGATGACCGGATGAGTGGGGTCTGGATCAGCAGGTGTCTACTGTACTTCTGTACACGCTTACCCAAATGTGAAAACCCAGAAAATGAACTTCTAGTAAGACACCACAGTGTAATTTGTCGGGGCCAAACTCATACTTCCCAAATTTGCCTAAATTTTTACCAACAGCAGACACAAAAAAAACAATGCTCATATTATAATGGGACAGTTGCAGAAATTTGTCTAAAATAGATAAATAAAAAAACTATTGCATGGCAATGGAAAAACACCCAAAATGATAGGTCAAGCCAAGACTTAATAATATGCTACGACATCCTAATTCATGGTCCAAACGAAAGGGTTCGTACCACTTGACGAACAAGTACATCTGTAGACACCGACCCCAAGTGTGTTCACACAAATGCAAAGGCACTATAAAACAGTGTCTGACTACGTGAAAAAAGACAGCACACTACTGGTCTTAAAAAGTGATAGGCCTTTACTTTTCCCAATGGTACCTGTCAATCATAACATACCTGCGTACTTGTTTTAAGGTACAAATATTGGAAGGCAACAAGGAAAAACTCTAGCAAATTCATCAGTGATACTATATCATTTTGTCCCATTACTCAGTCTTAATTCTTTCTTTAAAAAAATTTTGTTTGCTGAAGATAGTCACAAACATCATTTAAAAAAACTTGTATTTTTTTTATGGTCTTGGTATTTGCTTTGATAAATTTGGGAATTTTGCAGAATGACGGTGTGCATGTAATTAAATAATATGTGTACAATTTAAAAATTATACTATATTGGGTGCAAAGGAGAGAAAGGAATATAAACTGCATGCATACCTACCAAAGCCAATATATGCAAGCCCCAATTTTGGTATCAAATAATGGGCAGAACGTAAGTAGACATTGCTGTAATGAGTTCACAGCAATAATGCTCCTAACATAATTAGATAAATAAACTAATATACACAACAATAACTGTGTCAACTGCAGTTTTTTTACAGTCAAAATAAAATCATACTTTGCAAACATAACTTTCAAAATAACATCTGTGGCAGTCACAGGGGTCAGCTGTTAACAGAAATTTTCTGTAAGTATTACTGAACCTAAACCATATTATCATGGTACTGCAAGACTATCTCTATCATTCGATTGTCAACATTTCTTGTCATTCAATGAATGAATACACACCCTGCTCCTCAGAAAGAGCCTCTCGGCCTATTACAAATTAAATTCGGAATAAAATTATAAGGTGATACAAAGACTTGCCATATTTTCAAACTTTACTCGAATAATAGGAATATGCAAACATTCCGCCACCTATGAGCAACACACCGACACCTATACCGATCGTCAAAGGTTGGAATAATGACCTCTTGAACCGCTGCCAACTCTCTGCAGACTTCTGCTTGCGCTTTATGTCCCTCACTTTCTCCTCGATGCGCTTCACACGCTCTTCCCTCACGCGCTGTCGAACAGTCGACTCTCTGAAACAAAACATCATCCGCCCCACGCGCTTTCGTGAAAACCACAAACATTCGGCAACCCAGCATTTTCAGAATTTCAAGTAAATTTTGTTATATTGAAGTCTAAAAAAAAACACTGACCAAAATTTGAAAACACATACATACTCACTGATAACTTTTCCAATCACAGGATAAAGAATTCCCTCATTTAATACACTACACATTTTTAGGAACCACTACACTCATCTAGTTCTTCCAAAGAATATAATGCTTTTAATTTAATTTTTCATTAAGAAGGATTCTAACTTGGAAATCAAAAATTTTGATAAATCTTGCATGTATATGTTGAATGATACAACCATCTTTAGTGTGAGGTTAAAAATGATATCAACGGGCAGTACTTTCAAAGATAGTCTAGGTGAAAGGTCATTGTGAAACTTTACGCCAGCTAATTTGGTAAATAATAAAGCATATTTAACACCTTGCTCATACAATTACTTGCTGACTGAATTAATTTTTAAATTATAAATTATCTATACAAAAAGAATTATATATATATATTAGTGATGGGTCGATTCAGATTCCGGAATTGGTCGGTTCCACCGATTCCAGTATAATCGTGGGATTCAGAATTCCTGCATTGTTTTTAAGTTTGCATAATATATCTCCTTCGCAACGTAATAAAATATTAAAATGAATGCAAATATAATTTTTAAACTACATAATACAATCTTTTTTTACGGAACTGATTTACGAATTACGGTGATTAACATATTTATTTACTTGCACCGCCATTTTCCCTACAGTACAAAGGCAGTATCTACTTTCCCGCTTTAAGCGAAAGCATTTTTCAGAAATTATGTTGCAGCAGCACTGCATTTAATAGTAAACCTTCAAAAATAATTAGACAAAACCATAAATGTTTAAAGAAAATTATGTAAATGTAAATGGCAAGTAAAATAATGTAAACATTAACTATTTGATCATGGCAGCTACATTTGCCATTGTAAACATGTGAACAACCTAATTTTTTTTGTGCTACCTGCCATGGTAAACCATACGGCCATGAACAAAATCTTTGGTGACGTGAACGTGAAAATTAAAATGTTTCACATCTCTGCACTTTAAACTTTAAAGAATTAAAATGAAATAATTTTTGAATGAGATTTTACCCAAATTCACAGTGGATTACTGCGACCATATTAAAATAAGTTTAAAAGCAACATAACCAAATTGCTGTAAATCGGCGTTCTTGTGCAAGTTCAGCAATGCTCGTTTTACATTAGATATATTTTGGAAAGGCAGTTGGCTAATCTGAATTTTCAAACATTGCTGCTGAAACGTTCGCAAATTTTTATTACCAAACATAAACAATCTTTTGAAAGTAGTTGTGTTAGTTTAACGGACTTGTTTCCGATAAATTTCTGAAATGAATTAAATGTTAACACGCAATTATTTGAAGAGTTTAAATATTTTGTGTAAGAAAATCTCACCATAAAATGTGGACATTTTGAGATGCTAAAACATGCACAGAACTTTCTTACTCAAGAACAGAAAATTTATTTTCTCTTTATGGTTGTGAAGAACTGGAAGACTGGATGGATTTATTCTTTTCACCAAGTGAGATAATTAAGTTCTAGGTAATATATTAAAATGTAAGCATCTCTGACATTTTATTTTAGTGTGGTGTATATTTGTTTCTTGACATTTCCATCATAATGAGATAATAAAGTTTTATTTTTACATTTCCCTCTTTTTATTTTTTTTCGCCCTGGTCCCTTGAAATATGTATAAACGAGGTTATATTGTCATTTTATTTGGATCATTATTTAGATGTGCTTGAAAATAAAATTCTTAACCTAACTGTACAAACCTCTTTTTTTACAATTAATTAATTGAGTTGATAATGTAAGGTATCTAAAGTTGGTTAAGTTATAACATTATTTACAAATTACGTCATTAGACATTTTTGATTATTGGCAGTGTTTGAACACGTGTTTCATCTAACTATATGCAAGGTTAAAAGGCCAAATTGTGCTAGAAATTCAAGGTAGCGTAACTTGATTGTAATGAACATACTTTTTAACATTATATAAGCTGTATATAATGTTAATTTCTGCACAGAAAATGAAACACAACGCAATTACATTTTTAAAATCATAAACAACCTTTTTTTTTCTTAGTATATTACTCTGTTGAACATTGTCAGATAAAAATTAAGGAATCGGAATCGGATTCAAAGAATCGACCCTTTAATTTAAGAATCAAAATCGGTATATTTAAGGAATCGACCCAACACTAATATATATATAACCACCCCTATTCCTCTTTCCCACCTCTCAAGTCTCTATCTTACATGTTATACTTTTTTTCTTCATTACTATTATTTAAGGGCTATTGTTTTTAAATTTTAACACAATTTTTACCTTGCATTTGTTGTTGTCACTAATATTCTCAAGTAAAATTATACTTTGTGACATCTGTCCAATGAACCAAGTTATGGCTTGTTACCAATGAAGTGGACATAATTTACTAACCTTCCTGAATTGGAAACTGGGCTTGCAGACAACGAAGATCTCTCATCGGAGCTGGAAACCTCTTCACTTCCAGGGCTGTTTGTCAGTTCGCTGGGAACTGGAGGTAATGGTTTATCTGGAGGGTTTACCGCGCAAGTGGTCAAAGGCCTCACTGTAAAAAAAAAAAAAAAAAAAAGAGATAAATCTCTAGAAATGTGTACATTTTTAAGAACTATAATGCACAAAATAATAATCCTAAAATTTCTTTGTATATAACCGTTATTTATCATTCACATTTACATACAACATATGCACCACAGCATAGCACAAACAGATTATTAATTAGTAGGGACAAGACAAGATTATATGGTGAGTTGCGATAAAGCTGAAATAACACCGAAAAACATATTGATACACCACGAAACACCGAAATGCAAGTTAATATTCCAAAAAGTACCAAAATGAAAGCATAAAGTTTTTACCAAAATGTATGTACCAAACAGATTGTAAAAACTTTTTCTTTCTTTATATTGCAACTGCAATTAGTAACTAAATTTTAGATTACGAGAATAGCATATTTTTCAAACGCACATATATATGCTGATTTATTTTTAATGTTTCCAGTAATTAGACATGCTTATTACAAATTATTATATTGTATAAGTGCATCAAGCATCAGTCAAAATGACTTTTGGTGAAGTATCATTGAACAAGTGTCGTATTGGCTGAAAATTGTGCTATCTTTGTAGATAAAAAATAAAAACAATAAACCATTTAAAAAAAAAATTGATCTAAAAAATAAAACAAAAAAATCTTATTTCTAATAATTAAAGCTTGGTGATATTGACTACATCCAAGCAGTTAGAACATATATATTTGTACTTTCAAAACAAAGAGTTGATTAAATGCTTGTCAGAATGTCTACAAAAACATTGTGAACCAACTGATAAAATTTTTTACAACTACATTTTACATCACAGGATGATTTTTTATTCATATAAAATAAGAAAAACTAAACATTGCCAAGTGTAAAACAAAATAGATCTACTACTTGCAGGGATGTGCTGATTTTAAGTTTGAAAACTAAAAACCGCTTCGGAGATAATTTCCACACATCTAAGTGAACAGTTTCCTCATATATATTGTTGCGAACGTGGTAGGGTAGGCTGTGACATGTGCCAGGTATATAGCCTGGCGGCCCTGCATGGCCACTGAAGTAGCTCTGAAGTTAAACCTAGTACTATTTTCAACTTTGGCTTCAAATAAAATTTTTTGCTGGAAACAATTTTTTCTAAGGTACTTACGATCATAAAAATATTTGGCAACCTTTTTATTTATAATCTTCAGTACAGTTTTGTAGGAATTGAAAACTGTGTCCTCAAACAATAAGCAGTCAATTTTATTCTCACATTAGCCCACAGTAATAGTTATTTATTACACATATATATTTGGAATACCAGTATTTTCATAAGACAAGTTATATCTTAAAATTCTACCACATATGTATGTATTGACATGTTCTATATCCATGTAGGATCCACAGAACAAAATAAATATATAAATAAAATTAAATGTGCATGGTACAGTTAGTGGATTAGCAACACAGAAAAAAAACATGTTTATCTAGAAATTTGATTTATATTCCTTTACCTAATGTTTATTTTCCTGACTATTGCCTCATTTTCTCAGAAAACTTAAAATTTTCATAATATTACATGTTTACCCTGATGTTATACAAGCTATATTAAAGTGTGGAACCAATAATTGTTCATTAAGTAACTTTTTTTAAAATTAATTTATCTTTAAAATAAAAACACTGTTCTTAAAATTTATTATTATTTATAAGATTTTAATGCCTCAACAAGATTTCTAAATATCTCATCTTTATTAGCTATAAATTTTTAACATAATTTACTTCCAAAAATTAAAGCATAACTACATAGTACACACTCACTTCCATCATTGCTTAAGGGTCAACGATTACAACCTATGACTGAGCTAATCTCCCAATTTTTTTTTTTTTTTATTAGTTTGACTTGGGGTATTGGAGAAGGGAGATTTTACTATTAAATAATTTTAAAAAACTTCTGGTCTTTGCCTAATAACACAACATTCATCAGTAGAACTACTTTCAATCAAACAGGCAAATCCACATAGGATTAAATATTTATGGATTGAAGCAATAAACAGACACCACAAACCATTATTGGTAACTGAGCTTGCGTGGTTCTCCGATTCGAGCTTTCTCGTCAGCGAAGCATCTCGCGGAGGAAGCGGCGGAGGTTCGTCCAAATCTGCGCAGTTTGAATTAACAGTTTCTATCTCTATGAGATTCCCATCGTGCCTAATGTTCTGAAATGAAAAAAAACACAACGTGATTCAGAAAGAGACAGTCAGACGAACAAACAGACTTTTAGTAATCTGAATCAATTAAATTTAATAATCCCAACACTATTAATTAAAATATATGTATATTTGTTTGATAGACAAAAAGAAACACTTTATGAAACCAATTTCTGAAAGAAAGAAAAAATTTCTTATCACAATCAACAACCAAGTAACCCGGTATGGCGTACCACCAATAATGAATTTTAAATTGTTTTTACTATAATTCCTCATTATAATTATATCTTAATTATTAGCATAATAGAACAATTCCAAGATTTTCCCAATTTTTATTTTCTGATATTAATTAAAACTCCAGCATAAAACCACTGGGAAGAAATTACCGATTATGTATTCTTTCCTTTGAGTAATTTTTGCAATGGGGAAGATTGATTTAAGATGTTTTTCAGAACATACACTATCGCTGGTTACACTGATGTCATAGATAAACCTGAACTACAGACAAAACAAGACGAATACGCAAACACACAGAAAACAAGCCAAAATCAGCCCATGTAAAAAGTTAAATGTACAGAGAGCATAGAGAATTTAGTGGAAGCAATTAGTCAGAAAAATTGACCCAGTACAGACGAACACAGTGAGCATACATATGTAAAAAAAAAAATAATCTACTGATTATTCCATGTCAGTGGATGCAGTTAACGTAATAGCTAGTCTAGGCTTAAAATATTTACTTAAAAGCTGGGTCTTGTTGGTCGAGTCATAAAATTGAATGATATGATACATTTGTATTTAAATTTTGGGCCAATTAAAAAAACATATGATGAGGTTTTTGTCACCATTATTAACACATTATAAACACAACCTTGCTCTTTTTTTTTTTTATCTTTGACTAAATAATAACCCCTGGCTTTTTCTCACAATCTCAAGGTATTGCTAGTATTTTACCGTTGTAAAAATAGTATGTGTTTAATTCCACAACATTTTTACTAAAGAAATATAGACAATATATTGACTCATCACTGTCTGACTCAATAATGATTTAAGATGGCACCTACCTGCAGAATGCCAGAATGTTAAATAAGAGCAGGTAGTTTAAGGTTATGTTTATAAGTCATTGCCGATTAAACAAAGTTTGATTCGATTTAGCAAGTAGTAGAAATAGGTATGTAGATTTTTCGTGTTTATAAATAATACTGTATAACTTATTTGACCCTTGATTAGCATCAGATAAAAAAAAAAGACCACCTTTTCACCTCTTTTGAGGTAGAATATAGAAAACTTGTAAAAGTAAAAACACAATTCTATGGAATCATGTGATATACGTAATTTTTGTTCCATTTCTCACATCCAGCTTAAATGGCTTGAATATGTATTTTTTATTATTTAAACTAATGTACCCCGTTTCACTGCCTTTGGGGTCAAATTTCTAAACAAGTTAAATTCACAGTATGAAATGTAATATTTAAATTATTCATGCTCTATTTCTAACATTCATAGAGGTGCAAAAGTAACGAAAAAAAAAGCGTACCCGTATGTATTCGTTACTATAACACTCAGTACTCGTTACTATCGTATCGTTACTCGTTACTTCTGATACCGCATAACATGCAACGAATTGAGACGTATTGCGTACGCGTACAGTATGACGTCGCGTAAATAATAATAAATAGAATATATACAATTAACAATATTTCATAATTAACAGTTTTTGTTAACCAAGAAACAATTAAATCTCATTAGAGCGGCATTATTATATTATCTCTTTTAAGATAATAAAAAAACGTGAAAATTCGCGATAATAAAAAACAAAAACATACATATGTATTTCTAATTTGTAAAAAATACTTTCTTACGTTGTTTCTGTTCCAATATCAAACTTTGTCTACACACACAATACCTTTAATAAACAGTAAAAAACTACGATGAATTTCCAAATTATACTTTACTTAATAAACAAACATCGTTCTTTGTAACGTAAATTCATCGAATATGCGCGCGCATGCGTGAAACATACGAAAAATGCGAGTCGTGTGTAACGTTTCGTTACTCGTATATAGACGGCGCACCCGTTACTCAGTAACGAATATGTACATACGGTTTGCTACAGCTCTAAACATCCAGCTTTATTTTCTATGGAAATTTTTTTTATGATACAAGAAATCTTACCCCCTTTTTACCCCTTTAAAGTTCGAATCCAGGAAAAATTAAAAAAATATATAATTTGTACCTTTATAAGCTTCATTTCTTACCTTTAGATCTAGTACATTTGGTAGTATGCATATAACAAAAATTACTCCTTTTACACTCCTTAGGGGCAGAATCTTGTAAGTTAGTAAAATAATAAAGTGTGGTTTATTATTTTTAATCGTTCTTGCCAAGTAATTTATGTTGTACTTAATTAAATTGAGGAATACAATTCTTAAAATAAATTGAACTCACACCCTTTTCACCCCCTTAAAAAATGTATTTGTGTAAATGAAAAAATACAATACCTAACTATACATGTACATTGTGCTTTCTTAGTTTCTTATCTATAGTTGTAACTACATCAGAAGCATTCATTTTTCATTTTTAATCATACCTCCCCCTATTAAACCCCTTAGGGTTAGTAGTTTTTGTATGTTCAATATTGGTACCCAGTATATTTTTCTTATAATTTTATTACATTTGTAAATATATTGATTTATCTTAAAACAATATTTACGCCCTTTTCACCCCTTAGTGGTTTAATTTTGCAAAATTTTAAATTATTGTTAGTATTCAATAACTTTTTTTATACTTGATCCGCTTCAGAGATATAATTATTTATTTTAAAACCATATCTACCCATTTTTCACATCTTCAGGTTTAATTTTGCAAAAAGGTAAAACCGTGGTTGGTTTTTTGTATGTTTATCATTAGCACTCAATATCTCTTATTATGCTTGGTTAGCTTCAGAGATAAATTAATTATGTATCTAAAACCATATTTACCTCTTTTTCACACCTTAGTGGTTGAATTTTGCAATTTTGTTGGTGGTTTTGATTTGTTTAATATTGGTACCTAATATCTTTTATTGTTCTTGATTAACTTTAGAGATATAATAAATCATCTTAAAACCCTTACTACCCCTTTTTCACCCTGCTAGAGGTGAATTTCTTTAATTATATAAAGCCTAGGGTTTAAGTTACCCAAAGACCTTACTAATAAAAATTGTTTCATCAAAATCCATCCAGTAGTTTTTGGGTGATACCAGAACAAACAGACAGATAAACAGACACAAATTCTAAAAACTATATTTCTGAATTTCAAAAAAAGGTAGTAGCCATTTCCAAAAGTTTTTTCAACGTTTCATCTAATGTACACAGTTTTCTCAAACAGTTTTATTAATAGTATATGTAAGGTTCAATTCTCTTTGAAATACGACTAGCAAAAATAATTTTGACTCACACTACCTCAAGTAACTTCCTTCAAATCACCCATAACATTATCAAATAAACTTGAAAAGAAAAAAAAAGATCAAAAGCTTCAAAAACAGGTGATACTCATGTGTATGTAAGGACGTATATAGGTGAAACAACATGTAAATAACTCACCACATCATTCTCGTTATTAATTAATTGTTTGGCACCTTCAATAATGGCCAGGTACGAGAAGCGAAGTTGGTCCGGAGTCTGTATCAGTCCCATACGATACTTCCTCATTTCAAGTAAAATCTCCCTTATGTTTACAGACTCAATTCCATTTTCTTCCATCTAAAACAAAAGTCATAAAACTCTTAAGGCACTAATTTAACATTAATAGGACAAGATGTAAAAACTTTACAACAGCATTGATAATACGGTAAAGCAGAAAATGCTAGGAGATAAAGTAAAAGAAAATTTTTTAAATGAGTACATACTAGCTGCAATGACCCTAGGTTCATTGCTGCCTAGTTCTATGCAACTGCTCCCATCGGACTGACGTCAGCCGGGGCTTCGCCCCATGAGCCTGGTCATCCTCCGTTTTCCTCCCCATCCCTATCCTGCCCGACATTTGTACTGATTCGTACGTAGTCGTGTGTGCGTTTGAATTGCACGCCACGAACTGCCGCAAGAGGGCGCTTAGCTTCAGTGCTCCGTACCACTAAAACACCTAAATTAATAGTGTAAGCCTATTTTTTTTAATCCCTAAATAATGTTACGGCAGGTCAGCAGAGTGAGTGTTCTTTTGATTCTTAATTAGATAATTTTAGTAAAGTGCATGCAAGTACTGTCAATGAAACTCCCTAGCGGGCGACGACGGAACTAATATAAAACTTTATTTAAACTACTGTTTTCCATGTATAAGTAGTTATTACAGAAAGTCTGGTCGTGGGTATGTATGTATTAATTTTTTAAGAGGTTCATGTTATTCTTTCTAATAACCTGGGGCACGCAGTCTTACAAATGATAACGGTAATTGTGTTCGGCGCGAAGGACGCCATGTTCCCCGCCGCGACTCCTTCTTCAGCCGGCCGAGGGCAGTCGTGTCTGCAGACACCCCAGGGACCTCAACATTGATTCACTGATAGGTAGTTCTGCATATTTAATTAATCTAAACCGCTTTATTAGTATCCTCGGGGCCTCTCTCGGTCGGTGGGGCTGTGTATTATATAGTTTTTATACTACAGGAGTTTTTAGCATTCACTCTACATAAAAGCTTGGGGCAGCCACGTGTGTGGTCCGAATCTTCAATCTATACCAATTCGTGACTCGGGCGTTTCAACCGTGTAAAGAAAGGAGTGTAAGAGGGCGTGTAAAGTCTAAATAAACCAACTTAAACAAGTCATGTGTTTTTGTGTTTGGGGGCCATGTGGGTCCTTCCTCCGGTCAGCGGCGTGTGGGACGCCCTAAGAGCCCACTGCGATTAGGTAGGAGCATGCCCGACGCTAAGAGCAGGCTAGGTACAGGTATAGGTGTCAACGCCGGAATCAGGAAGGCCAATATCTTGCCGCACACAGGCCACGTGACGCCCTGAGAAAGAGTTTTCAGTTGGGTCCACGTGCCCACTCACGTGGTGGCGCCCACTAATTCCGCAATCAGTATAAAATGCAACACCGGTAGGCCCTCAGAACATTCTCAGCTTAGTGCGTAGTATTCCTAATTTCCCTCCCTTTCCCCTACCCGAAACTCCTTCGTGATGGCCATTAGAAGTGAACCCCAATAATTGCAACGACATGTTAATCGACAGTCACAATAAATCTACCGAAATGTGACATAGCAGTACCTACTTGCTGTAACTATAACAAAACAGACGTTGCGATGTTTTGACTCAAAAACAAAATTAACAAACATAAATAATGTTTTCAGATTCCAGAGGAGATTAACAGAAAATGTGATTGTAATATTCCTGAACTAAAATTTGGTTTATCTGACACCCGATAGCATAAGGAACACAACAACTACGATTCTAATATATAAATATGAACATATGTAAAAATGAGCTCATTTAATCACTATTTTGAGAATACAGTACAATTGGATTTTGCATTATTTTGCTTGATCTGAAAGATAAAGCCCACAAAAAGTGCAGTGAAAGATTAGTTAGGTTAGCTGCATAAAAATATTTTTTTAATTATTATTTAAATATTTCAACTAAAATTTTACGTATAATTATTGTAGCCGACTTGAACAAACCAACAATTTACTTCAGTATTATTTGTTTAATTTCCCAGAAGCCACTACACTAGCTATACATCTTTTTATTTCCCAATGCATTTGTTACATCATGGGGAAAAACACATTTTTTAGTAGGATTCCAATTCACTTTCTTACTATTCGAACTTGAAATTCAAATTCAAGAATAAATTTCTATTTGAATTTGTATTCAATTTCAACCAAAAAAAACATACTTGCACGGGCCTAATGATTATTACGTAGTGGTACCAACTGCTAGTTTGCATTCTTAAAGTTGAAAGACTGGATGTAATGATCAGGCTCACACACCATGCTGATTTTTTTATATTTTATTTACTAATTTATAAGATCTATTCTAAAATTTTAACTCAATACCTCTATTGCATTTGTTGTTCTGCTACAAATATTTTCAACAGATATTAACTTTGAGTAATATCATGGGTGTACAAAGGTGCACAAGTCTTCGTAATTATAACCACTTGGGCAATTTTTCACAACCATGATATTACACTAAGTAAATAAATATCTGTTGAAAAATATTTGGTGCAGAACCATGCAAAGGAGGAATCGAGTTAAAATTTTTGAAATGATCACGATGCAGTAGCGGATCCAGAGGGGGGGGCTAAGGGGCTCAAGCCCCCTCCAAAAGCATCTGGGTCCACTATTGTTTTAGTGTTTACCTTGATAAAGCCTAGCCTCAGCTGGGTCAAGCCCCTCCCAAACCAAAATCCTGGATCCGCCATTGTCACGATGGAAAAACTAAAGAATCCACGTGGCACGTGGACCGTGCCGTGAAGCGCGCTCGGAACTTGCCAGAACCAGACACGAGTCCACGAGGCAAAACGTCCCCGAACGCCCGATGCCCGCGGAGCAGTGGACGACCGGGGGCCCCACGTTCTGGTCGAGCGCGCCGCTCTCCCGGACCACCATCAGGAAGTGCAGGAACGCCGTGGGGCTCTGAGGCACACCGAAGTCCGGCCACGTCGTGTAGTGGAACTGCAGGATGTCGCGGCTCTCTCCCGATTCCAGTTCCGTTAATCTGCGAAACAATTTTTTTTTTTTTTTCGTGACGCGGTGAAAGAAGTTACTTGAAAGGAGGCGGAGAGAGAGGATAGAGCCTCACCTGAGTATTCTCGTGGTGTAGTACGAGGCCTCCGTCTCGGACACGTACTGCACCCGCAGCCCCACCTCCGTCAGGGTCAGCGTGTCGTCGACGCCGGGCTGGGTCCCAGCCGGCCAGTACTGGTGGCACTTCACCTGCGACCGAGCCACGCCCAGCGCTGCAGTCCGTCTCGATATCTCGTGCTGCAGTGCACACTACTGTTGCCCGGCTCGCTCGCTTACATTGAGAATGTCAATTTTGTAAACCACCTTCAATCACAGGAGTTAAGAACTTAAAACCTGAGCACTCACAACAAACCACCACACAACATCTTTTAACGGCGTCACTCTAATTTTGATTACGACAGCTTGTGTTTGCATGCAAGGTCGGAATTATTTTTGAAGAAAATCTTCTTCCAGCGTGACGAGAAAAAAAATTTCCAAGGCCGAATTCTAATACAGCATTTTCCTGAAACATTGCTGTGAAATGTTTCCGACACGAAAAGGACAAAGAATAGGTACTCGGCTCCATGCTATACACATTTCTGAGCAAGTTTTCGTTCTCTTCTTTGAGCAATTATTCGTCCCTATCCAAATTATTCAGAACTGAGAGCGAGAGAGAGAGATATCGACGATAGAATAAGACAGTGTGCGCATGCGTTTGTTTCAGAAAATAGATATAGGTATCCTACACAGTCAGTCAGCTGTGAGTGACTTAAATTTTAAATTTTCTACCAGCGCTCACGTTTCTCCTTGTTCAACCAGCAGTGTAGAGAGCGCTGTTGAGACAGCCAATAAGAAGATAAAATTTTCAAATACAAATGTCTAGGTGGGAAAATATTAACTGTCATATAAGACACAGATACAAAATTAGAATGATATTGTAACCTCAGAAATTTGAATCAAGTCTGAAAGATGAATTTATGGTCATTGGTTTAGTAACCAACCAAAGCAGACTCCTCATGAGCAACCAATACACGATACACACACTATTTTACCTGATTTTTTTCAATAATCCTGTTCAGCATGAGAACGGCCTTGCTGTTCTGCTCCCATACCATTAGCCAAAAGTGACCAGTCGTGTGCGGCAATGGACCCTGAGTTAAAATATAGTGGCGGTGGGCTTTCTCCATCTGCAAGATGAGTCAAGTGCTTAACAGAGATACACGACGATTACAGCACACTAACGTCTTACAACTCACTCCAACACATGCTCCATTACCTTGATCAAGTTAGCGTTGATGTAGTCACACGGACCTTTCGACAAAACAACTCGACTGTGGTCGTAAGGGCTGACATCTCGGTACCGGTTTAAATTCTTGTTTTGCGATTTCTTTGCTTCCGACAGAGTATAATCGTAGTTTAATGATTCATTTCGTATATGCTATGAAAAGAAGAACAAACACCAAAGTAAAATTTAGGGTGCAAAATCATTCTTGCATAAGATTAGAAAACATACAAATTCAGAGGCAAAAAAAAATCAACAGTTAATTTAGGGTACAAAATCATGCTTACGTAAGATGAGAAAATATATATACAGAGACAAAAAATTCACCAGTTTTTTATACATAGATAATGAGAAATTCTTTCATGAAAGAACTGAAAAAACTCACTAAATGTACTTAGATGGTTTATACAAATAAACTGTAACAACAGCTTCTAAGTTATCTATGAGCTGTTTTTCGTTCACCTGAAAAATTCAACCTTAACAGTCTTTACTGTTTCAAACACCACTATGCAAATTAACATCGCCACTAATGCATTTGTTGGCTTTAGTGTTTTACTTATCTTGACTTTCCTTCAATACTGATTTTCTTTTACATGCACTGTGAAGCTTCACAGTAGCCAAAACTGTGTAGTGAATAGCAACGAAAACAAAATAACACTTAATTATATCATATAACACCAAAATTATTGTTTAAACAATAAGTTAAACTAAATTTACTTTAATGAACAACACTCTACTGAAGATAACAAATTTAAATAAAAATATTTTAGCTTTTTTTACAATAAAATTTAATTTTATGAAGGTAAAAATAATTTACATTTCATTTCAAATGTTTTTTTCCATAGCAAAAGCAAAGAGAAGGAAGAAACTTTTTTTTAAAGTGAATATAATCCTCAGCAGTTCAAGTATTATTAACAGCATCCAATGCTGTAGAGAATGCACATGAAATTGGGTTCACAGGACTGTACCAATTCTGTTCGTTAAAATTTATAATTTCTAGTATGTATCCCAACATGAAATATGATAGTAATTGACGGTGAAATCAAAATTTTTATGAAAACACTAGTCACTGCCCAAAAGCAAATTAAAATCCTCAAGAACGATTTACTATCTTTTCCCCGTGACCAAAGGCTATTCCATCAATTTTTAATACAATTATGTTTATTGTAGTTGTGATAATTAATAGCATGTAACATCTTAACAATTTCAACAAAATTAAATTAAGAAGACTGTAATCATGCACTAATTAGACATGTAAAAAAAGAATTGTTTGTTTTGTATTTGTTTTTTGTATATTATGAAAACTTTGACAGCTATGAAGTGCTATTATTTAAATACTGTTAATGTTTGGGTAAAAATAGTGGTTAATGTACAATATTGACATGTTCTAGGCCATATCCTGGAGAATCTTCTCCAGTACAGCACTTTATAAATAAGTAAAAACAAATTAAAAAACAAAGAAGATATTTTTTCTTTTCAAAGCTAGTAACAAGACATGTTTCTGCATTTAAAATAAGATGCTCTCTTGATAAAACATCATTTAACATTTATATAAATAAATTTAACTTCCATATTCATAAAGAATAAACATTAAGTAACTTAATATAGAAATTTAGATAAATAAAAACAGAAACACAGATATCTTAGATATTTATAGAACATTTTATGTAGTTTATCACCCAGTTGTGATCGAGGTAAGAGACAATTGTTCATCTTTCCATGCCAGATTATGTCACAAAGGTAAAGTGTACAGGTAGACTGATGGCAGGTTTTCTGGCATCAAATCCAAATGATTGACCAAGTTGTACCATCGTCTATAGAAAACCTGGCACAGCTACAGGAGTTAAGTACCTAAAACCTGAGCACTCACAACAAACTACCATACAAAATCTTTTAACAGCATCGCTCTAATTTTGATTACGACAGCTTGTGTTTGTATGCAAGGTCAGAATTTTTTTTATGCTATTCTATGTTTCACATTTGTACACTGCAAGAGAAATATTTGTCTGAGCAATGCTTCGTAACCTAGTGTTACAGCACTAGACATAAAATGATTAGCATCCCAGTCCAAACACCCCAATTTATGATTCCTGTAAGTTCCCCAAATTACTCCAAGCTAAGTAATGATGGTTCTTGAACAAAACCATGGGTGATTTCTTACTTATTCCTTTAACTGCTTAGATCACCAATGTATGCATTCTCGTTTCCAATTCTCGGTAGGGTCGAACAAATATTTTTCACAAGTGAGAAATGTGGCAAAGTTGTAACTTTTCTCGAGGTACTATTATTTCCCCCTCCATGCATTGTCAATGGTCCAGTTCCATCTCATCACCTCTCACCGTCTCTAATAACCCTTCACATAATTTATAGAACTCAAAATTACAATTTTTCAGATTAATATTTTTTCTTTTAGAAAAGCCACTTGAACCAAGAATTATGTATACCTACTCTTCGTTTCAGTAAGCCTACAGGCAGATTCAATACTAGCTAATAGCAGCTCCATGATGAACCTAAATATGTTTTATTACCTACACAAATATAACAGGCAATTTATAACCGCATTACTACCTAGCAACATTCTTTGAATAAACCGTCAAAACATACGTTTTTTATTTCTTTAAATAGACACACAAAGAGGATAAATAACCATAACAAACATATCAAACATGATGAGAACTCTTGAAACCATTTACCTTGCGTGTATATATATAAAAAAAAGTACCACCATGCATTGTTTTCTTTGATAAAACAAATAAGAGAGACTAAATAATTTGGCCCAAAACAGAAAGTGATGAGAGCCATCTAAAAACAAAGTACAAACAAAACAAACATCATAAGTCTATCACATCAATAACAATACTTAAAACTAGTTTCAAAAATGCAATATACAATACAAATGTTACTTTTGCTAACAAATCATTTCATTTTAATCATAATATGATTCCATACACACCTGATATAAAAGCGCCCACGCTCCGTTAGAGTCAATTTCCAAAAATTCTGTTTCTATACTACTTTTTGGAGGACCCGTGCTCATCGTACGACGAAAAAATTATTATTATAATTACTACGGCATACATACACAATTCACAAAAAATGTCAATCCCTTATTTCAACCACACAAATCACAGCCAGCTTTTCTGCCTCTGACAGTCTGACATCTAAAGAATTAACATATTTGTGTAGCCAACGTGGGCATGAGAAAATTCGATCAAAGATAACAGAAACAAATTTACCTAAAACATCATTTCCTGCTTAAAGATAAGTCCACGATTGAAAAATAAAATAAAATTAAGAAATACTACTATAATTATCTGACTCTATTTATAATAGTGGAGTGGTTTATGTTTGTCGTGTAGGAGATTTTATCGGTCGTATGCTAATCATATATTCACTTTCCTTAATTAATAACATAGTATATTTAAACTGCTTCGTTGAATAAAACTTAAAGGCCTTTTCGCAATATGTATTTTCTCTTGGAAAATCTTCCATGACATTAGGTAGCACTATGGAAGATTCTGTGTAAAATTAGCAGAGCATTGTCCGTTTTCATTATAGTTTTTGTAATCGGTAGTGTTCTAATTTCTGTGCAAGGTTTGTAGAAGGTGAAAATTTTACCGAATCAGAATGAAGTGATAGTGTGTGTCTCAAGTGTATCTAATGTTAAAAATGGTGATCTATTTAGAATTCTCTGTGTGAAAGTTTCCTTCATAAAAACGGGAAGCATTCTTTTCACAGACGAGAGAGCCAAACGCCGGATCGTGCATCTTCGGTTTTTTTTTGTTCATTGTAAATAAATATACAACTCATGATAACTACTGGTCAATTAGGTTAGGTTAGCTACATTATAAATACTTTAAAACATTGTGGATGGTTGATTTGGTTCGGATAGCTACATTTAAGATACTGTGAAATCATGTACAGGGCCGGCGCGTCCATATAGGCGAACTAGGCAACCGCCTAGGGCGCCAAGTAGCTGGGGGCGGCGCAGCATGACACATAACAGCTGATATAATATGTTTAACGATTATTGAAACTAGATGAAAATGGATTTTTGTAACAGTTTGGAATGTTTATATTGATATAAGTAATTATTTAAAGTCCACGGTGACCTGTTTATGATTTGTAATAATAAGTAAAAAAGTAAAAAAAAAAAACCCAAACCTGCTTACATTTGATTGTTGACGAAATCTTTGGCTTACGTGATGTATTTTGAGGCAAGAATTTTTTTTTTCGGGGTGTCCGACAGGGGAGGGGGGGGGCGTTAAGGTTTTTCACCTAGGGCGCCAATTTTCGTTGCACCGGCCCTGATCATGTAAACAGTTTCCACCAAATAAATACACCTGTTGTGGTAGGTACTGAAAAAAAAGTGAGCATGAACTTCGGGGAATTTCGGGTGTGGCTCTCTCGTCTGTGAAATGAAGGTTTCCCCATAAAAACATCCATACCTGCTGCCATGGAAGCTTGGCTACCAGTTTTGCTGGAAGTTTCTAGCAGATCCTGCATAAAACATTCCATCGTGTAACACAGGTTTAACCAGAGATTGCTATATTTTATAATTTTCCATGAGAATTATGGAATTCCCCATAGTAGAATGTGTTGTTGGCATGGTTGTTGGCGCGAAATAATGTTTTGTCATACGTATAATGTAATAAAATAGTAAAAAAGAAGTAATAAATATGGAATCATCATTATTTAAAAAAATATATATAACTAATACAAGAGAACTACACGAAAAATAAAGTTCTGTCCAAACATTTTTTTTTATAATTTTGGGAATTATTTCCTGATGTGTTTCTGATTATTTTTTGCTATCCAATGAGTTAAGGAACATAAACTATTTCACCATGGATAAAAATGCTACATTGAGTAAATTATCAATCGGTAACGATTCCTAACCAAAATGCAGTTAAAACTTCAAATTAAAAAATTCTGCATTCTCGCCTATTTTTATTGACTGATATTAACGACCACTAAGTCAATCATAAAGTGGGAATTCCAGTATTACTTAACCATGTGTACATCAACATATGGATTAAGTTTATAATTTTTATTTTGAAAATCGTTAACCCACATTAATTCCATTTAACATGTAAGCATGGTAAATGCCCATGTACCAACATAAATAATTATATATTCAAATTGACGTCGTCCCGACCATGGCCTCTAAGCCCGTGCTCCACACCGCTAGTACCAGATCCCGTTTTCGGAGCACACCCCTAGCCAGCGGGAATGAGTCAGGCGAGCGCCTCGGGCGTGACCCCACTAGACTCAAATAAACTTCAGGGCACGAAACCCCGGGGGCTCGACCCCATAAAACAATTAAGGAACAAGACATTAGGACACAATTATTAATTCACAGGCATTAAGCAAGTGCGTCGTAGCTACTCCGTGCGTGCGGTGCTCGAACCTCATTACCAGTCACCGCGGCTACTGGCCTTAATTAAAGTGCCCGTGACAATGATCGAGTCAGATTAGGAGAAATCCAACTAAAACAGTTCACAGTGAGATAATATTTTAATAAATTTACAGTCGCCAACTTGATGCCAAAATTCAAATAATTAAATATTATAAAACAGTTTTTAAGCCTTAAGCACCCAATTACCAGGTGCTACCCTTTAATTGAGCACCTGGAACGTGTTTTTAGCTTATAATAAAGCAAATTAGTTGATATAAATTTTTGGTGCCGACTCACAAAGGAGGTGAAAGTTTCCCTCCCTTGCGAGGCGGCCATGTTCGGCAGTCTCCAACCACTCCGCGCTGGATCAAGACGTGTGTCCGTGAGCAGCCTTCAATTTGGTTCCACCGATCGTTCACTCTGCACTTGATTTAATAACCAAACCTTTTTTAATTCACTGTTGCTCATGTAGATTTTGCGT
Source organism: Bacillus rossius redtenbacheri (assembly GCF_032445375.1). Classification (NCBI taxonomy): domain Eukaryota; kingdom Metazoa; phylum Arthropoda; class Insecta; order Phasmatodea; family Bacillidae; genus Bacillus; species Bacillus rossius. The sequence goes on from NC_086338.1 coordinate 38,011,668, forward strand.
GTATTTCGCGGACCCGGGCTTAATCTCTACCATTTCCTTGGTGATTCCGCACCGTGCCGCAGACCACGCAACTTACGGCACTGGCCGACTCCAGCCAACTCGTTTTCGTTAATATCGCCGCGCATAAGCCTGCCAGCTACAACCTCACGTAAGTGTAGAATAGAATTTAGGATAACACTCATTGAGCCCTCCTAAGACAATTAACTTTCGGCGCTGGCCGTCTCTGGCGAACTAGTAATCACGTCCCCGCGAGATTGCCACGGCAAATTGACAGTGTTATGTTAGTGTCGTGTTTTGTATTGTAATCAGCGTGTGTTAGTGTAATTGTACAACGGCTCAGGTGCCGCAAAGCGCATTACCATAGCTTTTGTTGCGGTTCTGCCACCGTGTAGTGTATGTGTAGGGAGTACAGCATACGCATACGTACCACCATAGAAGTCTGTGGATTAAAGCCAATTTAATATAAACTGTGTCGTCTACGATTATTCCGCACCATTTCGTCCTCCACACGGCCGAGCGGCCTCACAGCCAAGTCGGGAGTTTCAGGGTAGATTTCCAGCTGCGTCACTATCACAGCCATTTTTGTTTGACGAATGGGATGATTTGAGTTTCCATCAAATATTTTGTATTTTTTGCAAAAGTTTTAAATAAATATATTTTATTGATGTGACTGTTTAATGACAAGGATTCTAATTAATACTTAGTAAACATTTCCAGATGTGGTCAAGCAATAGTTCTGCAATTTTTTGGATGGAAAAAATATAATGGTTGGAATTACAATAGCCAGTCGCCTCCATCTGCCATCCATCCGTCCATCGCTATTTCATTTATGTCAAAGCCACCCAGCTAGCAAAGCGATTTACAAAATGATTTCATCAGGCCTTCAAAATATTTTCCCAAGTGCTACAATCAGTGTTTTTCTCTCAGATATATAGACACATACGCACACACGCTTAAAAATTAGCATGCATCATTATTGTGCACCTACAACAGAATACGACCCGAATGAACAAAATGTTAATAGTCATTTGCAGCGCACAGCTATGCATGGGCTGACGCGAGTCGCGAGAGCACCCGTGCGACAACTGTATCCATAAGCACAGTCATATAGATAGGCCTGGCAACATATAACTTACCTGCATTCTCCATCTGCCTTTGTGAAGCTCGCGGTGGTCGGCTAACAGCGCTAGTATTAATTGAGGTCATTATTAACATTGTGTTAAATGGGCATTTCGTATAAAAGTTGGCCTATTTTTTTACACTTTGTTTAGTTTTAAACATGGGTAACCGTTTAGTAAATTATCGAGTGCTAACGACCTATCGAGCCTAAATATTTTACAACTTGTACTGCATATAAAATATTTTATGGGTTACAAAATTGTCCAACTTGTCACACAAACATGGCAGCGTTAGTAACGTTTCCCATTCAAAATTAATTTACCATACATATTGGAACGTGTTTGCATTGAAAGTTTGAAAGTATGACAGTGATGTTGACCTTCAAATGTTGCTACATTCACTGCTTTTCTACACACACAACTAATGACGTCACACATGTGGTAATTTGGTAATCAAAACAAAGCATTTGTTATGCTGTGGAGGTGGTGAAGACTTTAGGGCTGTTGTGTGTATAGCCAGGCTTTCTTAATAGATTTAATAAATCGTCACGATTTTCTGTGATTTGCTATTATGTGTATTATTGGGAACTGGTAATAAAACGTTGATGGATTTTTACTTGCAAAGTATGGAGTATCGCGACAGTGAAGAAATAGTAAGTCCACATCACCTCTTAATATGTCAATATTTTCTTTGTTTAATTTCACCTTCCCACAGTTCCTAGCTATCTTGTTACGGTTTTGATTTTCTAATATGAATTATGTAAATGCATATTTGAATGTCACCTTCGACCAACAACATGCATATCCATGTCCTTATTGATTCCTGAATAGATTTTAGTGCTTAACTGTTTGCTTTTTTTTAATGCTATGTTTTTTCTTACAAAAAAAACCTGTATTTATGGGCTTTGTTAATTTTTTGTATACAATAATGTGTTCTCATTATTTTCCTGTTTATCCTAAGCCTTCTCCTCCTGGATTGCCTCACATTCCTTGCTGATGTTCATTCCTCATTGAATTTATTACATTCTCAATTATTCTCACTTTCAATGAGTTTCTCTCTCTCCCCCCCTCCTTTATTTTGTTCTTACTCTGATACTTTTTTTTTTGTTCTTTGTGCTCCTCAGCCCTTTCTCTATCCTGTGATGTTTCCCCCCCATCCTTCGACTCACTTATCATTCGGTACAGTTTCATTCTTAAATTCTCTCCACCGCTTCTCTCCTTCACTCACCTAGCAGCTGCCCTTTTAAGGTAAATATGCAGTTGAGCGGTATTTGCAAAAAAAAATGTTAAAAATCCGAAAATACCTTTATTAGATACTCTTCAACTTCCTCTTTTCATTAAAAGCGGCGGAGGTAAGAAATTCCAAATACTTTAGGAGCTATTGAATTTTTAAATTTCATCATATGTAGTTGAGCTGTATTTGCAAAAAAAAATGTTAAAAATCCGAAAATACCTTTATTAGATGCTCTTCATCTTGCTTTTTTCATTAAAAGCGGCGGAGATAAGATTTTCCAAATACTTTAGGAGATATCGCCGTTCTTATTTTGCTATACAAGACCTGTGTAATCAATCGACTGCCATAATTTTTTTATTGGCATGTGTTTGTGAATGCCTAATTAATGAAAATGGTCAATTAGGTCAGGTCAGTTACATTATAAATACTTTTAAACTAAGCGTACATTACAAATAATATGAATTAATTTCAATGGTTCTTTAGTTTTAAAGTATTTATAATGTAACTGACCTGACCTAACAAACCGGGACAAACGATGAACAGTAACAACTCACGTAAAATTGTTTTGTTACTTATTACTTGCGCAACAATAACAAATAAGACTTTAAAATTAGAAACGTTAAAAACTCGCATAAGTTGGAGGCGGTAATTAAACACTGTTTTAAACAATAAATGAACTAAATAATCGCGTATTGGTTCATTTGAATTCACGAACAAACATGTGACATCATTATCCAATAAAAAAATAGATACTCGTAAACAAGAAACAATGGTGCAAGTCACACGAATGCACTGGTATAATTGTGATGAAATTTAAAAATTCGATATCTCCTAAAGTATTTGAAATTTCTTATCTCCGCCGCTTTTAATGAAAAGGGGAAGTTGAAGAGCATCTAATAAAGGTATTTTTGGATTTTTAACATTTTTTTTCGCAAATACCGCCCAACTACATATTTACCCACTGTCTAGTTCTCTAGCACCATACTGTATGAATCCTACTCTGCAGCAGCATACTTAAACAAATGGTTCTCTATCCCCCCACCCCTCCTTTTCCCTTCTGAAATGAAAACCTGCATAATCTCTTGGTTATATTATAGCACAACTACTGTAAACTTTATATTACATATGTACAAAACTGCAGTTTTTTTTTTTTGCTATGACACTAATGGGTAATTATTGGATGTCATAGTTTTTTTAAATGGAAATAAAATTAAATTGGAAAACATGGTTTTCACACACACTACACATGTCTCTAAATTTACCCTAAAAGATGGTTTCTTAATTCCTACTAATTTGTGAAAAATAATAGTTTATAGCTTACATTACTACCTATACCAGCATCAGATGTCCCAGCTTCGTGGAACTAGTAAGTAAATAAAAATGTAAAATATGTTTTCAAGTACTAGCAACATCACTAAACGTACCCTAAAAACATGGTTTCTTAATTCCTACTGGTCCGTGAAAAATAACAGTTTAAAGCTTAAATTACAATACTTGTGTTTACCAGTGATCTTCTATCTCTTTGTTTAGCTCAACTGTAGCCAACTATGTAAAATTAAAATACGCTAATTCTTCCGTTTCATATGTTGAAGTTGATCCCGGGATCCTGAAGGCTTTATCCTGATGGCATGATCATTTTGGCTTGATCCTGTGGTACATGATGCTTTCTGTTTTCATAATTATTTCTTATTTAGCAAGCATCATGTACCACAGGATCAAGCAAACAAGATCATGCCATCAGGATAAAGCATGCAAATAAATTATAGAAATTATATAATAAAAATACTAGAATGATATAAATACAGTTGGTAAAAAATAAATTCAATAAAATTAATTATTTTTGTAAAATAATCTAGATGAATTTTAATTATTTTATAATAGTATGATAATTTATAATGCAAATAAATTATATATATATATATATATAGGAACATAACCTCACTTATATAAATACCCTCGAAAAATCTCTTAATATAAACATAATTTCTGTCACTAATGTTCACAAATAAATGTTTTTAAATAATATGGACAGTATTCAATATCAATCACTAAAGTATATGATTTAAAAGCACATATATAATTTTTATTTGTATGTAGCGTTTTTACATCCTGTCAATTTGTGTTGCATGCTGCGCTTGTATTCTCAAAATTCATTCTCATCATTTTTCATAACAGCCTAAAGGTAAATACAGCCTAAACTCGCTCACATAAATACACTTTAAAAGGTTTATAGAAACAATTTATATCGTTAATATTCACAATAAATAAATGTTTTAAATGATATGGACCAGTATCCAATGTCAATCACTAAATATTTAAAAAACACATGTATCATTTTTTATTTGTATGTAGTTTTTTTTTTTTTTTTTTTCAGTCTGTGAAAATTTTGTTACTTGATGTGCGTGCATCGTAAAATTCACTCATATTTTTTTTCATTGCATGCTTAAAGTAGTATAGCTTCAAAAAAGTCTTGTAATAGTACTCTGCCCTGCTGGAAAATACCATATTGTCAATTACAAATGCCAAAAAATTTGTTATTCATGATGCCCCATTCAATTTCATCAACTTTGTATTGGGACTCTAGCCAAGGCTCTTTTTAAATATATGAAATATTAATGCCCCAATCTATATTTCCTATGAATTTGATTTTTTATCATAATATTTTTTTATATAACATGACTTCCAATATCGTAGTACAAATCTGTACACACAGACAAGATCTAATGGATGCATAACAGTGAAATACATCAAGTTAATTGAAATATACTATTATTTCCCTATTTATACCGTATTGTCTGTTTCTAAAAGAGGATTACAGAACTTATTTCGGTTTGTTTTGCAGGATGGGTTAAAAGCTGAACGCAAGCGTGGTCGGAAGCCAGGCCGGAAAGCGACCGACAAGGTTGACATGAAAGCAAAGTTGGGTGAGTATGAGTACCTATAGTCTGCACCTGAGTGTTGCATTGTGTGGTGCAAGTAGATACACACTCTGTTCAAGGTAAGGTGAGTAAAGATTTTTGACCCGTGGTTCGGCAAACATTCATACTTTTGAAAGTCAAATCTATACTCATAATAAAACTGTTCGAGGCAAAAAGTCTGTTCATTGGATGAAATGATGGGGAAAAAAAAAAAAAAAAAAAAAAAAAAAAAACGTAAGGAAAGATATTGGGTACCAATAATAAACATATGAAAGCTGCCAACCTCAATTTTACCATTTTGCAAAATTCCAGCCCTAAGGGGTATATAAGGGGTGAATATGATTTAAAATAAATAATTTTAACTTTGAATATAATTAAGTATAAAAAAAATTGGGTACCAATAATGGACATACGAACATTACCAATCACAATTTTATCATTGGTAAAAGGAGTTAGGTGTGTTTTTAAAACAAAAAACTTGCATTTAGAGGTACATATTGCTTATTTTTTGCATTTATTAAAATTTGTCTTTTAATGGAGGTGAAAACATGTTAGGTTTTATTTTATTAAAATTGTATATCCAAAACTAATTAAGTAAGGTGTAAATTAAATGCTAAAAATTAATATTTCACTAATATTCAAGATTCCACCCTTAAGGGGTTAAGTTTGGTTTAGAGAAGAAAAAAATGCATATTTACAAATCTACTAGATCTTGGGGTTAGACATTAAGAATGAACAACTAAAATACAGAGTAACAATTTTTTTGTTGTTGTTATCTTTTAACCCGTCATTGGTCGCATTGTAAAATGTTACACCAGTGGTCGCGCATGAGCATTTTGCTCACAGACTTAATTTTACGATTAGATTCGTGCTTAACCACTTTTAAAAGGCCAAATATTTTTCTTATTGCAAATGAAACAACTCTGCTTGTTTAAATGATATGTTATCTTATTATCACATAATTTTTAAAAAAAAGTTTTACAATAATCATTACAATAAATTACTTGGCTGTATAGTGAGTTTCCTTATTCCGGCCTACGAATACATCAACAATAAATGCAGATGTGTTGGAAGCAACAGAAAATCACACATTGTTTTCACAATTTCAAAATTTTCTATCACAAAAATTATTAAATCTACTGAGTCTTTTGAGGGCACACTAATTTATGTTATACATTTGAGACTATGACTAATAGAACACACATTATGCAATAGAGAATTTCTACATCAAAATTAACTGCTTTCATGGAAATTTACATTTTCTAACACCTTACTTTATTAGGATTTTTCAACATTATCTTGGTCAATATTTTGATCATTGGCAGCTGCTTTGTTTTCAGGTGGGCTCTCCGGCAACCATGGTGGAACCACTGTAAATACAAAGCACAGAAAATATATTACATTACTGAAAATTCTAGTGAAAAATAAAATAGAAACATAAAACTATAGAAAGACTACAATTACATATCTTCCTCTGGAATTCCTAAGTGCTTTTCCAAAATTATAAAATCTTTTCTCACTTCTATCCAAATTCAGCTTTTCAACTTCTGTATTCCAAATTAATTTCTTATTTTATACGAAAATCAACAATTTTGTGACAAAATGTTAATATTTACTTGATGTTAATTGATGTTTTATGTAATATATGTTTTTTTTTTTTTTTGTATTTTCAAAAAAATATTGATAATTATAACACAACTTACCTGTTATGGAACATTCAGCGATTTGTTGAAGAGCCAAAGCCACAATTTTCTTCCCCCGATTCATTTCAATAAGTAATACCACGAAACATTTGATTTAGTCTCACGAGAATATATTCCACGACTAAACACAGCACTTTGCAAACCGAACAGTCGTCACAAGTGTAGCAACGCGACTGGTCGCACTGTGAGCAAACTGCTCATGCAACGTGCATGCCTGTAAGCGATATCTTATATCAAGGCCAAGTATCAGTTACATCCTGTCAGCCACCTAGTGACTTAATAAGGAAGGTTCAAAACTCAGCTAGAAAAAAGGACACCCCCAAGCAGCAATAAAAACAATAACAGTAAAACAATATTTCTGAGGGTGAGCAAAATGCTCATAGCGCGACCAATGACGAGTTAAGGGTGTGAAAAGGGAGAAAGCTTTGTTTTATCATATCTTCATAGCAAATAAAGCTGGATGTTAGAAACTTAGCCTGAATAATGTAAATAATTAATTATGTAGAGTACTTGTACCGTTTTTCAATATTCGACCCGAAAGGCAGTGGCAGTAATAAATCATATATCCAAGTAAATTAAGAGTACGGTAAAAAACTGAGCAAGATAGACGCACAAAATTATGATTAAATATCATGTTTTAACCTTTACAGTTATTGTATATTCAACCGCAAAAAAGTGAAAAGGTGGTAAATTTTTTTTATTATTATAAAAGTCTCATCTCTAAAGATAATCAAGTGGGATGTAAGGAAATTATGTGGTATTATTTATAAACATGTGAAATCTTAAGATATTGGAAATGATAAATAAACATACCTGAAGCTACCTTCTCTTATTTAACGTTCCCCAAAGTATTACCTTTTAAGTTGTAACAGTTTTGGAATCAAGATAAATTTATGCAAGATAAATTTAAACTCAATATAAATAAAAATTTGTTATAATTATTTTGGAGTTCACATCTGAGATAAAAAAAAAACTGGTTGAGTTAGAATTTTGTTTGGTTACTTAGTTATGAATTTTTACATTGGCATCCGTGTGGGAAAGGAGGAGAGGGGTAAAATTTTGGGGGTTTTGTTTGAGTAATACTAAACAAACTAAGAATCAACTAATACATTGGATATGAGAATTGATATCAGTAGTAAATAAAAGTGTTAGTGTAAACGATGGCATAAATTTAGTTAAAATTAAACATGTGCATGTTTAACAATCGTTTAAATTGTTTACCTCATGAAATGAAAAGGAGCGAAGTATAATTTCATCAAGGTAAAATATAATCTCGAACACTTAAACAGAAGTTTTAAAATTAGATTCTTAATCTACTATATAAAAATAAGTCGAGTTTTCCTTCCTGATGCTATAACTCCAGAACGCACGAACCGATTTCCACGGTTTTGCAGTCGTTGGAAAGGTCTCGGGCTCCGTGAGGTTTATAGCAAAGAAAATTCAGGACAAACCAACATTTTAAGTAGATGGCGCCGGTGCGTGATACATTGTTTGACAGCTACTCATTGTTCTCTGCTCAGTTAATTTCATGTGACAAACCGGTATTGTGTTCACTGTGAAATTGTGAAAAAAAAGAAGAAAAAAAATAAGTTATTCGTTTCCTAACATTTCAATTGGAAACCATCAAATCAACTACTCATTGTTATCTGCTCAGTTAATTTCATGTGACAAACCGGTATTGTGTTTACTGTGAAATTGTGAAAAAAAAGAAAAAAAAATAAGTTATTCGTTTCCTAACATTTCAATTGGAAACCATCAAATCAACTACTCATTGTTCTCTGCTCAGTTAATTTCATGTGACAAACCGGTATTGTGTTTACTGTGAAATTGTGAAAAAAAAAGAAGAAGAAATAAGTTATTCGTTTCCTAACATTTCAATTGGAAACCATCAAATCAAATACTCATTGTTCTCTGCTCAGTTAATTTCATGTGACAAACCGGTATTGTGTTTACTGTGAAATTGTGAAAAAAAAAGTAAAAAAAAAAACATATAACGTATATTGTGCAAATTTTTATTCAATTTCAACAGCAGGCATTTGTCTTTAAGGTCATAAGTTGAACTGTGTAAATTATGTGGATCGTGCATTTGAGGTTAAATTCACCACTCTGTCCATAGCCCAAAATGCCTAGAGGACGACGTGCCAACATCGGCCGCCGCACAAGACATGCAAGCCAGCAACAAGTGTATTCACAGAACTTAAGCGAAGATACAAAATGTCCAGCGTAGAAATACTGACCGCCATATCCATATCTCACAAAAAGTACATTTGGGCAGGACAATGTCTGTCGGCTCCGCTAGAAAGATATATAGAGAGATAGAGATATAAATAGAAAGATAGAGAGAGTTATAGAGATATACATAGAGAGATAGAGAATTAGAGAGATAAATAGAGATACTTAGTATACGTTAAAAAAATTACAAAAAAAATTTATTGAGGCATTGCAACGCATGCCGGGCATTATCTAGTCTATACTAAAAATTAAAAAGGCCTACGCATAAACAGTTAAAAAATATCATTCTTAAATGGTTTTGTTATTAAATAAATCTTGTTTGCAATTGACAATTTAGCCTATAGTGTTTCTATTGATTTAGTAAAAAATGTTTGGAATTAATCACATACTTTTTTTTATTTAAATGGTATGATTGTAGCAACACACTGAAACTGCGCAAGTAAATTCGTGATTATTAGCTGGTATTTAATAAAAATAACTGTAAAATATGTTGGCTTTTTCCCTGTTCAATTCAGATTTCATAAAATTATTGAACATGCTTGTGTAGGAGATGTAATATTTTTAAATGTGGAGGGATGCGGAAGGACTGGCAAAATTTTTAAATAACTTTTTATAGAGCTTACATGATTAGCCAGTCCACTGCTACGTGAGTGTCTGTGGAAGGTTTAGTAGTCTCCTAGCCGTTTTCATGGGAGTGTTTGTTAGATTATGTTCGTGTACGTATAATTTATTTGTGTGATAAATTTTATATACGTGTTGTACTGTTACACTCATACAGAGTATTTTACGTTAATTGTTTTGGTTAATGAGCATCAAAATTGTTATTATGTTTATGGTATAAAATTAGTACTGTGATATGTAGAAACAAATTTTGCTCTATGACACCTGATATATCTTTGGTGAAATGAAAAGAAAACAATTGTTATTATATTTATGTAATGGAGAGGAGAATAAACAGAAGAAAATAAAAGTGTGTGTTCGTTTGGAATTGTGATGATTATTTTATAAAAGATATAAATTGTTATAAATTTGGTGTTCCAGACTATATCAATAAGGACCTTTATTACTCACTCAGTGGTCTGAAAGTAAGTGGTTTTATGCTCGTTACGTAAGTAGCTAAGCCGGCGCAGAAAATTTTAATATTCATCAAATCAATGAAATAAATTTAAATAGTTACTGCTGAAACCAGTACAGTGTTTATATTAATGTTGAATACTGAGTATTTATTTAAATTTTTTAATTTGATTGAATTTATTCTTTCCCAACCGTATTTATAATATCACTCCAGTCCTCTTATTATTATACGTCTATTAATTATTTGAATGCAAAATTAAAGTTAGTTTTTTACTACACAAAGTAAGTATAACTTCTAATGCACTTACATAAGTATATGCGCCCTTTTTTTTTCTTACGCAATTCAGCTATCATAGTATGAATGTTTTTTTGCAGCACCTGTCAAAAAAATCTCATCTTATCCTTAACAGAGTGATTGGATCATGTCCAGTGTGAATTTTGCCAAACATCACTTGTGCACGCACTGGAGATGTGTGTAACAGCTCTGTTGTCATAATGGCTTGAAGAACTCTCCTGTTAATAGGAGACAACTTCATTTCAGAGCGAAGTCGCCAGAGCGCGCGTGAGTGCAGGGCTCGCAAGAAGCTGAGGTATCAGTATTTGGAGGAGCTGGTGGCTGACAGGGAGAAAGCCGTCTTTGCATTGCAGAAAGAACTGGAAAAGGTAATTCTACCAAAATAGGTTCAGATTAATGAGAATTTTTACCTGTTTGTCGGTTTCGTTTGTATGTCCGATTGACTGAAGTTCAGATGGTAGACGAACAAACCTTGATGGATCATTTTAAATAAACTTGATTATAAGAAAGATCAGTTCTACCCAGGGTTGGCTGGTTTAAACCATGGTTTAAATAAAGAGTTTTTTTTTTAACCCTAATGGTTTTTTTAACAATGTATTTTTAAAGAGAATAATAAAAAAAATTTAATGAAAGGTCTAATTACACTCTAATAACAATACTTTGCTCATTAATGTTTCTTGTGATATATGAACAAATAATTATATACTAATCTAGATTTTATCATTTAAATTATCTGAAGTTTTAAATTATACCCAGCTAAATACTCCTATACGATTAAATTAATTAGGCAATTAATTGTATTCAAAAGTGTAAAAGAAAAAAGAGGAAATAAATAAATTTATTATTTAAAAAATAAGTCTTTTTTTATGGGAAATCCCTGACGGTACTGTAAATTCTCTTTCTGTGGGAAATGCCCGCTCTGGAGAACCAATCCTCTTCCTGTGGGGAAATACCGGTATATATCTTACTGTTCGGCTTTTCGGCAAAGTAAAAATAAAATTACAAAAATACCATTTTCGAACACTAGAGATGTTCCTGTATTTACCCTGAAAACAGCATTAATAAATTTCTACTAATATCTGATAAATCACATTTTTTAGCTCACATTTCAATACCTGTGCATTGCCACTGGCATTAATTGTTTACCTGTGTGGCATGACGGTAAGGGATTGTTTTACTAAGTAAGTAATTGCCAACTGAAGCTTAAGTTACATAATGATATTTATATTATGATAAAAAATGATGTCATGAGGTTAACTAAAGAGTTTCACTTTATGTTTCAGTACCGATCGTGGGGCAAAGCGATGGACGATGGGCGAATCCCTGATGGCCTGCACGAGCTACTCGAAGAGCTGGGCGCCATAAAAAAGGAGAAATGAGATTTTAAGCAAGCATCCTCGATGTAACTTGGGTTCATATTCCATAGTCTCTGCAACAAGGAGGGGGGCCCCCGACTGAGTCCGCGATGGGAACAGGCGCGCGTTGCGGTCAAGTCCAGAGAGCTGAGGAGTGAAGCGTCGAAGGCGACAGAGGCGGTGGTCAGTAGACATGAATGTTGCATCACTTAAAACCACTTCAGTTAAAGCTTTACGACACCAGCGGTCTAGATGAATGCACATTGCTAGTGACGATTCAAGAATCGCGCGGGGAGCATGAGGTGGAAAGTGTGGATAACTTATTTAACTTCTACATAACAGGTACATCATTACACCACTACCATCAGATTACCAGCTTTGAGCATCTTTGGCTTCAGTTAGACCTGCCAGAACCCAGAAGTCTCCCAAAGTGTGCCAGGAGATGGAGATGGCATTTGAATAAGAATATTCCCTGACAGAATATCAGGAGAAAAACAAAATCTCAAACTTCAGTGGGAAGTAAAACTTTAGGTGCCCTTAGATGTCCGCTTTAACATCTATTTTCTTTTAACTATTTCACACGATGGATAACTATCTGATGTACGGCATTACAGATGAAGAAATTAATTAATTTTTAAATGAAGTTGTATATATGTAGCTATCAGTAGGTACTGCAAAATTTTAAGTAAGATCAAATAAATTTACGTTCTTATCACTGTGACCTTTACTTAGAAATTCACAACTTATCTTAATTTCCTTGCCCCGATTTTGAGAAAGATAAGGGGTGGGGGGACGTATACTGCTGCTTTCTTCTGTTATGCCACTGCCAGTAATTGTAGGGACTTGGAACAAGGATAATGTGTCTAGTGAGAGGGGTAATCAAGATCACCAAAAGATTATCAATCACGTTACTATTCATAGCTTAAGAAACGTTAGGTGTTTATGATATAGACTGGCATTTTTTTTAAAAATGTAAATAACTTAAAGTGAATTATTGCATGCCCTATAGTATTAGATTGAAATTCGGAGAAAATATAGTTGCTAAGCAGTATATGTGTATTGTACTTGAATGTTGCATATGTTTGTTTATGGTCCTCCTCCAATTCATCAGTTATATTCCTAGTGCCAGAAAATGCCTGTAGTTTATGATGGCAATGCTTGTAGGATTTTATAGTGTAAAATATGATAAAGATGGTGCAATTTGTAAGTGTAAGGCAATGCAATACCAAGTAACACGTTTTATATCTGAGTGAATTCCTGCAAAGGATGGTAATGCGTAATGTACAGAAGCGTGGACTACCAACAAACTCATAGGTTTGGCAAATGGTGTAAAGTGTAGCATTTCAAAACATGTTAAGTGAAGACCACTAAGCTAACAAAGACTCATTTAGCCATTAGAAACCCAAGTTATGTATAACATCAGGTTCCGTATTTACATCCTATCTAAAAGAAAATGTCCCTAAGAGCATATAAATGAAAGAAACAAGCATTAAGCAATGAAGTGAATGTGGTGTATGGATTTACATGGTTGACAAAAATTTGCAATATAAAATCCAGGTTCGTAGTATAATTATTCGAAAGTTGAATTCAGTTAAGTGATTGTGATGCAATAAGTCAAAACAGTATTAAGAATGAATACTTACTTAACTTCTTACAAATAGCATGTAGCATAAAGTGGTGACAAGTGCTTAAATAGTGAAACATTTTTGGAAGTGGTTATTAATTGAAACAAATCACATAAATATGCATTTACCCACCTTCTGTTGCTGAAGCTAAGCATTAATTCACAGTTTTCAAAAGCTGACTATACTACAAAACAACGTTATAGAAATTGCAGGGCAGGTCAACTAAACTGCAAAACCATGCTGGACATTATGCAAATTTTGTCATATTAATACTGCTTACTTTCACGACAGTGACTTGCTATTATACTGGGATACCTTGGAAAGTCACGCCGCCTATTAATAATAATTATAAAAAGAATTATAATTCTGTTATAAAGTGGAACTTTAAAGGGAACTATCTAGCACAATGTTAAGTGGGGATTTACCATTGTTACGTACCATCAAAGTACACACTAGTTCAAACTTAAAACATAATATGCATGTGCAAATTTGGGCTATAGTTTTGATTGCTATGTTTTTACCATATAACCATACATCGAGGATGTGTTGAAAACTTCAGTGCTTGTGTAGATATTAGCTGCTACTTTGTTTCTATCTGTAGAATAATTGCAGAGCAGATAGCAATGTAAAAATGTGTACTATAACTCTGTGAATAAACCAACCAGTTTTTGAGTGCTGCTTATAATTTACTTAAATGTGATTCCTTGCTGACAGGAATGAAACTTTGTGGGCAATTTAACTCATTTACAGGAGGAGGTCATTGCAATGATGGAAAACTGGCTTGTAGAAAAGAAGCTTCTCTGCCAATAATGTGGACCTTTCACTGCCAGATATTTTGTAAGCCTTCAAATCTAATTTAAAGTGAAACAAATTGAGATGGTCTCATCATTAAACCATATTTACACTTTTTCTCCCCTTTAGGGATGGAATTCTGTATTTAGACATATCATAGTTTCTAAGTCAGCCAAATAGCTTTCCATTTAAAAAAAAATTCTTCAAAATTCATCCAGTAGTTTTCAATTGATGCTCGGACAAACAGACAACAATTTTGAAAACTATATTTTTGAGTAATGTAAATAACCATTTGCAATAGATAGAGCCAAGATTATATGGTTTTATGCGAAATCGCGAATTTTCACGCGAAATTCATCCCAAACCGCGAAAAATGCGAAATGTTTTCTAACCACAAATAAACACCTCAATATTGATTTAAATCGTTAACTACCGACTATTGGTTGATTGACAAAAATTCCGTAACTGTTTGTAGAAGAAATGGTCGTCATCCAACTGCAGTGTGGTGGTTATTTAATGCGTTAATTATTCATCTTAAAAAATTACAAGATATCACAAAAATTGACGATTTCACGAACATAAAAAGATCGTTATCGGAGTTAGGTTAGGGTTTTTAAACGCATCTAGCCACTAGAGATCACGCAATATTAACAACTGACGATCGTAAACTTAAAATTATCAAGTTAACAAACACAACAACGTGAAAAATCTCAGCGCCTTGTTTGCTGTATCCTTTGAAAAATACACGTGAAAAAAAACTGCATTCATTAAATAAATACGTATGAAAATAAAATAAAAGCGAACATTGATATTTAATGATCACTTAATATTTAATGAAATTTCACTGTAACGCAATTTTGTGTGCTTGTTGAATAAGCAGTTTACCGTGAAGCCTTCATTTTCATTTCACACTTCACAGGCGAGAGTGCCAAAATCGTAACATAATCGAAGTTTTCCGATCGCTAATGAAAAAGCACCATATTGCAAGGATTTATTTATTTTACGGTCATTAAATATTTTAAATAACGCTTACATACCCAACCCTCCCGGAAAATAAATAAAAACATTTATTTCACTGACCTGACATAACCTAACCTTTTACTTCGGGTTGAGTATATGGCTCTCTCGCCTGTAAAAAGTAGGCTTCCCGCGGTTTATTTTTTCGCTAAAACTTCAGTAAATACTAGTTTTTGGTACCTCCGGGCTTTGTTTACAAATGATGTGCATAAATGAAAGCTAAATTTCTTAATCATGCCGAAAAATAAAGCTACTGAGGCATCACGTGCTGACGAGTTTAAGAATGAGGGATTATATGTCAGTGACGGAAAAATACTTTTCTGTAAATATTGTAATTGCAGTTTGGAGCATGAACGTAAGGACACGGTAAACAAGCACATAATTAGCGACAAACATGTAAAAGCTAAACGATCCCCATGCACTTTGAAACGACAGCTTTCTATCCCAGAAGCAGGAGTGGCGCAAATATGCGCAAAAAAAACAAAAGGAAGATTTTGTTCTCGAAACTGTTGAAGCCTTTGTAGCTGCAGGTATTCCTCTTGAGAAACTTGACAACAGCAAGCTGACTGCATGGATGCAGAAGCATGTAAGTGGTGCTGGTGATCTTCCAACAGCGGATTGGATGAGGAAAAAGTACATTCCCCTACTTAGAGAGAAAAAAGAAGTGGACATCAAGCATCAGCTCTTGGGGCAAGATGTGGTCATACTCGCAGATGAAACCACTGACAAGAGTAATAATTGTGTTTTCAACATCTTGTTTAAAATTCTGAAACCAGGTGCTGAACAAGATGTTATCTTAGGGGCTTCTTGTGTCCTTGATGCAGCAAATGCTGTTTGTTGTTCTTGGGCAGTGATTGATGTATGCTTCAAATATGAAGTCAAGGAAGAAAACATAATTGCGTATGTTACAGATAGTGCCAGGTACATGACAAAATCTGCTGGTACCCTTGAAGGTGTATTTGGTGACCACATGTACCACATACAATGTTGGGCCCATAAAGTAAACAAAATGAAAGCGGATTATCCTGAATTTGCAGCTGCTGCTTTAAAGTTAATATGGATACCTGCAACGAATGTGGACTCAGAAAGATCTTTTTCTAAGTATTCTGTAGTTGTAAGTGACAGAAGAAGATCTGTAAAACCAGAGAATGCTGAACTGCTGACAATGGTGGCTTTTTCCTGAGCTTAATTATATTGCATTTATAGAACAAAAGTTTAACTGTAGTTTCTATTTTAATTAATTTAGACTCTCTCCTGAACTCAGGAACAGTACTTACCTGCATAAGAATACTAAATATTTTAGTTGTTAATTTTTTATGTACTCTCAACATAGTATTGTTTAATGTGCATATTTTAAGTCTCTAAGCACGAATTATTGAAGCATTTGATCAAGGCAGCTCTGCTAGGTGTGTACATGTTATTACATGTGTTTTAATTTTTTATGACGATAAAGACGAAATCCACAATTCTTAATGACGAAAAGTCCTTTTTCATAACACCATAAAATCTTGGCTCTAGCAATAGATGTTTCATCGTTTCAGCCAATATACGCATCAACATATTTATTTAGGCCAAAACTACAGTTCCTGTGAAAATTATTCATGAAATATTCAATTAGAACTTCTGAAAACACCCAAATACAGTACTTTCAGTAACAAATAAAAGTGATCAACACAAAAAAAAATGTTATTCATTATTGGTTACTAATTTTTATGTTTACCAGAGTTTCCTTTTTTTTTTAATATGAATATTACGCCACTGAGATTTTGCCTTGAGAGACTTCTACACAAAGTTTTAACAGTTGTGATGTATCCTCTTGATGGAGAGTGTTGAGAATGGAGCATTGACTGGATGGATGGGGAAACCCACCAACCACGACATTTATCACGTTTCACACTTGCGAAAGGAAACCCAAATCACTTTGGTAGGGGAAGGGAGGACAGTGATTTGACCATAATGGCCCCTCCCATATCCAAACTAATGTATTGTAGGATGGTTGCAATTTATAACTTTAAATAATGAATACAAGGCAACAATACTTTTAATTACACGCTAAAATCTTGTCTCTAACAATATGGCTGGCATGGGAATTTATTTCATAGTGTTTTGTTTCCTAAATACCAAATAAATAATTTTATAACCACACCCACAGCCATGCAAACTCCGAAGTAAAGTACCCAGTTATTGCTACCAAAAAGTGTGCCTTTACTACAGTTCATGGACATAAGCCAATTTTTGAAGTAATTTAAGCTATAGCAGATTTTCATAACTGAAGTTAACTTTGATAATGACATCGTGGTAAGTTAAAGGAATCTGTTTTAATTAGTGCAATGCACTATAATTAAATAATCACAGAGGTAAATTGTATATTTAAGACCAAAATACATATGACTCAGACAATAACACATTAAATTAACATGATAAACGCACACAGCTATTAATATAAATATGTAAATGCTGGTAATATGAAGTTACCTTTGATAAACAAAAATAACATCATAGGAAAGAAAATCTAAAAAAAATTAACTGCAAGTAGCTACAATGTTAAGTAAATATATACTTAACAAAACAATTTAAAATAATTTTTTTTATTGACAGTATTATTCAATAAATAATGGACAAAAAGTATTGTACAACATGCAAATAGTTTTGGTATTTTCATTCATGTAGTACTGGAGTCAAATGGTTTACAGAGGCCCAATGCTGGGAGATGGGGGGGGGGGGGGGGGGAGTTGACACGACTTAGAATTTAATATGTTACATACACACAGAATTAAAACTTATCTCAATTTATTATTCTTAAATTTAAAAAAGTATCACATAATACACACTGATGCATTTGTTTGGAGAAAAATATGTACTGTTAACACACTATGCTTACATTATCTGTTTTTTGCTTGTGCATTTTTTCTCTAAATGCTGTTAAGTTTGTACACTGAAAGAAAAAAATTACAGCAATGAAGCCCAGTCTTGCAATGTACTTGACGAGAGATGACATCTCATCTCTCATTAAGTGCCAAAAGAGTCATGAATTGTACGACACAATGCATTAGAAAATAGCTAAGGAAAAACAAGTATGCTGACAACGGTTGAACAATAAATTAGTATAAATTTGCTGTTTTTAAAATAGCTTTTTCATTGTCAAGAATTTTTTTTTTTTTTTTAACATTTACTTGAGCGATTCACAATACGTCCTGAACTGTACATAACTGAGTGTGAGTCACAACATGAAATTCCCCTTTTCACCTCCAACTTCCCTCTATCCGACTCGCCACAAACTCATTTTGGAATTAGGATACTTGACATGGAGCTGACTACAGGGGTTTTACAATATTACTTCTGTATTTAGCTATAGGATTACTGGGACCTAACCAAACACATTCTTTAAGAAGAGCGTGCTAAAGAAAATACAGATAAATTACTGTACTAGCACCCTGACTGCTGCTAAATTTTATCATCCTGTAATACTTCGTCAGAAGAATTTAAGATCAGTAGAATACGTAAAAACAGAACTTTGCTTCTTTTTTTTCTTTTCACCCCTTTAAAGTAGGTACAATCATTTGTTAAAAGACTTCTACCCCCCCCCCCTCCTCAATTTTAATTTAATGTATATTTATACATTTACAACGAAAACTTTAACTAAAGATTTTATTCAATTAAATGCTTTTATAGTATCAAAAATATAAACATTCTTTGTATATTAACATCAAAAACCATTTATAAACATTATAACATTATACCTGAAGTTATTTCTTACATTATATAAAGACTAGCTAAAGCCACAAACATATATTAACTTAAACACCATCTTGAGGTTTACCATATTTTGCTACAATTTAAATTTTGAGTTATTTATCCACACTTTTGGCATGATAAGTATAAATTGTATCTTCAAAAGCTTTTATACCTTGTTGCAGTAAAATGTTTATTAGTAGACAAGCCTGAATCAGGCAGGAAATACCCAATTATTCTGAAATTTAAAAAAGTATCACATACTAACACAGTAAAAAAAAATATCACATCACTACATGAAAGTAACACAAACTGATGCATTTGTTTGGAGAAAAATATGTACTGTTAGCACACTATGCTTACATTATCTGTTTTTTGCTTGTTAAGTGTCAAAAGAGTCACGAATTGTACGACACAATGCATTAGAAAATATAGCTAAGGAAAAAAAGTATGCTGACAACAGTTGAACAATAAATTATTCCATATAAGCTACCACAACTACGTATTATAATTATCAAACAGGTCCACTTAAGTTGACTTCAACATGTAAGGTCAAAAAATGTAATATGAAAGCTTTATTATGGGCTGTGGCAAAATATATAAAAAATACAAGATGGTGAGTTCTAACTTCCCTTGCTTAACCTGGCTCTCATGCATAAAGTAAGTTACAGGTACATTATTTAATGTAAAACAAAGAGTTGTAAATGTAATTATATGTTAAAATTTAAAAATAAAATCATTCCAATCAATCAAACACTGTGGTATCTTAATAAGACTACATACATCCTAGACTACATATGCACTGTTCTCATGGCCATTATACACAGGCCCAGCCACAATCAACATAGTATGTGATAAGCCCTTTCAAAAAAAAAAAAACCAACACAGCGACCTGGCTACAACGAACATGAACCTAACCACGTTCCTTGGTTTACTTTGGTTGTTTTAGCCTTCGAAAAATTAATGTTGCAGTAGTTATCAGAGTGTAATTACACAGAAACAATCACTATTAACAAAATATAATCCTTAATAGCACAGGAATTTCACAATCAAACACAGGAAAAAAAATTTGTTCTCCATTTCATTGGACTGTGATGTTTATAGCTAGCTCCTCATGCAATGTACAATTGTTGCTAGTCAGATAGAATTACATGGAGTTCAACTGTTATGTATAATACAGTGTTATGCTACTGAAAAGCTTACGTTGATTGTGGCAGGGCCTTAAACAATACTGATGATTCTTCAGCCCGACCCTAGACTTGCCTACGGCCCAAAACAAATCTGTTAATGGAACCAGCCTGCCAGGACGCGTGACTTATTCATTCTTCTGAGACGTTATGGGTTATCAACTAAAATTTGTTTAAACATAACCTGACTGTTCTTGAAGTAACTCATAGTAACAAGTTTGACTAAGTAAACACTGAATAGTAAACGACATAAGACCATAAGGTGAGTGCTGAATATCTATTTTGGGCCACTGAAACTATAAACAATTAACATAATGGGGGTGAGAAAACCTGGGTATTTCATTTTAAGGCCCGTTCTACAATGACAGGAAAACAGAGACATCTCACGGAACAGAGTTTCTACAACAGCATGCAGACGGAGACCGACCCGTACGGATTAGCTCGGAAATGCTAAAATCTTCTGTTTACGATGCTCTGTGTGACCTATAGAAGCTGAGAATTTGAATTTAGTGGTAGCCATGTTTGTTTGTGTGATAAATATTTCAAAAATTGTTCGAGTACAAGAATATTTAGTATTTAATTATTAATTTATAATTTATTTTTATCAAATATGTAAATTCTGCCCATGCTATGATCTCGAAGCATAATAGATTTTTTTTTTAAATAAATTAATATTTTGTAATCTTGCATTGTGGAAGCAGATGCAATAGTGAAATGTTCTGCAAGATCAGTCTCCATTTACATGCTATTGTACATCGGGTATAAAGCAAAGTCAAAGTTAACATAGCCAAAAAAATTTATCTAATCAAATTTTGAATCAAAGTATTTTTTTTACTATTACTGTAGTATTTGCTATGGGATGACTTTATATGCATAGCTGACTTCAGATACACCCCAGATTAGTTATAGTTAGCTGAAGTAATTTTACACCTCATCTAATCACACAATATGTTACTCTTCAAAAAGGTTTTCCGAACTTAATTTCCCAATGACAAGGAAATTTGTTAAGTTGTTAAGAAGGGTTCACTGAAAAAGAATTCACCAAAAAGTTAAAAATCTTATTACCATCTTGCATGGTAAAAATAGTTTAACATCAAACAAACCATTTGTTTGTAAATTATTACAAATTTATCTCAAAAAATAACTAACAAGAATTATTAAAACTGACTATAAAATTATAAATGACTATATCACAGTAACCATTGCCATGAAAATCAAGCAACTTTTCCAACGAAACACATTACATTTCACTCTCCGATTTGCGATCTTACATCTACGTACTACTGTTCCACAAAATGATAGGATGTGAAAAGTATGAACTTCTGCACCACCACAAATGCACCAACATCTAACCACTCGACTACTTTGTTAAGTTTTTGGGCTTGGGAAACACTGATTTAAACCATCATTGCCATGGTTACCTCCACATTGACGTGGTTTAGAGGCTACGCCCCTCAGAGCCCGGTGTGACTCCGCATCCTTCCACCCCTTGATCACCTTTTGACTCTCCACCCACCAACGTCACACGTCAAACCTCCCGCTGATGACACATGTGTGACATCACAGATTCGCCTCACAATAGTCAGTGCCTGGTACCCAAATCAAGCGCAATTAATTAATTTTAATTACTTTATTTTGCTATGTTATTTTTATATTATCTACATCTAAAGACATGACTTTAATTCTATTCATTTGTCTCCAGAAGGTCTCTGATGTTCTAAACACACCCCTGATAAATATGATAATCTCATACTTTTCATAACATTATATACAACTAATATGAAGGATTAATTTGCTTAATATTATGTCCTAATTTTTGTAAAGGGGTTTATTTCTTCTGCTTTTAAAGTCTGCAGCATAGTTTTTAGTTAACTCTGAATGGTTTTTGTGTCTTGTCGTGGGGACACCGCTTAGCGCTCTCACCCCCAATCAATCATTACCACCTCGTTGAGTCTGGAAACGCTAGCACTTCGAAGAATTCAAAACTGTGCGTTACTGATAACGTTAATTCTGTTTAAACTTTAATCCATAGTAAACTCTTTCTGATATCCTCCGGGCCGTCTAGGGAGGGCAACTGTTTAACTTAATTAAATGCAAAACCTCTCAGGGACATTGAAACCAACGCAAAGATATCATCCAGCCACATGGGTGCACTGAACTACAAATAAACTGATTTGTGCCACAGAGCTTTCTACCAGTATTCTCATTGTTTATTTTTAGTATTTATGTTAGCTGTCATGAAGCAAGTAATAAAAGACTTGACTTTAGCTATGTTTTTTCTCTTCGACCACACGAGAGTGCGCGGAGATCTAGAGGCGTGTGGAATGCCGCAACAGCCCACATGGTGTTAACATCTAGCATGTCTGACGCTGAGAGTCGACTAGATTATTTGCACAAGGCACTAACTAGGCTATGTCACGCCCTGAGCGGAGAGAGCACGCTGGGTTGGTGTGCCTTTAAACATATGGTGACGCCCATATAAAACGCCACGCCGACGCACTGTCACAAACTAATTCCTGGCCCCACATCCACACAACGCCAACAAAAATATAAAAAAATTAATCAACTGCAAAAATGATTTTGTCAGCTAAAATGAGGATAAGAAACTTTCAAATGAAACCAAACAACGTGGCGCCCTAGAAAGATGATGCTGAGCACAAACACAGTGGTTTGAGTGTTGCTACACCTGCTGACGGCCCGAGTGGCACCGACGTCAGATCCTTGGCTTCACGTCACAGAGCCGATGCGCGTTGCTGTCCGACCACTCCAAGAACCCGCTCCCGACTGCGACCACGCACCTGAGCAAGTTGAGGGCGTCTCCGTCGGCCGTGTGAGCGTTCTCGGCCGTGCTGCCGTCCAGGAACTCGTACACGTCCGTCAGCTTGAAACTCTTGGGCTGGGCGCCCGCCCCGTTCGGCGGCTCAACGAAATCAAGACGTTTCCTAAACTTCCTCTTGTTGCTGATGGAGTCGGTGGTGTCTACACTTCCCGCAGGTTGAACGCCGTCTCCACAGCCCCTACCAGCTTTGTTCCGTACGGTTGCTTTAGGTGTGGTTTCATTCTGTTGTTGTATAAGAGACGTACTTGGACTGTCAAAACACGCAGTTTTCCTGCTTTCGTGTAAATTAGATCGCGCAAGTCCAAAAGCGATTTTTTCGACATGTTTGGGTGTAGTTTCATTTTGTTTTTGCACATCTTGACTGTGTGGGTGAATATTTTTGAAAGGAGTTGTACAAGTAACAATGTGCGCCCCAGAAACTGTAGTAGCCGTACGATCCTCCACCTGACTGGGCAACGTCCGGCTTACGGCAGAGCTGGGGTCATTTTCCAACTTAACTAACATGTCAAACAAAACTCCATCATATTCGTCTTCCAATCCCGCGTTTGCAGATAAGGGATAGATTCCTAAATCAGAGAGGGCCATTGGTTCTGCCTTGTTGCTCACGTGATCACAGCCATTATTTACAGGTGACTTTGTCTTCTTAGGTGTAAGAAGTTCTTTAAAACATTTATATGAATCTGCACACAGCAGATTATCTGGAAGAACCTGTACAGAAAATAAAAATAAAACTTATTAAGGGTTCCCTGATGAATTTTTAATTTTTTGTTAGTTGCTGATTTTTAAGAAGAAATATTATTTTGAAAATAAGATTATAGGAGCAATATTTTTTTTAAAGACACCTACGTAGTTGCAAGAAAATTCAAAATAAGTACTCCACAGATTGCGTTTCAATGAATACATGTCCACATACTTATTTGTTTACTGAATCAGTTATCAGTCACAAAAACTTAAACACACCACAAAACAGTTAACAGAATGTCCACAGGTCACGAAGCTCTTGAAAATCTCCACCAAGAATAACAGCAACTGTGCTAGAAGTCACAAAACTCTAATTTCCAGCAGCCTTTCTTCTTACTTGCATTTTGTTTTTTGAATGTGTACACATCTAAGCTCTCAGTACACTGCATTAAGTAGGGGTACATTTCGTGAAAATGGAATTTGTTAACAAGATAGCAGACCCACGTATAGCAACATAAATACATACATAGTCACTTTCATAAATATTAGGGGACATACCATACGTATTGGTGGGCTGAATGTAACTTTATGATAGTGAAACTATACTGGAATATGTTTGCTAAAGTAAAACTGTCATGGTAAAAAGTAAATTCCTAATAAAAAATAAATAAGAAAACTGACATTACAATGATTATAATATATAATATGTAATGTGTGATTACATAAATATGTATTATTTTGTATGGTTACACAATTTATTTTATAAGATCTGTTTAAACATAACCAAATCTCGGAACGAAATGGGTGATAAGAGAACGGAACTTTGACAAAACATTTTAGCATATTATTTCAAACCATGCAGTTAGTTCAGAAATAATTGATTCAGTAAATTGTCTCACTTTTAATTTTCTTGTCATTGTTAGAAATATACTTCATATGTATTACATGTTATATATTACTGTGGTTTTTTTTTTGTAACCTTAATTCTTTTCCACTTTTGGTTTCGGATTAAGCGGACAGATTACCAAAGTTCTAAAATTGTATTGTACATATGCATAATGTCACATTTGTTCCCATTCATTTATACAAGTTTTCATACTATACAGTGACTGGAATCCATGGAAAATTGACATCGGGATTTAAACCAGAGCCTTCTGCCATGTGAGTCCTGTGTTCAGACAGGATTGAAAAAAAAATTTATATTTGAACACGTGTAAGCCTGTTCAGAAAAACTGATATTACTACGGACACTAACACACTGACATATGGGCCTACAGTAGTAGCCATAAGCAACGTGGCTTCTCACACAGTTGAAATTGCAGGTGTTGTGACAGCTACCTTGCATTACCCAAAAAAACATACTGCCTTTGTTGATATTTTATAAGTTTTTTTCCAAATTTCGGGGACGTGTATACATCCGCCACTGTACATAAAGTGGGGCTATATAACCCAGTATCCCATGATGTTTCCTGCCAATATCAAAATGTGTGACGTCACTGTAAACTATTTTTGCAAAAAGGTTCATCAGCATCACACAGAAGCATTCATAAAACAAAGATCTAAAAACAGCTTGAGAACATACCTTGTTTATCCTTTTGAGCTCTGCCTGCAACACAGGAAAATCAAATCGGTCTCCATTGTGTGCGACCAAGCACACAGGAGGTGGCAGTCTGCGCAAGAAGCCTTCCATAATGCTGACCGTATCACAGTCAAACGGCTTCTGTTCTTGTAGCAGCATGTTGTCTAACCCTGTCAAAACAACAACATTATTATATCTTCTGTTACTTTCCCCCTCTCCCCCCGACTCTTTCAGGTGTAATATTATTCCCCTCTTGTCTATGTGTCACAAACCATAACATCGTAAACGTCTGGTATCAAAAAGTAAAATAGACCCAAACGAAATACATCAGCATTGTTGAAGGTTGGTACATTACTTAATTAATAATGAATATCTGTTACCACGCTGAAGTAGTTTATTTATTTAAATAGATTACGAGAAATTTTATCAACCACAAAAATACCATAGATTTCAATGCTTTGGTGGAATGCGATTATGGAGTGTTAGAAAATTGTAATTTCTAAAATTGTGCCTCTGGCATTATTAGTCAAATGCAGACATGACAAGATTCTTCAGCACCATTCTGCTTCACAAAGCATGAACACAGAGGGTAAGCAAGTCTCCCATCTACCTGCACTGTTTCAGCTCTTACTGTAAAAAAAATTAACTTAACAAGCAAAACAACTAGTGGACGTGAGTGGCCTTTCTGCTCGCTCCGCCCACACTCCAGAAAGCAGAGTGGAACAAATTTGAGATTCAAAATGTAAAGAGAAAGGAGGAAATGGGAGGAAATAGTGGGGAATGTATTTGTTGATGGCGTTGCAGCTTTTCGTAAAAAGACAAACTGACAAACAAAATAATCTCTCTACAATTAACAAAATGTTGTTTATTTCCTCTGGAATATCATGACATTACAGGCAATTTTCTTGGCCTGTAACTGACTTTACTTAAAGCTGGATTGTTAATGTCATCAAATCAATTCTGCCATATCAATGTCCATATGTAGATGTGAAGCTAAGTATTCTAAACACCTTCTGCTAAAGTGCAAATGATGGCTGTAACATGGTGTCCACGTAAACTTGTAATAAATTTTCCATGACCAAAATTAGAAATTGTTCCGACTATTTTTGATGTGTAACATCTTAGCTCTCTGTATATGGCATTTGGCAGGAGTAATTTCGTGAATAAGAAACAGGAATGCATTAAAATGGTGTTGTGTCTGTGCGGAAGTCTCAGAAAACTAAAAAAAAATGGCAGATCAGCATAATTAATTCTTTTTTTTTTTTATAGTTTAAAAAAAATCATGGTTACCCAGTCAAAGAACTAACCACGATGGCACTTAACTTAGATAATAGTACAAACAAAAGCATAGGTACGTCTTTAGTGTTCGAAAAAGGTATTTTCTGAATTTGAATATTTTATTTACAGAAAAGCCGCGATGCGATAAAATTACCACAAAATTGCTTAAGTGAAATGTGTGGCTAATTAATGTGTAATATGAATTATTAATGTAGTCTGACATTTTACTTTATTTATCATTTACCTTTTTACCAGAGACCACGACTCTACAGAATAATCCATATTAATGCGTACTTTATCAAATCTACAGTTGACAGTGCTCTAATAAAGGCGAGGTTTTTTATGCAGTTACGTTACTACAAAATAAGCTAGCTTGTTATCCAAATAGTCAATACTCACCAGACACATTAGATGCGCCGGACTCTATCAGGCGACTGGGATATACACACAAATTAAGCTTGTGTACCACGCGAGGCAGTCTAATACCTGACTTATAAGCATCATCAATGTGTTCTCGCAACGCAGCAACGAGACCTATTTCGGTAATTCTTGTCCTGGGGTGTAATCCTGAAGTTTCTAAATCAAACATTACAAACGACTTAATCTGAACTAGGCTATTTGAGTTTTCATTAGGTCTCATTGCACTTAAATTTATAAACTTAAAAAAATTAAAACACTTAAATACACTCTTCAACGAATACATACAAAATCCAGCAATCTTGGAGTGACTTTGTTTACACAATAATACATATCAAAAATACATACTGTAGTGCCAACTGTACGAAAGTTCTCTAAAGAAGGCCACTTTCCCTTCACTACTGCAAGCAGTCAATTTTACTGAACGGTTTTCTTTTATTAGTTTTTTTGGCGTAATTAAATTATTGAAAATTGAAAAACAAGAGTACAAAATATAGAGCTTCATAACAACTTCCGAGATCAAAATTTACCCATACGCTTAGTCCTGCAATATTCGCTCATTTGATTGATTGATTTCACTTGCAATAAGGCAAGGAGTCCTTACATTTTTCTTCGCCTCAGGTACCTTGCATCTCTCACCTCCAGCATCCCTTCCTCCAACCCGTTCCACTCCCTCCCTATCCTCACTAGGAAAGTTTGTCTTATAAGAAATATGAAAATTCTTGCCTGAACACACTAATCAAGCTCTCAATAGACGTTTTGTGTTTTAAACCTCTTTTCTTATTTATAGAGCTCCACGCATATCTCGCTGTGTGATTTTTGAGTGGGGAGCAACCCCCCCCCCCCCCAACCCCACGGGTTTCAGTTTCCTTAATTCACCATCTCGAACCATAGGGCATATCGGCAGGCACCACACTTTCAAGTAAATCAACAGCCACAATGTTTCAGACTGAGAGCAAGTACCGTCGTAAGTTTCCAAATTACCATACTATCTAAGAGTGGGGTGTGTTTGTGCAGTTGCATGTGTGTGCTGCATTCAAGCTGGACATAACTTCTTTTGGAATTGTGAGTAGCCACAGATCTTGGAAAAAGAAGGGGGGGGGGGGAATAAACTGGGTTATCTGCCCTGGGCATCAATTTCAGGGGGCGCCAAATTTATATGTTTGTAAGGGGGAGAAAAAAACTTGTTTCACAAATTGCCTAACATCCCGCGCACATTGTTCTATCGATTAATGATTTGATTTTGAAACACACCCCAGTTGGTTTTTGAACACATCTAAAGATCTAAAGTTGATTTCTAAACATATCCTAAATTGATTTTTGATATGCATAGTGTACGTGATGTCTCTGCCAGGGGAATCCCTGTCGCATCTATAAATAGTCTTTCGATTGATTTTTTTTTTTTTTCCCACAGACAAAAGGGGACTGGGTTACATGAACTGAGCCGATTAAACCCGGACGACCGAACGTCAAGCGACGATCACTGTTTGTTTATGTGGATGATCGGGTGTAAGAATAATCAGCGTTATTATAATTATTAGCGAAAACCATATATTTAAACTAAGGCAGTGGAAATAATCGATTAACAGGAATAACAGGTAAGAAAGAATACGGTACCTACATATTTTTTCTTTGTAATAGTTGTTTTGATCTATTTACTATGAGTCCTGGTGTGCTGTGTCCTATTTGACTAAAATTTTGTAGCTGAAGTACCTAACACTACTACATTATAATTTTTTTTAAGTAAATTCTGTGTTTGTTGTTTAAGTTTTATAAATATTAGTTTAGATTTAATTTGTAACATTGTTTTCTGCCAATCTGTGAAATATTGTTATTGGCAAGTTTTCATGAATTATCATACTTTTCATACTATACAGTGTCTGGAATCCAAGGGAATTATGCTAGAAAAATACTCATATTTCGGTAGATGGAATTGTGGGTTTATTTTTGAGGCTGTGCACTGAGCAGTGTGCTACATAAATGTCCAACAATTAACGCTGAAATTATTTTAAGTAAGTATTTACCTGGCTCAACACTTCAGTCCGAAAATGGTTGTCGACGCACAGATATGGTTATTTAATGAAAAGATAACTCCCAGGGTCGGCCGGTACTGAGCGAGACTGCCTGGCTGTGTGTTGCGTGGCACGAGGCTTTTGCAGTATGAGAGGGGATACATTATGTCCCCCACTCAAAAATCTAGAGGCACTCTTGGAGCTTTACTTAAACAGAATTTAAGAATAAATTACACTATTTTTATGCTAATAGTCAGGGACTGCAAACTTAATCTGTGGAGCTCCATGGGAAAGTGTCCATCCTCAACAATGGCCTGACTTGGACTGGAGTCGTCGTTCCAGGGATGCTACCTCCACGTGAACAGCAGGAAGTGATGTTACACACAACTAAATTTAAAAACAACTGCTCTGCCAGTCTGCGTTGAGGTGACCTGAGCATAACATGGATTATGTGCCGCCACCCGTCCCTATGGAATAGTTACGGGGAATGCCTAGCGGGCTAAGGGCGTAGCTTTAGATTCGTTGTCCGGTGGGCGCCAGGCTAGCTTGGAAGAACTAGACCGTGAGGAGGTTCGTGGGTTCGCTGCCCCAGCGTGCCCTGCTAGGTACGTCGGCTTACGGTGGTGATTGGCTTACTGAGTGGATACAGGATGCGCCCTAGGCAGTGTAGGAGACTGCATATCTATACATGTGACACTGAAATTACACACGAGTTGGACTGAATTATTTTAATAATGCGCCATTATGCATGATTGACACACAGCACTGGTACACGTTTATGACATATCACTACATAGCACTACATGATTACATTACTCAAACTACCCTAATCTCCGCGGCAGTCTCGCAGGTCGGTATGGTTACCGGAGGCGGCCAGTACCGTGAGTTAACCCGTGACGCGGTTGCGCGGGGTTTTTGTTAAGGCGGTCGGGATAGGCCTGGCTCTGCCGAAAATGGTCCGGGGACACGTGAGCAGCGGTAAAGCGAGGTTGTCATATATTTACTTACTGAACATAAAGACTTATCGGTGCACTTAAAATGTAAGCTACTCACGGGACACACGTCCGCCCCGGCCGCGAGTGTTCGAAGACTGCCGAAGATGGCCGCCACACGGGGGTGGGAGGACTCGTCCCCCCCCCCCCCCCCCCCCCCGTGCCGCGTGCCAACACCTTTATTTTATCTTAAAGTTATAATTTTATATAATACATCCTTCCAGGTACTTAATTAAAAATTAGTACCTGGAAACTGTTTGCTGAGGGCTTAATAATTCTATCACTAATAATTAACTGTTTGAAAATATAGTCACATGGAAGACTGTGGTTTACAAGCATTAACACTGATGAGATCCTGGATTTCATTTAATGGCACTGACAAATATCCTTGTAATTAGAATCTTATGTTTTAATTGTTACGTAGGTCAGGTGGCGAATCCCTCACTTGACTCGTTCCAGACGTGGCTGGGGCGCGCTCCGAACGGGAGGGTCACTGATCGGGTGAGAACCGGCTGAAGGTAGCGTCGGTACGACGTCATATGTATGTACACATTGTATGCCATCTGTCTTCCCTTGCAAGTTACCACTGACACATTAACACATTCACTCATAAACACATTAGCATCTGATTCAGGTGTTGTCGTTCTCCAATAGCCCGCCAGAGAAGTACAATGTAAACCGTGAATAAAACTGAGTATTATTATATTCCATTCATCCAATTTGTAATGATAAACTGAATGAATAATGTTGATATTTTATCTTAAAACATTAAACCAATTCGCAGGTATTTTTTGATATCATGATTGTTTATTTATGCATTATTATTTAACATTTATATTAGCAAGTTGTGGCCACAGTGTTATTTTTTTCTTTGCATGGACACACACACACTTGCAAAACCAATCATTTTGCAAAGGGTAACATAGTGTCAGCACTCATGCAATTGACAACACTTGTCTTTGCTCCCTCTGCTCGCACAGAACATTATGCCTCATCGCCCCTTCACAAGGACATGCATGCTGCTGCGCATGTGTGACCTGAACACACTTAATGAATGCAGTGCAGCGCGACAAAATGAAGATCACCACATATATTCGACTGTCGCGCTAGAGACGAAAGGATATTTGTAATCTGTAATATTTCCATGTAATAATTATAAGTATGCTTACAAGCTCACAAGCAGATGTTCCTAATAGTAGACTCTTCTCTACTCTGCCCAACCATTATTCATACCATCCTCTGTATCCTGTACACTCCTACGTAATTAATGCATGCCGTTGCATCCATGCATGTTCTGTGCCCAGGGTTTTTTTCCCTTGCGTCTATTCGGGTTTTACCTGGGCCCTACTTAATATAAATTTAATATTTATTTAAGATAGGGGAGTTAAGTCATAGCTATAATCGCTGCCATGGCTGGCCAATTCCCGAACAAAGCACACGAAGCATGGCTATGACCAGGCGAATGGGCTTCGGGCCTGAGACGCACCTAGGTCCCTTCCTAGCCCGGACCACTCACACAAATACACTCAGTCTTAGTTAGGCTAGGGGAAAAAACAAAAAAATAAAATAAAATAAATGAAAAATATTTATGTGTGTAATTTCCTAACGACATTAATTCAGTTCATTAAACACACGAAATAAGTTTTAACAATTTAATTATTTTATAATCATTAACTAGTTTTTTTTTTATTCAGCAAACATACACATAGAACATCAACATTGAACAATTTTATGAAATTTTATACATTCTTTCCACTTTCTAAATTCCTTCAAGGAAGATTATTTTCATCTGCTGCCTCGGTTCTTTCGCAATCATCACAGCAGCAACAACCCTCCCCCGCCTTTTTTTCCCATATTTTTTTACGGAGTCGTACATTTGGCGCTCAACCGTCATCACTGCGGAGGTTTTGCACTTGTTTCCCCGCTGCCGCTTCCTCGTGGAAAGTCTTCCGCTCCAGGTCTTTGAAGAAGTCCCAAAACACGAAGCACAGCACGGTGTGAGGGCCCAGGCGGACGTAGCTCGGAACTAGGCCCTTGTAGAAGCCGTAGATGCCTTCGCTTCGCCATATCTTCACGGCGCAGTCCCAGACGCCCTTGTAGAGAAGTCCCTTGCCGTTCGCGTCCACGCCTGCAACAACATCAACACTTCCATCAGCCCAATTCTCAGGTCAAGAATCAACACTGCGGCACCCAGCCCAGGAGACGTCTCTTTTGAAGCTCTCTGTGTACGACATTTGGTAGAAGTGGTTTCGTGAATGGGACGAAAGTCGAATGAATGTAAATGTGTGACCACGGTGCCGAAATCGTCAAGATGACGGACCTACGTGTAGCAACATAAACCCGTACATAGTCAGTCACTTTTGTAAACATTAAGGAGCATACCAAACATATTAGTGTGCCAAATGAAACTACCCTGGAATATATTTGGTAATATAAAATAGTCACATTAAAATGAAATCTCGAGTTTTAAAATACGTAAGAAAACTCTAATTACAATTATGATAATGCATATTCTCTATTCTCTTTCTTATACATCAACAGGCTCGGCAGTAAAAGGTAGAGCGCGCGCTTGTAAAGGCCACAGACGAATTTTTAACGTGGTTCATACCTCGTCACTGGAAAAAAAAATTCTTTTTTCTTTTTTAATAACATCATAGTTGAATAAAATTATATAATAATAATGTTCAGTCTGCTCAATAAGGTTAAGGTTTGTTTGTGTGAAGTATTTACGGACTGATTTCTGTCGTTTAAGCAAAAACAAAATTAAGAACATATACTTAAGTGTTATAATATGTGTTTTGAAATGATTCAGATTAATATTTTAGTAATGTCATAGAACTATAACTTAAATGTGCGCGGTACAGTTAAACGATTTGGAAAGAATTTGATAAAATTCCTCGTGATAAATCACGTCCAAAGCCGCTTTTATCGGAGCCATTTTTATTAGTTTTAAATTTTCAGCTTTTTCGTCCTGCTATCTGTGAATGCTGGTGGGAAGCAACGTTCAGTGGCGTAGCCAGGATTTGTGTATGGGGGGTGTTAAGAAGCATGTCCCCCCCCCCCTCCGTATTAGAGCGGGGGGGTCCGGGGGTCCTCCCCCGGGAAAATTTGGATTTTAAGGTGTAAAATAGTGCTATTTTAGCAGTTTTCGGTACTTAAATTTAAATATTGTAATGGTAAATTTTTTTATTAATTTTAATATGATATTTGTTTGAGTGATGAATAAGAAATTAATTAAAGATTTGGTGCTAAGGGGGGGGGGGGTTGAACCCCTAAATCCCCCCCCCCCCCCCCCCTGGCTACGCCCCTGGCAACGTTCATGATTCAGGCAACTAATACCAGCGGCGGTTGCAGAAAGTTAGTATGATTCGCGTCTAGAAATTTTTGTACTTGAAGAGCGAATATTTCATTGATCAGGATATGAATCATGCTCGGCCTTAAATTTTGTGTCCGAGTTTCGTATTATAAGTTAATTTGCAACATGGACAACATGAGAACACATGAGTTTGCTCGTAACTGAGGTAAGATGTTAACACATCACTGGCGAGAACTGAAAGACTTGCTCATATATATATATATATATATATATATATATATATATATATATATATATATATACACTAGATAATGCCCGGCATGCGTTGCAATGCCTCAATCAATTTTTTAAACGTATACTAAGCATCTCTCTTTATCTCTATAATTCTCTATCTCTCTATGTATATCTCTATAACTCTCTCTATCTTTCTATTTATATCTCTATATATCTTTCTACATATATATCTCTATATATCTTTCTAGCGGACCCGACAGACATTGTCCTGCCCAAATGTACATATGGCGGTAAGTATTTCTACGCTGGACATTTTGTATCTTCTCATTATACATACCCCTCCTCTTGGGCACGCCACTGCCGTTACCAAAAACCTTTCCCATGTTTACGCAGAAGGCAACAACAATGCAAAAGCCCGTTGCCATGGAGGCTAATTATCAACAATGCTTAGTTTTTTTGCTTTTAAAGCGTGTTTTTTTTTTTAGTTTTTTTCTTAACTCAGAATCGAGATTAAAATATCCAATTGTGAATCTAAACCATCCTCGAATCCCCGTGAACTCACACAAAAAATTTCATCAAAATCGGTCCAGCCGTCTAGAAGGAGTTCAGTGACATACACACGCACACAAGAAATATATATATAAAGATATATATATACACACACACACACACGCACACACCTGATGTATCGTATTCAGGCCAAGGACGATAAATTTAAACGTCAAGTTCCTAGTGGATTCGTGACTCCGAGAGCTCCGTCATCTGGAGTCTCGTCACCATAGCATCTTTAAAACTGCGCCGTAAGCAGCGTGAGTTGCATTTTCACACACAGCTGCTTCCGAGCCGAACTGCCAAGCCGTGTTTTGCGCGTGGAAATGTGAAGTGCACAGGGTCGTGTGAAGGAGAAACACAAATAAAGATGTGTCGCAGGACTGGCTCGAGTTAAGGGGCGTACAGTGCTGGCTGCAAGACTTGCGAGTTGTCAGATCAGGAGTGAGGCGTGCGAGCGGTAAGCGGCACTGAAGGAGAAGTAGGGAAAGAGAATATGCAGCACCAATGATAGGTAAGCTAGGAGGTTCAACAATCTCCTTGGTAGAGGCATTTTTCCACGAGTGCTGTATTTGTTCAAAAGATGTTGATCGGGCGGTGTTTGACGAGCGATAGTGTAGTCGTAAAGGTGTGTGTACTTGTATACACTCGGATTTGTCTGGTCTCAGGGTAATTAAAAGTAATTTGGTAGAGACCTGAAAAATACGCGGATTCATTTCGTGATAGTCTAGAATAAAAATCGTTTGCATTTTTACTGCATCAGTGATTGGGCCACAGTTATTCTAAATGACACTCGGCCAATGAAAAACTTTCAACAAAAGAAGTAAGTATCGAATGATTAACGTCCCAGTTAACAGGCGACACGAGTCAGTAGCCAATGAGCAGATGTAATTTTACCGCGTGCATAGAGGATCATGGAGTCTATCCTACAGGTCATCGAAATCGCAAATTTTTCCGGTCACTAGTCATAGGTGTGCTCAGCCCATGTTTGCTTTCACATCGGTTGACTTCTTAGCGAGAACATTTTTATCGTTTTAATTGCCACTACCTGATTCGCTCACATTTTTATAGCTGGGCATTGATTGATTGGGCACCGTTGGCTCACGTAATTAGAGTGACGTTTCCAAATAACTGCGGTCCTATAATGAACACAGTGCGGGAGTGTGAAGGTTTGCGTTCTAACTTGCGACTTAATGATTGCGCGCGATTCCCGTATCCCTAATCGTGGATTTCGAACAATGCGCTGACACTAAGTTTTGTTTGTGAAATGGAGACCAGAAAAATAGATCGTGCATTTTGTTACCATTCCCTGCATTAAGAGGGCCAAGACGGGACAGCTGAAGGCTCTTCCCAGAAACCTTACAGAAATACTTCCAACCATATAGTCAACAATGGGATAGGTGCTAGTTGCTAGCCAAGGGGAGTATCTTGAGGTTCATTAGCTCTAATTTGAAGTAATTATTCGTCGTATTTTTTCACAACTCGCATAACTTCAAAAAGCGGAAATTATGTTTTTATAGCAGTTGATGTGTAAACAGGCCGTGCCAAGTCAGAATTATTTTGTTCTATAGGCTCCTCAGGTCCTTTTGCAGCAATCCGTTTCCATTTAATCATGCACAGAAAATATTTTTTTGTACTTTTACAAAATATTCCTTTGGAAACCAGTTGCCAAGAAATAGTTTGTAATAGGTCTACTACAAAAATAATATTTTTGTAAAACACATAGTTATGATTACTTTTGCATATGTGAAATAAGGTTTTTTTTAGAGATAATATTGGGTACCTATTTCTAACAAAAATGTGCGCATAATTTTATATTTTAGTTGATGTTTCACTCAACCAAATATTTTTTTTTTAAAATCGAGTATTCAACAGTTTTACTTGATTTTGTTTCATCATGCTCATTAATTAATGTGCGCAGTTGATACCGGAAAGCAATTCAGGGAACTGTTTACAAATAACTTTCAATAATTATTGGAGGCACACTGGGGCAATCTCAAAGCATTAATTCCCTTGTAGTAATGCGGACCCAAGTATTACTGAGAACAATGTTTTGTGATGATAACAGTTGTTTCCGCGTAAATGCACAAAATTATAAATACGTGTAATTTTTTGACGTGACAACGTCTAATAAATCTATAAACGCCGGCTGCACGCACGCAAAAGTGTCTCGTTACGCTGTGTCCCGTTACGCTCATTGTTCCGTTACGCTGTGTTCCGTTACGCTGTCGGCGAGTGCAGTAATAATAGGTTATGTTACAATTGACTAAAAAATTATGGTGATTCATATAATTGATGATAGATATTTGATTACACTTTATTTATATTAAAACTTGTTCATAATTATATTTAAACTTTATAGCTAAACGCCAGTTTTTAAAATTAATTACAAGTAATCTACACGTGAACTGTTTCGTCGACTGTTTATAAAGTGAAGTGAAAAGTTAATGTGGTTTTCATTGCTTATTACAACAACAATTTCGGCAATAGAAAGGTTAATTATTCTTGCATTTTATAAATCTGATTACTAGTATAATTTCAAGTATTTATTCTTTTATTATTAAAACAAAAATGATTCAATTTTATTCATAAAAGTATGCAATAATTTCATCAATGTTTTGTTATTACGTTGTCACGTTAAACTATCGTCCGTAAACCGACTTTACACACAACCAATATTTTTTTTTTTTACATATACAAATAAAAATGACCGTGCGGCGCCCGGCCCGCGCCGCGGAAATGACGAAGCCAATGAACACCAAGGTAAGGTCACGGTGACCTTGGCGCCCAGAGGAACTTGCCGGTCATCGCGGCGTGGCACGACGCGAGCAAGGGCGTCCGAGGGAGGAGACCCGGACACGCGGATCGCCAGCCTCCCGTCGATACACAGGTGCGCTGCAAACAAATGACTCGTAGACAGGGGCGCAACAACAAGGGGGGACAAGGGTATTTTGCCCCCCCCCCCCTCTGAAACCTTGAAGTGGGGGCAAACGGGGGCAAAGAAAGTGCTGTGTAATCAATTTTTAGATAATAAAACTGCTTAAATAGCACAATTTTCCACCTTGAAATACAAATTTTCCCGGGGGAGGACCCCCGAAAACCCCGTTTCAATATGGGGGATAGATGATTCTTTATAAAAAGGTATATTTCCCCCCCCCCCCCCTTTTGGAAATTTAGTTGTTGCGCCCCTGCTAGCTAGCGAGCGCATACGGCAGGTTTTGACGTGAATACGTCTTTAAAATTGCTTCCGTAGTGGGAGGCAATTTAAAAAAAAAAAGAATGGTAACAAAATCGGAGAATAGAGTTTGGTTTTGCAGCTGCATATCTATCATCTCATTCCAAAATTTAATTACACCACTGAATAGTTAAAGGATCAAAGAACTCGTTACGCCAAGTGAGGACTGTGACACATCGCGCGCGGTGGAGGGGGAAGCACCACCATTTTGAGGTCATTTTGCTGCGTTTCGAGATTTCCATTTAGTGTAACTTTTGTTTCGGAGAAGCTACGACGTTCAACACCCTGACTATATTTTTTACCTAAAAACTTGGAAACATATATTTTTTAATGTATTTCGATCTCCACGGACTTTGGAGACATGGGCTCGATCCCTTCGAGGTAAATTTAAAAAGTAATTCCTCCATGGGGACAGGCAAAACATATAGACCCACACCACTTTTGCCAATGCAAACAAGGACATTTAGACCCACCCACTCCATTTTATTTTTCCACGTTTATTCGCCCTAACCTATTCACATATGTCACCTGCCGTTATTCTCCCCTCCAGCTTTAATATTATTGGCTATACGTCTAACTTTAATTTTTCGCAATTGTTTGACTTCCCCTCACCCCTACCAACATTATACTTCACAAAAATACGGATTCGAGGTTCCCGGGACCTTCAGTTATCTCCGTTTACTGCACTGAGTGAGACCGCCGTGTAGATCGTCAGCTGTCGTTGCATCCGCCATCTTGTAAATTTGTAATTATCTACCTAAAATTTAAAGAAAAAAATCCTGAATTTTTTTTAAAAATTACTTATTAATATATTGATTGATTCGTTTGATTTCTGCTCGGTTAAATCCTTGGTCAATGCAAAATAAATAAATTTTGCTTAAAAATATTTAATGTAATTAAATATCACCTCAAATTAATGTTTTACCATAAAAGTCTAGGTTTCAGGTTCAAGGAACAAAACTACACATTTTTACATATAATATTAGCATACAATTTCTGTTCTACTACCAGATCACTTGAATAACTAGAAGCACAGTGACAAAAACCACCAGAAGTTTTGCAAACTTATAATCTGTGAATTTACGTTTTGACGATTACGTATGTTTGTTTACAGCTTCGGTCGCTGGGTGATGCTACTATGTCTAGCTTCGAACCGGAGACCCCCGGCGTGTACGACCCGAGTGCAGTACGTCCTCACCATCGGGTCTGCAACCCTGTTACACTACCATTAAAGTATTGTCTTGAGCGCATCTCTTTGCCACCATCCATAGATGCAGATTACTCTTGATGAAACACGCTCTACCCTCGTCCTTGACTCATCACGTTCTCTCCGTCTCTGGTCGGCTACCCCCTCCACTCGAGTCTCGCACACGCTGCAGGTCAGTGCTTCCTCCGGCAGTAGCGACAAACTGCCGAGTGACAGGGGTGTCCTAGTGGCGACGAACTCAGAGCTGACGATGCGAATCCACACACTCTCAACGGCACAATAATGCCTTATAATCAAATCCAATATTACGAGGTTGTTAATTTTTATAAGGCCCGTTTGGTCATTAGAATTAATAAAATCGCGAGAAAAGGTTTTTATTGAAAGTTTTAGTTTACACGTATCTACTTCGCTTTCCCACATAATCGCCATTCAGTTCTAAGTACTACTTTTCGTAACGCTGTATAGAAGTTCGCCGACTGGGAGTCAAACCGCAGCGCAGTGCAGACGAGTGAAGCGGGAAGCCCGCACACAGGGGCAGGTCCTCGCATGTCTGACCACGCCCTCCTCGTCGCCTGGGGTCGCCTGCCGGGCATGTGGCTCACCAGGTCCATTGAATATATATAATGTATAGAAGTCGCGAGCCCAGGTTAAATTTTCTGTCCGGTTTCTCAGAAGAATTGTTGTAGTTCCAAGCTCCGCCGCTGCGATCGCTTTCATCTCTGTGTATCGGCCGTATACGCCCCTGGCGGTATTTGGCAGAACTAGGTTAACCAGCCCAGTCGTGACATCATCCTTCACCCCCCCCCCCCTCCTTGCGAAAATCCCAGACCCACGATTCAAATTACCCGGCAGGTCTTATCAGCATCGTTAGGCGACCTTGAAGAGGAGCTTCCCTTACCGTCGTTTGAGAATGATGAAATCCCAAAAGAAGCTAGCCACGGAAATCACTGAATGATGGGATTCTGTACCCGAGTGAAGTGAAAATTAGCTATTAAAACTTTGTATTGGGCCAATAGTCAGTGTTCCGTTCAAAATATGGTTTTATTTTAAAAGTAAAATACTTATTTAAACTATATTTCGCGTTTGTACAAATTTACTTTTAGATATTGGCAAGGAAAATCAACATACCTTAAACAACCTTCTCTTATTCAATGTTATCTATTAAGTAGTAAAAGGGGTAGATATTATTTTTTTAAATAAAAAAATATGGAACCCACTAAATTAGTATTGGCAAGATATATATATATATATATAATATATAATATATATATATATATATATATATTCAATATTAAAATACGCATATTAAACTTTTTCGGTAATAAAAATTCAGGATGATTTTGGTTTAATTGGTTTACGTATATTGCTATATTTTCTAAATCACATAGAAAGGGGAAAAGAGTACATCAGTGAAAATTCAAAAATTTAATTTAAGTAATACTAGCCATACCAAAAAATCAATATGCGAGATAAGAAATTTGGTAACTGCTCTACATTTCAAAAAAAAAATGCATTGGTTTCATGAATACTGAAATGTATGCGTAATAAGGCATATTATGTTATTATCCTAAGCATGACTATAACTAAAAAAATTACAGTAATTTAAAACGATGGCAGTCTTAACATACAATAAGTGCGCGAGTCTTAGTTTATTTTTTAATTGGCTTCTTCGTCAGATGGAAAAGAGTTAAGATTTCATCAAGGAAAAATATATTCTCAAAGTCACTAAACCGGGAGATAGAAAATAAGTAGGTTCTTAATTTTAAATAAAAGTTAAAATAGGCTTACGCTAAACCAATTAAAAATAAGTCGTTGTAAATATATTTTATTTATTAAATATGTTCTTTACTTGACAGTTCTTTGTGTATAATTCTTCAATAATCTTTGGAATTTAATACATACTTTTCTTAAAATGGTAGAATATCAGCAATACCCGGAAATTACGTGAGCAAAGCCACGGGTTATTAGATACACTTTTACTATAAAATAAAAACAACTATACTTTTGTAGTTCACGAATGTGATATTTTGTTTATTGCTTCACAACATTCATTTGTCAGTCTCAAATTTCATCGTACCACTTGTCAGAAATGTCACCAAAAATGAGAGATAGATTTTTTTTGACGAATTTCAATTACGAGGAAACCTTTCGCAAGACTTTTTTCTTCGCAGTAGTCACTGGGACACCATTAATTTAAATCCACTAAGATAATAAAATTGTATGTATAATGATTTGTTTTTGTATATTTATATAACTTCCCAACCAATTTTTAATGATTTTCATGTGAATAAAAACTTGTAAAGCAATTTGATTAACTGTGTCATAATACTTCTGATTAGATGGAAATACAAACTTTTCATCCGTAATATACGATGATAAAATATATTTATTATTGCAAAATAATATTCACTGTTCAAATGCAAATTTAAATAGATTATTCATACATGTTTCCTTTTAATTAATGGTTTAACATAATAATTTTTAGTATAAAATCCTTTTTATCTAGTGTTAAAATGGGTTGCTAAAATTAGGAATTATAAATATATCACTTACTAAGTCCGTGCACAGATTTACACAAAACAGCAACGTAGATAATCTTTTTTGGTAGTTTCTAATTTTCTGCCCTGAATAACATGAATTTGGTTGAATTCATACTAAAGTGAATTTTTTGAACAACTTAAATTGATGTCATAAATAAATATTTATTTTATATTAAAAATCCACAAACTGTTTTTAAAATATAATATTTTTCACGCCAGATGAAATAATAAACAAGAAATAGCTTTTATATGTTGTCTGTGTTTAAAGAATTTTATTATATTTCATGGAAATAATATTTACCTTTCGGTTATTAAAATTAAATATATTTGTATTCAAAATACTTGCGCATCGTTTTTACGAGCATAACTTGTGTATCTAACCTCAAAGCAAGGAATATAAAGAGTGGCAACTCAATGCTATAACACAAACTCTTATTTTCTTTGGAGATCCGGGAAATGTGCGTTAATTATAAGCAACTTAACATAGTAAATCGTTAACTTTTCAGATCTATGTTGGCAAAATTGATTTTTTTTTGTGGTCATTCGTTACTGGGAATATTCACCATATAACGTTTAAGATTATTTATTTTGAATTACGAAACAACCAAATCATTATGTAAAAATGCTTCATCTTATGTTAAAAAATTTATAAACTGCATAGCCACAAAGTATGACATCATACCATTAGTTTCAGTTACTAATAACAACACGTGCACGCGTTTGAACAGTCATCGCAGCCATAGTTGTTTCATAGCTACCAAAATCATTCAACGTTGTCAAGAATTATTCCAAATTATGTTTTGCCATTTTACTCAATGCGCCACTCCGTTAACACAACATTTTATAAATTCTGAACTACGAATGTCAGTATTTTTTTTTACGTTATTACGTTTAAGAAATTTCTGTAGTTTTCTTATAATTAAAACTTAATTTTTGATGTTGGCATCTTTTAACCGCACTTTTTTTTCGGTGGCCGTACTCCTCCAATTCAGTTGCGCCCGCCCGTATCTAAGCGCTCGGATTTCCTCAAAAGGCACCGCCTCTCGATAGAGTGAGACAGAGAATTACGCGCACGACCTTGAAAAAAGCGACGCTACAGCGCCCTGGCGTGGAAGCTGGTAACTACGAGTACCCTCTTGTGGAAAGAAGAGCTGTCTAGCGGCGGAGCTAACAACTACCACAGTTTTGGATCCGAAAATTGGAATAATAAATCCTATCCCCTCGCGACTTCTATAAGTTATATATATTCAATGCCAGGTCTGGGATAACTGCCCCTGCGTGCGGGCTTCCCGCCTCACTCGTCTGCACTGCGATACGGTTTTACTCCCAGGCGGCGAACTTCTATGCAGAGGGGTTAAAGAAACTGGTCTACAGTTACGAGAAGTGCTTGGAACTGAATGGCGACTACGTGGAAAAATGATGTTGATATATTTTAAATTAAAACTGTAACCAAGAACATTTTCTCACGAGCTTATTTTCTTTACTGGCCAAACGGACCTCATTAAAAAAATTAATAAATAAAGTTTGCGCGTGGAGTTCACGCGTGACAGAATTGAAACTTCTTGCTTATTAGGTGTAGATAGAGATAAATTATTAGTATTTTTTAATTGAACAAGTGATAATAATTGAGAACAGTAAGGATGTGGGTATGATCTCAAATGAAAGAAAAAACTGAGGAGTAGACAATCACAAGCAAGCAGAGTTACGATAATTCCATAGCATCACTGCTGCGTCATTTCTACCTCTCCTCTGCCGTCTCCTCTTCCGGCCGTTACAACTATAGCATATAAAAATCAGTGTGCCACGTACCTGCCAACCCTCCCCCTCCCCCCCCCCCCCCCCAGCAAACACGCGTCTTCCTATTCGACCGCTAGTGCATGCGTTGGAGTGGCGTCGCCGCTCTACCGGTTACCCCACCATGTACCTAACTATTCCCATCATGCGATCGGGATTTACGTAACGCTCGAAAATTGTTGTCCCCTCTTGCAAAGAAGTTTCATTTTGAAAAAAAAAATTGGTTGTCTGTAAAGTCGGTTTACGGACGATAGTTTAACGTGACAACGTCATAACAAAACATTGATGAAATGATTGCATACTTTTATGAATAAAATTGAATCATTTTTATTTTAATAAAAAAAGAATAAATACTTGAAATTATACTAGTAATCAGATTTTTAAAATGCAAGAATAATTAACCTTTATTGCCGAAATTGTTGTTGTAATAAACAATGAAAACCACATTAACTTTTCACTTCACTTTAAAACAGTCGACGAAACAGTTCACGTGTAGATGACTTGTAATTAATTTTAAAAACTGGCGTTTAGCTATAAAGTTTAAATATAATTATGAACAAGTTTTCATATAAATAAACTTTATTCAAATATCTTTCAACAATTATATGAATCACCATAATTTTTTAGTCAATTGTAACATAACCTATTATTACTGCACTCGCCAACAGCGTAACGGAACACAGCGAAACGGAACAATGAGCGTAACGAGACACAGCGTAACGGAACAATGTGCGTAACGGGGCAATTTTTCGTGCGGGCAGCCGGTGTTCGTCGATTTATTAGACGTTGTCACGTCAAAAAAAACTCTCGTGATTCCACTCAGAATGCCTTGATAGTTTGTAACCGGCTTTCTTCGTGAAAATTTAATGTGAAAAATTTTACAAGGGCGCACCTTGGTTGTAGAGACGCGTCATGATGACGTCGGCCGGCGTCATGCACAGCGAGATGGACACGCCGCTCGTCATGCTGGAGGCGAACGAGTTGAGCAGAGGATTCTCCTGGAACACCTGGAAGCAGCGGCAGTTCCTGTCTCAACGCTCCCTTTTCCCTTCCACCGACAGCTGCACACCTCGCAGTCCCTCGGAAAACAACGTCCTGCATCCATCAGCACGCCCAATAAACACATTGACGTGACAACGTCTAATAAATCGATGAACGCCGGCTGCACGCACGAAAAAGGATTACTCATTGTCCCGTTACGCTCATTGTCCCGTTACGCTCATTGTACGCTTGCGCCGCATTTATCTCTCTTCCACTCGATTGGCCAATGAATCTACTATTATATTAAATAGGTTAAGGCGGGCTCTTCAAAAGTAGCTTTTAAATTTAGTACTTTAACTAAATTATTTTTTATTAATTAATTTTTTTTGTTATTTTTCCATTTTTCCATTTATCCAAAATAAAGAGCATTAAACAAAAAGAAACATAAAAGAGAATTTAAAAAGTATTTAGAAATTTTAATATCAAGTTGAACCGCCTAACCGACGTGCAAGGGAATATACCATTTTATGGAGCCAACTGAACATTCCAATTAAACAATACCTTTCATTCAAAAAGTTATAGTTAAAATAATCTGTTCGCTAAAGTAATAAACATATTTGAATTAATGAGTGCAAATAAAAGTAAATTTATCAATTAAATTGTAGATTTCATTTCACTCCTTCTTTGTATCCATACAAAATAGTGATAATTCAATAAAAATGATTCAATGTTATTCATAAAAGTATGCAATCATTTTATCAATGTTTTGTTATGACGTTGTCACGTTAAACTAT
This sequence comes from Bacillus rossius redtenbacheri, assembly GCF_032445375.1. Taxonomy (NCBI): domain Eukaryota; kingdom Metazoa; phylum Arthropoda; class Insecta; order Phasmatodea; family Bacillidae; genus Bacillus; species Bacillus rossius. The sequence continues at coordinate 38,056,398 of NC_086338.1, forward strand.
CGTCCGTAAACCGACTTTACAGACAACCAATTTTATTTTGTTTTCTGTTTTGATTTGTTCTGGGAAGCCCTAATTGTGCTCGTCTGTGCTGTCGTGTTTGGCAGAACACCTGGGTTCGCGTGTTTTTTTCGCTGTAATGTTGTCCGGACGATTTGCTTGTTATCGTCGTTGGGTTCCTCTGTCTGTCGCTATGTTGTCCGAAGTTGTTGCTCGTCTGTATTTACTGTGTTTTTAATTTTCTTGCAACTGCCTCGTCGTTGTCGCCCCACAATGTTCGTCCTTGCTGTGATAAGGTCCCGACTAATTCCGTTCACTGTCTTCGCATTCAACATCGGATTATTTTGGCTTGTTTTTCTGAGTATTTGTGTGTTAAAATTTCTTTGTCCCTTCTTAGAGTTTGCTCTATAACGTATAGTTCACATTAGTAATTGCGGGTGTCCAAAATTATGATTTGAATCAATCTTCCCTTTTGCAAGAACCATTCAAAGAACGTATTGTTGAGTGTGGGGAAAATCGGGTTCGTAAGGATAGCCCAATTAATTGTATACCGTATTTATTTCCTACTAATATTGTGGTTACCAATAAAATCACCACGCACCTGGTAGCGGGACAGCCACTGGAGCTGGAGGACCTTCCACGCACCTGGTAGCGGGACAGCCACTGGAGCTGGAGGACCTTCCACGCACCTGGTAGCGGGACAGCCACTGGAGTTGGAGGACCTTCCACGCACCTGGTAGCGGGACAGCCACTGGAGCTGGAGGACCTTCCACGCACCTGGTAGCGGGACAGCCACTGGAGTTGGAGGACCTTCCACGCACCTGGTAGCGGGACAGCCACTGGAGTTGGAGGACCTTCCACGCACCTGGTAGCGGGACAGCCACTGGAGCTGGAGGACCTTCCACGCACCTGGTAGCGGGACAGCCACTGGAGTTGGAGGACCTTCCACGCACCTGGTAGCGGGACAGCCACTGGAGCTGGAGGACCTTCCACGCACCTGGTAGCGGGACAGCCACTGGAGCTGGAGGACCTTCCACGCACCTGGTAGCGGGACAGCCACTGGAGCTGGAGGACCTTCCACGCACCTGGTAGCGGGACAGCCACTGGAGCTGGAGGACCTTCCACGCACCTGGTAGCGGGACAGCCACTGGAGTTGGAGGACCTTCCACGCACCTGGTAGCGGGACAGCCACTGGAGTTGGAGGACCTTCCACGCACCTGGTAGCGGGACAGCCACTGGAGCTGGAGGACCTTCCACGCACCTGGTAGCGGGACAGCCACTGGAGTTGGAGGACCTTCCACGCACCTGGTAGCGGGACAGCCACTGGAGCTGGAGGACCTTCCACGCACCTGGTAGCGGGACAGCCACTGGAGTTGGAGGACCTTCCACGCACCTGGTAGCGGGACAGCCACTGCTTGCAGTAGGCGAAGGACACGAGCTGCGAGAAGGAGCCGACTGCGGAGCGCGGCATGGCGCCCAGCACCCCTCGCCACAGCCCCGCCACGCCGTGCTGTTGGTAGACGTGCCTCAGGCCCTGCGTCATGCCGGAGTGTCCGTGCTGGTGTCCCACGGCCACGCTGTCCGCCGCCTGCGCCTGCAGGTGCGTCTTCACCTGCCGACACCGCCGCGCCCGACCACTCAGTCACTCCTTTGAATATATATATACTGTATAGAAGACGCCAGCCCAGGTTAAAATGTCTAATACGGTTTTGAGGTAGTTGGTTGATTCACCGTCGCAATCGCCACCATCTCTAGGGCATCGTCTTGTGGTGGTCCCTAGCGGACAAGTGTCGAAACTCTTCGAACACCCCTTCCCCACCCAACCTCAAACACGCGTTGTCCTCCACCCACCCTCTACCCCACCTCTCATCCCTACAGTTTTGTGACGCACAAACTCCCGTTGAACGACCTTGAGCTCCAGTGAATGTTTGGTTTTGAGGTGCGGGGGATTGACAGCGGGCGACAGTGCTGCGCTCTAACGTGTAAATAACAACCTAAGACGATACAGGGCGTTACGGCAGCGCACTGCAGCGGTGAAGTTCCCAAGCTGCTCATCATACGCTCCTGAAAAAACGTAGAGTAAATCCTATCCACTCGCGACTTCTATACAGTATATATATATATATATATATATATATATATATATATATATATATATTCAAAGGTAACTCAGTCACTCAGTCACTCGCCGAGAACCCGGCTTTCAGTCTCACTTTCCTGACGTTCTCGGTACACGGCATGACGCGGGTGTCATCCTCCTGAAACGAATGCGACGCTAGTCAAGCAACTACGGATGGCGCGGACCAAAACGTTCACAAAGACAAGGGGGGAAATTTTTTTACATGGGCGAGTATTTTAATAAACCAGGTCCAAAACCGGGACTTTGTTTTTTTTTTCCCCAAGCCTTTTTGTTTTGTTTTTGTCAGTCTACTAATCAAATGATTCAATCATCGAAGTAGCGCAATTTTATACATTTATCACGCTCGGCGTCATTTCAAAGAATTCTGCGTTAATTTTCGTGGTCAATTTTCGTATTATAAGTGTATTTGCAACACGAGAATACATGAATTTGCTTGTTACCGAGGTTAGATGTTACACATCTTTGGTGAGTAGGTACTGAAAGACTCGCTCACATTATTTATTTTAAGTTAGCTAATTTTTGGATATTTTATGTAGTAATATTCTTACACTATAATTATAAAATTAATATATGCTTATTATATAATAAAGTTTTTTATGATGTCAATAATGTACACCATGACCCACACATGAATTGAATGTATGATTGGTATGCAAATTGTTCACATCAGTGGACGAATGAATTAAAAGGGTTAATACATATGGTACAAAATTTATGACAACAAAAATATCTTTATTTTTTCTTAGAAAAACTTATTTTAAAATCATTTCACAGATTTAATGGTAAAACTAAACCTCTAGAAGTTCAAACTTCTTTAACTATAAAGTTAATAATATTTGACATAATGTAATTAAAATATAATTTTATAATTAGAGACCGGAAAAATTCGCGGATTCATTTCGTGATAGGCTGAAATTCAAACATGTGTAATATTCTGCTGGTTCTGCTATTGGCTCGCAGTTTAACTGGAGCTCTCTGGGCCAATGAGAGACTATCGACCAAACAAGCGTCGAATCACAAGCTACACAAGCCTCACAATTTAGTACCCAATGAACACTCGTGTTTACTTGATAAATGCAGAGGATAATGGAGGCTATCCTAGAGGTCATTGAATCCGCGAATTTTTCCGGTCCCTATTTATAATTTATCCATCAAATCATTTTGTAGTCTCGCCTCTTGCCGCTAGGTTATTTTTAACACTCTCGGTTATGTAACAACTTGACCACCATTCCGGATTACACTGACCTCAAACTCTTGGGCGTTGTGTATTTCAGCGTTTAATTCGAGGTCGGGATCCGCTGTTGTACGCACTCGATGCAAAATGCCTTCAGCCATATTATCTTTGTATTTGTTCACACAAACGAAGCGGGTTGGATGGAAAACACGTAGAAATGATGATGGCGAAAAGTGATCGATTTTGATGCGCAGTAGACGAAATAACAGCATCATCGAGTGTGTGATCCCAATGAATGCCACCCTCGAGTGAATGTAAACACTGACAGTCTTCTCGATACGTTGCGCACAGCTCACCATTAACAGTTCTTAATAATTAAAATGAAGTCGGTCCATGAACATCAGCCAATAACAAAAGCATGTAAAAACATTCGTCATTGCTCGGATGAACAGTGTTAAATTCTCTCCAATGCATCGTGTGAATATAAATTCATGTATCCAGGAAAAGGCATTACGTGTTTCTGACGGTGGAATTTTTTTTTTTTTGACGTGACAACGTCTAATAAATCGATGAACGCCGGCTGCACGCACGAAAAAGTGTCCCGTAACGCACATTGTCCCCTTTGCGCTGTGTCCCGTTACGCTCATTGTACGCTTGCGCCGCATCTATCTCTCTTCCACTCGATTGGAACAACCATCGATTTGACTTTATCGAGGCACATTAAACTTGAAACACTCCCATTCGTTTCCTACTTTTCCTATCATCGTCCTATCCTTAACAGAATAACACAGATTGGAAGAAGTTAAATAGCAAACATGTATAAAAGTTATAGTTAAAATAATCTGTTCGTTAAAGTAATAAACATATTTGAATTAATGAGTGCAAATAAAAGTAAATTTATAAATTAAATTGTAGATTTCATTTCACTCCTTCTTTGTATCCATATAAAGTAGTGATAATTCAATCAAAATGATTCAATTTTATTCATAAAAGTATGCAATCATTTCATCAATGTTTTGTTATGACCTTGTCACGTTAAACTAACGTCCGTAAACCAACTTTACAGACAACCAATTTTTTTTTTTTTTTGTGGTGCATTCCATGTGAAATATATATCGGTATCTCCGAGTAAAGCAGTCTCCTGGCGCAAATGGATCACTTGCGCATGTTGCGAAGAAGCTTGCAGCTTTGTCGCTGGTGGTCGTTCAACTCTCTGCACTAAATCTGCTGCTGTGAAATAAAACTCGTCCCATTCTCCAGGTGCATAGCTAAATGGACCACATAGCATGGATGACGTTCGTGTATCGAAAATGAAAAAGATTCTCCAAACCACCTCAGTGCAGCTGACATAACCTTCCCCTCTGATATTGCGAAACTTCATCGTTTGGCACCAGGAGCTGCCATACCAAATACAGCCGTGTCGCTTCCTTTCGTTACGTACTTGCGAACGTACTTGATTGACTTCACAGAATTTCAGTACTCAACGTTGCAATGAACTGTGAATGTTTTGGAAAGCAGTGACGAATACAGGACAATCCAGCTGTTTTCGACTACAGTGAACTTATGTTTGACTTTCAACGTTATCGTTCTGCCGTTATCTTCTGCAGAGCGACGACGATACACGGGTGAGACCGTCATTGTCTGTGATTGTGCCAGCCAACAAAGCACGCGGATAACGTTTGGAGCATTTTCTTTTATATCATGCACGGTGATTCCGGGTTGTAATCGCCACACGGTCCATGAATCATATTCGTCGTCCCTATTTCATACAATTCTGTGTCTGTATCAGGATAAAGAATTTCTGCACAAATTATGGCGTCAATGTCTCACTGGTGGCATTTATATCAAATAACTACGAACTGAAATCAATAGAATGTTCCAATTTGATAGTTTTAACGGCTGTGTTATGCTATGAAAACATGTTACTGTTATGAATGCACCAAAGATATGATAACCACTGAAAAAACACTGATATTATTCAATGTGGAATTTGATGGGAATTTTAAGGTTATGTTATGAAAACATATGACGGTTGCAGCAAAGATTTGATACCGCTGATTAAACACTGAGATATTATTTAATGCGGAATTTTTGTTGTTTTGAAAACCTGAGACAGCAGAGCTCTCAAACTGAACGAATTTTTCAATGGATCTAAAAAAAAAAAAAAACCGTACCAACTTTGACAATTACGAACAAAAAGAAAGAAATAACAACCAGTTCTCAAGTGATTATTTTTCACACATGCGGGCAACTGATTTTTATATACATAGGTTATAAAGAAGGAAATTAAACGACATTGAAGTAGCGGGTCGTTACCACAACGCCGAAATAACATAACGCCGAATGTCAAAATTGACCACAACACCGTCAGCTAGAAAACTGCTGTGTACCACAACGCCTAAATAACAACTGAATGAATTTGTGTGTGTTTCTTAAATGTACCTTAACGCTGAAATACCACAATCAAACCTAACCTTACCTAACATAACCTAACCTAGCGTAATATAACCTAACCTAACTTAACCTAGCCTATCCTAGCCTAGCCTTACCTAAACTAGCCTAACCTAACCTAGTCTAACCTTACCTAGCCTAACCTTACCTAACCTAGCCTAGCCTAACCTAACCTAGTCTAACCTACCCTAGTCTAACCTACCCTAGTCTAACCTAACCTGGTCTAACCTAACCTAACCTTTGTGGCAGTCCTGCAATGACATTTTTCGGCGTTAGTGTATTTCGGCGTTGTGGCAATTCGGCGTTGTGGTACACGGCAGTTTTCTAGCTGTCGGCGTTGTGGTCAATTTGGCATTTCGGCGTTGTGGCATTTCGGCGTTGTGGTGCGTCCCCGCCATTGACTGTACTTGACAGACGGAGGGAGAGGTGTGGTCACCAGGTAGAAGGGGCTGCCCACGTAGCCGCCGGCGCAGCCCGTGACGGCGGCAACGGTCCCGGCCTTCAGGAGCGACACGTGGCCGGCGGGGTCGCGCGTCCAGCCGCGGTCGTCGGCCGCCTGGTACAGCCCCAGGCGCGTGCCGTTGAGCGCCAGCTGGTACCACAGCCCGGGCACCAGCCCCTTCTGCAGCGCCAGCAGGCCGTCCGCGCGCGCCACGGCGCTGAACGCGTGGAAGAAGCCCCTGCGCCACACCACACGTCCCGGCTCTCAGCCACCGAGCCGCGAGGAACATGGGCGTTCCATTTTTTTTTTTTTTGACAACAGCCCCTCCACGCTGAAGTCAGTCTCGCACAACCGAAGTGATTGCGAGCCCTACTAACCAAATGGGAGTGATTTTAAGGGAGGTTCTTAATACGTGCCAGGCGGAAGGCCTATACGCTTTTCGTAGCACCGTAAAATTTTTGGTCAGTGGCCTCCCCCACTCGCGTGGGAGAGGCCGCGGCGACCCGCGAGCATCTTTGCGCAAAAACTATAAGACTGCAGGGGCGCTGCCAAATTAGAACATGGGCGTTCGTTCATACCATCTACCAGGCATTACTAGGGACACCTGTATTCCGCGATTTCATTTCATGTCAAGGTATTTCACAAAACACTGTAGCTTTTTCTAAGAGTCATGGCTAGGGACAGGAAAAATTCGCGGGTTCAATGACCTGCAGGATGAACTACATAGATCTACGTACACTAGGTCAAATGTCACCCACTCATTGGCTGCTGTCTCGTGAGAAGTTCCAGCGTAGCAGCCTGTGATTCGATAAAGCTTTGGTTGGGTGTTTCTCATTCGCCCAGAGTCATCCAGGTGAGTTGTGAACCAATAGCGGAGGCAGCACTGAGGTATAACGATTTGTACTTTAGCTTATCGCGAAATGAATTCGCGAATTTTTCCGGTCTCTAGTCATGGCAAATTGTGAGGGTGCAGCAGTACGGTGACCACACTCTCATTGGCCCCGTCAAAGAGCGGGACGACACCTCTCACCGACCTCAAGCCAATAACCACAGGAGGAAAGCTACAGTATTTTGTGAAATACCTTGACACGAAATGTATTCGCGAAATACAGGTGTCCCTAGGCATTATACTAATTCGTAGAGACTGGAAAAATTCGCGCTTTCAATGACCTCTAGGATAGACTCCACAACCCCCTACACACTCAGGCAAATGCCACCTGCTCATTGGCTATCGACTCGTGACACATGTCAACTGGGACGCTTGCGATTCGATACTTTTTTTGGTTGAAGGTTTTCCATTGGCTCAAAGTCCTTCAAACAAACTGTAAGCCAATCACAGAAGCAATATAAAGGTACAGTTTTTTTGGATTCTAGCATAACGCGAAATGAATCCGCGAATTTTTCCGGTCTCTACTAATTCGTAGAGACCGGAAAAATTCGCTAATTCATTTCGCGATAGGCTAATATACAAATAGTTATACTTCAGTGTTGCCTCTGCTATCGGCTCACAACTCAGCTGGATGGCTCTGGGCCAATGAGAAACGCCCGACCAAAGCTTTATCGAATCACAGGCTGCTACGTTGGGGCGTCTCACAAGACAGCAGCCAATGAGTGGGTGACATTTGACCGAGTGTACGTAGAACTGTAGAGTTCATCCTGCAGGTCATCGAACCCGCGAATTTTTCCGGTCTCTACTAATTCGGTAGATTTAAACCGAGTCACAAGAAAAAAATAAATTCGCATGGAGGGATTAATTTTTTTTTTAATAAATCAAGCCTACTTTCAAAAATCACTAGGTAAAAGTCAAATTACGACTTTTTTTTGTGTAACATATTAGCTCTCGGTATACGGCGGGAATAATTTTGTGAATGCGAAGGAAGTCCCGGAACAGAAATATGTAACAACCACGGTGCTGCCATCTGTGGCGGATGGCGCAAACCAATGTTCACAAACATAAAAGGGAAACTTTGTAGTATTAACTGTTAAATGAAATTCCTGTGGAAAATCAAGTCCAAATCCGGGATTAAAGTATTTTAACAAAACTTTTTTTTTCTTTTATCAGAGCCGTTTAATTATATAGTAGTTTAAAATTTCGAACTGCTAATCAAATAATTCGATAGTTGACGTAGCTGCTCCGGCAGCGAATTCTATCGGTGGTTGCGGAAACTACGTGTGATTCGCGTCAAGAAATTTACTTTAAAACACAATTTTTAATATATTTATCACACTCCGCGTTTTTGGAAAGAATTCGTTGCGTTTCGTGTCCGATTTTCGTATCTGAGTGTATTTGCAACCTAAGAAGTTTAAATATGATAAAATAAAATTTTACTATTGTGTGATAAAAATAATTATTTGATATAGTGTAATTACAACAATAAAAAAACAAGATTTTACATCACATTTAATGATATATTTTAATAATCAGGCCAATTTAAACACTATAATAATCTTTTGAAGGATATTTGAGTAACATGTGATTATGATTTTGTATTCGGACAAATTACCACCTGCTCATTGGCTACTGTCTCGTGACACCTGTTAGCTGGGATGCTTGTGAGGCGATACTGCTTTTGTTCCTTTTTTTGCTTTTGATACTGCTTTTGTTGGGTTTTTTTTTTCATTGGCTCAGAGTTCCTCAGGTAAACTGTAGTCCAATCACTAAAGCAGCATTAAGGTGAAAGTGTTTGGATTCTAGCCTAACGCGAAATGAATTCTCAAATATTTATTTTCGTTCTCTAGCGATGAGCTGACTATGGAGCATAGTGAATCGCTCCTAAAATGTTCAACAACAGTAGCATGGATACTTGGCCGTTACTTCGATAAAGATCACCTTCAAAAGTTAGTTAACAGATCTCAGGGGTGCGCCTGTATCACCGTCGTAGTCGTAACTGGCATCGACAATCAGCTGTTTCCACTTTACGTACACACTGTAATTTTTTGTAGTTGTTGTAAATGGAACAGAAATATTCAAGTGAAAGTACATACATTTGTAAGTTTGTACATTTACATGAAAACATCTTTATCACTACAAAATAGTGCTCGCAGTAATATTGGTTTGTATTCTTACCCAGGCATTAATGCTTTGTGCTGTCTCAGTATCTCCAATAGTTAAGGTTTTTTCTAAACCATCCCCTGAATAGCTTTCCAGTATTATCTACGCACATTAATAACCATGATGCAACAAAATTAAGTTCAATGATTGAATATTTGAATTTTCTTTTCCATTTTTAAAAAAAAAATTCTCAAATGAAACAACAATTAATACATAAAACTATGCGTTAATTTTCGTAGAAACACTCAGTATTATCTCTAGAAAAAAAAGGAATTTCATATGTGCAAAAATAACCATAGTCATGTTTTCTACAAAGTTACAATAACTTTATTGTAGTATAACAAACTATTTCAAGGTATCTGGTTTCCAAAACAATCTTTTGTACAAGTATAGAATTTTTTTTGTGCAGAAGGTACGCGCCGTATCTGAGGGATGCCCTAAAAATTGGCTGTAGTGTACCGTTTTCATTGTGGGAACAGTTTTACGGCAACCTATAGCTGTTTTAAGCCTGTCCAGCTAGTGGAATATAGAGTGGGTATTGTATTTTTAGTGGAAAAAATCTACACTCTCATTGGATTGCTATAAGTAGAGACCGAAAAAATTCGCGAATTCATTTCGCGATAGGCTAAAATACAAATAGTTATACCTCAGTGCTGCCTCTGCTATTGGCTCACAACTCACCTGGATGACTCTGGGCCAACGAGAAACACCCAACCAAAGCTTTATCGAATCACAGGCTGCTGCGCTGGGACGTCTCACAAGACAGCAGCCAATGAGTGGGTGACATTTGACCGAGTGTATGTAGAACTATGGAGTTCATCCTGCAGGTCATTGAACCCGCGAATTTATCCGGTCCCTAGCTATAAGGTATACCCGCGATAGAGATTTGTTCCCTTGTCAGCAAGATTAGCCATTTCCCTATTCGGCCATACCATTCAGAACACGTTTGCTTCAGCAATGGATGGCTATGATCGGTGTGCTGACTGTTTACATGTGCCGAAATAACACCAGCCATCCACGAAACACAGTCAATGATAAAAAGTTTTAACTCACATCTGGTCTCGGAATGGAAATTAATTCGTTAAAAAATACACGGTCTTAATTATAAGGTTTTTGTAAACTTCAAATGAATTTCTTAAGTATTATGGAGTTATTCCTACATAGTTTCTTGTACAAAACCTTCTCAATGTTTATTCATCTCAAATTTTTGCGCCGACCTTGACTTTCTTATCTTTGTTTTTGTTGTTGTTTTTTTGTTGCGCATGTGATGTGAATTTGTTATCTTTTACCGAGGAGGATGACCATGCGTTTTCATTATTATCTGTCTCACACAACTTGCTTCAGATTTTACAGTTCCCAAACGAGTTGTATCTTCCGTCACTGTGTTCGCAAACAACTTCGTGTGTCTCGCAGTGCCTGCAGACAGACATAGCGTGCCCCGATCCTTTAGTCAACGCTTTGACGAGTAAACAACAAAGCAGTATTCGCGCATGCGCCTAAAACTGTTTGAATTACTCTTTTAATTGTGACCAAGAACCAACACTCTACAACGCTTACAGTTAATATTATTTTTTAAAAATTTAACTGGGAAACTTTACAGTTTTAACTGTTTAATCAATTATAACAATATGGGCAGTGTTTCAATAAAATTACTTATTGAAAATTAGGTCTGAAACCGGGGTGTAGTATTTTTTTCAGGTCTTTTTTCACTTTTATTGGAGGCGTTATATATATATATATATATATATATATATATAATTTTCGCTCCGCTAATAGAATGATTCAATGGACAACGTAGCTGCTCGCACAGCGAATTCTAGCGGCGGGTGCGCAAACTACTTGTGATTCGCTTCTAGAAATGTAGTTGAAATAACGATTTCCGTATATATATATATATTATTACGCTCGGCATTATTTTAAAGAATTCTACGTTAAATTTCGTGTCCGAATTTTGTACTATACATGTACTTTGCGAGATGAGAACACGTGAATTTGCTCGTTAGCGAGGTAATGTTAGACATCTATGGCAAGTACTGAAACACTAGTTTTTTTCATTATTATTTTTAAAAAATTTGGCTCGTTGGAAATTTTTTCATTACCAAGGAGCTAATGACTCCTTATTTACTCATAACCCTCATTATTTGAGGTGTTAAATTATTTTTTTAAACATTTTTTTAACTTATGTAAAGTAATATAAACGTACACCAATACCTTGCCCGAGATACGAACCTAGAACCCCTCGCATAGAACAGCCTTACGTGCATCGAACTGTGGCATGAATGTCGGCTCCTTTTATATTTTAACGACAACGCGTCACTCCAGTAGGTGCGGCACGCACTATTTTATAATAGTTTTTATTAGCGCGTTATAAATTGTTAGGCTGTTTTTTAACGCAACTTCCTACCCGTCTACTTACTACCTTTATCCATTGCCATTCCTTCAGGTTGCCTGCAGAATTCGTCTTTAAATTGAAAATATGTTATGTTAACACAGATAGTGATTAAATCCATGAGTGATGGGATAGGTATTTCTGTTCTTTCTTTCAGTGTGCTGCAAACCCACCCCCTCCTTTTGGAACTAACCCTTTCAAGTCAAAATTTAACAATTTAAAACAAACCATTTTTACAATTTGTATTTGAATTAAGTTTTTTTTTTCATTTTTGCTCAATTATAAAACATTTAAAATGAAATAAACATTAATATAATGCTGCAATATATAAAATTATATTAGTACAATTTAAGACTTAAAGGATGATGTTCGCTATGATTTACACCATGACGCATATATAAGGACTGGAAAAATTCGCGTTTAAATGACCTCTTCTTTGACGATAGGTACTTACTCTATGTCTAGGTACTCGGGTAAACTGCACCTGCTCATTGGATAAAAACTCGTGAAATTTGTTAACTGGGATTTTGTGATTCGATACTTCTTTTGTTGACGATTTTTCATTGGCTCGGAGTTCCTCATGTAAACTGTAGTCCAATCAATGAAGCAGCATAATGATGAACGAATTTGTATTCTAGACCAACGCGAGATGACTCCGGGATTTTTTTTCCAGTTTATACCCCTAGAATTATACATTTGTAGAAAATCCACTAGTCATTCAAAATAAAACCACGAAAGCTATGTTTGCCGCGTATTGCATGCACAAGGTAGGGATGTTAGTTTTCCGGAAAAGTATTTTCTGAAAGAAAAAAAAAATGCCCGGTAATCCAACGGAAAACTATATGCTAACCCACAATTGAATTTTATCAACCGTTTCAATATAGACATGCCCAAATAACAAAAGAAGTGTCATTAGTAGAGACCTGCAAAATTCGCGGTTTCGATGGCCTTCAGGATAGACTGCACATACCCCTGTACACTCGGGCAAATAACGCAAGTTCATTGGCTGCCGACTTGTAAGTCGTCTCAGCTGGTTTGTCTGTGATTCGATCCTTCTTTGGTTGAGGGTTTATAACTGGTTGAGATTCGTCCAGATGAACAGTAAGCCAATAGCAAAATTATCTAAGAGGTATATGTGTTTGAATTCTAGCCTATCACCGAATGAATCCGCGAATTTTGCAGGTCTCTAGTCATTAGGTGGTAAAGAAAGATATAAAAATTACTTTATACACTTATACTCCACAGTTATATACCTATACTTTTTAACGTCAAAGTTTTTTTATAACCTATATTCTAATGTATTTGTAGGGCCATGCATATTTCGCGAAAAGATTTCGAGATTGGTTATAAGTTAAAACATTGTAGCATCGTCTGTGTTTCGTGATTGCGTGAATTTCTTTCAGACGCACGTCGATTGTTACAACACCAATCACAGTAATTAAGTGGGGAAGCAAACGCTTCCTGAGTATGGCTCGGTCAAATAAGGCAACGACTTCTCTTGCAGAATCCCGCCAATAAAAAAAAGAAGCAACCGCTGATGCAGGTGTACCTTGTTACGATCTAACAGGCGTTCAGATTTATTCGCGAAAAAAAAATGCCTGCCCCTATGTATAACATAAAATTTTACAAGCGGTATAAGATGATGAATACAAAAAAAACGCACATAGACTACCTATAAAAAGAGATTATATTATTTTGATAAAAAAAATCTTAAATTATGTAAATATACGTTGGTATTGAAAATGAGGAAAATTTCCCGGAAAAAAATACGTGGATATATATAGGCCTATATATATAGACCGGAAAAATTCGCGGATTCCTTTCGAGACAGGCTGGTATGAAAACTCGTTTAGCTTAATGCTGCGTCAGTGATTGGACCGCAAATTACCTGAAGGACTCTGAGCCAATGGCAAACACTCAACAAAAGAAGTATCGAATCATAAGAATCGCAGTAAACAGGTGTCCCGAGTCGGTAGCCAATGACCAGGTGATAGTTGCCCGAGTACATAGAGAATCGTGGAGTCTACCCTAGTGGTCACTGAAACCGCGAATTTTTCCAGTCCCTATATATATATATATTTTTTTTTTCCTGGATAAATTTTCCCCACGCACATCTTGAACCATGGGTAGAGACCTGAAAAAATTCGCGGGTTCATTTCGTGTTATGCTAAAATTCAAATAATTATACCTTAGTGCTGCTTCTGTCATTGGTTCCCCACTGTTAAACTAGACCAGGACTGAGGGCCAATTAGAGACCCTCACTCATAGAAGTGTCGAATCACAGGCCACCCAGACGATACGACTCACAAGTCAGCAGCCAATGAACAGTTGGCATCTGCCCGAGTGCGCAGCAGAGGATATTGGAGTCCATCCTGGAGGTCATTGAACCCGCGAATTTTTTTTCCCTGTGTCTAACCGTGGGCCTGGACCGCCTGGGGCGAAGCCCCCTGGGCCGCGCGAGATCCCTGCAGATGGCGCACCTGTAGTGCACGGCGTACATCCCTCTGGCCCGCAGCTCCCCCTGCAGCTGCAGCCGCGTCTTGACCACCTCCAGCGGGTTGGTGAAGAAGCCGGCGCACACGGCCGCCAGCCCGCCCGTCGCGAACTCCATCTGGCCCCCCTCGTCGTCGCCGCCGCTCGCGCGACTGCCGGCGGTAACCCTGCAGGCTGCTGCTCGCCCGATAACGGCCCCGTGCGGCGAGGTCCAGAGTCCGTCCCTCCTGCGTCACGGCTTTGAATATATATATATATACTGTATAGAAGTCGCGAGTGGATAGGATTTACTCTACGTTTTTCAGGAGCGTATGATGAGCAGCTTGGGAACTTCACCGCTGCAGTGCGCTGCCGTGACGCCCTGTATCGTCTTAGTTGTTATTTACACGTTAGAGCGCAGCACTGTCGCCCGCTGTCATTCCCCGCACCCCCCCCCCACCCATCATTCACTACAGCTCAAGGTCATTCAACAGGAGGGGGAAGGGGGTGTTTGAAGAGTTCGACACTTGTCCGCTAGGGACCACCACAAGTCGATGCCCTATAGAGATGGTGGCGATTGCGGCGGTGAATTAAACAACTACCTCACAACCGTGTTAGAAATTTTAACCTGGGCTGGCGACTTCTATACAGTATATATATTCAAAGGTCACGGCAGCCTCGCGCGATCTCGCCGACAACCAACCGTCTCCCGAGCCGGCGCGGCGTTCCAACACACTAGGTGCTGAACCTGTACCATAACTAGAGACCCGGAAAATTCGCGGGTTCATTTCGTGTTATGCTAAAATTCAAATAATTATACCTTAGTTTTGCTTCTGTCATTGGTTCACTGTTAATCTGGAGGACTGAAGGGCCAATTAGAGACCCATCACTAGGGGCAGGAAATTTTCGCGAAAAAATCTGAACGCCTATTAGACTGCAACAAGGTATGCCCACACCAGCGGTTTCTTCCTTGTGATTGGCGGCCGTCTGTGAGAGAAGTCGTTGCCTTGTTTGCACGAGCCACTAAGGACGAGTTTGCTTCCACACTGAATTAGTGTGATTGGTTGCTGTAACAATCGACACACACCTCAAAGTAACTCACCCAACCACGAAACACAGACGATGCTACAGTGTTTTAACTTCCAGCTACTCTCGGGATCTTTTAGCGAAATTGTCATGGCCCTACCCATCACTCATAGAAGTGTCGAATCACAGGCCACCCAGTCGAGACGACTCACAAGTCAGCAGCCAATGAACAGTTGGAATTTGCCCGAGTGTGTAGAGGATATTGCAGTCTTTCCTGGAGGTCATTGAACCCGCGAATTTTACCGGTCTCTAACGATGACACACGGCCAGTCCACTAGTTTCAAGAAACGGATTTCGGTGACCTATCCGTATACGGACCGGAAAAATTCGCGGGTTCAATGACCTGCAGGATGAACTCCATAGTTCTACGTACACTCGGTCAAATGTCACCCACCCATTGGCTGCTGTCTTGTGGAGAAATCCCAACGTAGCAGCCTGTGATTCGATACAGCTTTGGTGATGGCCTTTCTCATTGGCCCATAGAGTCATCCAGGTAGAGTTGTGAGCCAATAGAAGAGGCAGCACTGAGGTACAACTATTTGTATTTTAGTCTATCGCGAAATGAATTCGCGAATTTTTCCGGTCTCTACCTATCCGTTGCCGATCTGTTGTTGCCCAACATCTGCTCACTTTTTCGTTTAATTCCTTCCAGATGGCGGACCCGTGTCTGGCGCCAATAACTCGAATGCCGTCATTTTTGTGATCATCGGGGACGTACCAAGCGTGTTGGTGTGGCAAACGAAACTTCATGATTATGGAATACATTCTGTACACTTTAATGGCCATAACTAGAGACCGGAAAATTCGCGGATTCATTTCACGACAGCCTGAAATTCAAATAGTTATACCTCAGTGCAGCCTCTGCTATTTGCTCACAACTCACCTGGACGACTCTGGGCCAGTGAGAAACACTCAACCGAAGCTGTGACGAATCACAGGCCGCTACGTTGGGACACCTTCACAAGACAGCAGCCAATGAGAGGGTCACATGACCGAGTGTACGTAGAACTATAAAGTTCATCCTAGAGGTCGTTGACCCCCGAAAATTTTTCCGGTCCCTAACCATAACGAGAAATAATCTCAAACTTGAAAAGTACTTGAGAAAATTAGAAAGGTGGTGTGTGACGGTGGTGCTATCATTTTTTCAGTAATAATTGTATCTATGGTTGCGAAACGTCCTCTAGAAAATGTTGAAAACAGCTTCTACCCTCACGCATGTAGCCGTTTATTAAAAACTGTCGCCGATTCGTTTCCTTACTGGGATTTTTTTTTGCCACGTTCTGGAATACGGCCCGCGAGTTAGGTTACGGTTGTGTTCCAACAAGGCGGTGCTTACTCGCTGCCTTATTCCCGGAAATCTTGGAATACCGTCCTTAGATTCCTCTAAGCGAAATTTCTTTACATCAGCCGGTAGGTTAAGCTGAGACGATAGCTCACCAGTACGGACAAGTTTTTTTTTTCTTGTGGATGAATCTGCACGCACGTTAAACTGAAATAATTTACTACCGCTTGTTTCCTTGTAATTAGCGTTCGTCTTCAGGAGAATACATTGCCCCATTTGGCCGGGCCAGTCATGAAGTCTTTGCTTCCGCTTGCGATTCGTGTGCCGACAAGTAGGCAGAAGACTGAAAGAAATCGGACCAATCACGAAACACAGACGACGCTACAGTGTTTCAATACACAGCTTTTCTCGAAATCTTTTCGCGAAAAATACATGGCCCTACTCGTCAGGGCATTAACTAAAGGATTGGGGCACTCAATGAAAGATAGTGAGAAGGGGGAGTGATAATAACGAATAAAGCAGAGAGCCGAAAAAATGTAAAGACGCTCTGCAGGCTGCTTTTTGTCGCCATGTTTGTTGCGATTGTGTAGCTCCGGTGTGAAATTCCAATTTGTAATTTATTACGCTCTATGAATGATACTTGTAATGGAGTATATTGATTTGAATCATTATTTTGAACAAACTCCATTGCTAATTTCAATTGCATGTCATGGAGAAAACCCGGAAAATAGAAAAAAAAATACTTACGCAAACACACAGGAAACAAGCCAAAATCGGCCGATGTCAATTGTTAAATGTAAAGCCAGCATAGAGGAAGGAATTAGAACCATATGACAGTATCGACTACCCACAGTAAACTACCCAACTATTATAACAAACAGATCACGTGGACAAAAAACCGACTGTGGCGTTACCATGCATAATCATATTTAAATTTATTTTTAAAAATAATTTATTTTAACTATTTAATGGTAACTTTATTATCTTTATTTAATTTAATAATTTTTTGGGTGTAATATTCTAATTTATAAGGCTAGTTGTAATTTTTTTAATATCCTTTTCTATTGGTTATTATTCATATTACAATTTAAATATGTTATTTGAGTTTTAGAAAAAAGAATCCCTTGTTTAGTGTTTTGGCTCTTTTTCCCAAATGAGGACGATACCTGAGTGCAATCGATTCTGTTTCAAGCGCCCATCGCTCGGAGCGCTGGCGTGCGGAATTCCAAGCCTCCACGAACAGGACTGTGAGTCGAAGAGGGGGGGGGGGGGGGTAAGCAACGGATCGCCGTCTCAGCTGTACATATATATGCTAGGTTGATTTAGATATTTCTTTGTACAGCATGACCACTCTCTGAGACATAAAATGAATCGACATCTCTTGGTGAAAAGCAGAACTAATTGGTAGGGGCAGGTATTTTTCGCGAAAAGATCTGAACACTTATTAGACTGCAACAAGTTTTACCCGCAACTGTGGTTTCTTCCTTGAGATTGGCGGCCGTCTGCGAGAGAAGTCGTTGCCTTATTCGACCGAGCCATTCTGGACGCGTTTGCTTTCGCACTGAATCACTGTCATTGGTGTTGTTACAATCGATATGTATCTGGGAGAAACTCACCCAATCACGAAACACAAACGATGCTTTAGTGTTTTAACTTTCATCTTGTCTCGAAATCTTTTCGCGAAATCTGCATGCCCCTACTAATTGGGCATGAATTTTCCAATTGAAAAACTTTAACTCTTACTGATGGATTGTTTAAAATCCTATTTAAATATTGAATTTCAATATAAAATTTCAGTCTGCATCTGACCATAGTCACAGAAGCTAATACGGATTCCGGGTCGATAGCTGCAGCTGCAAGTGCATTTACTGGAGCAAGGAATTTGCCCAGAGAAAGAATGCTAGACGACACGAGAAGAATGATTGTGTTTAAAGCCCACCTCGTAAATATTAAGTTTCGATCGGTGTGGCAGGTTGTTTATGCAACGTGATAGCTTAAAAAGACATGGCACGCTCGCTAACAAGACAGAGCTTAATGATGGTGCTACTTTGCTAAAGAAGAGTGCGCTGCATGACGACAATAATATTCCTTGTGTTGAACGTGATTAAGTTCATATCTCTCTTATCTCGACAAAGAACTTGAATTGAAGAACGTTGAAGGTTTGAAAGAGACTGAAGACAATGGAAGTATCATTACTGTGAAAAGTGAAAATAGATTCAAGCCGCATTCAAATATATCCTCCGAACTTTGGAAAAATTATGGACACTTAGAAAAAGGATGATTGCATAAGATGAATATGTGGTTGTGTTGTGTGGTTTGAATTAAATGTAAATTATTCTTGAAATATAAAAGGAATTTGATAATTACGCTGGTGAGATTAGAATGCCGAAGGTATACGCAGACTTCGCTTTTGTATTTCCTCCGAACTAAACATATTATTTCAAAATTCAAATCAAACAACTTGCTCTGTTTGGCGAAATGCAAACAAATATTTTGCTGAAGAAAACGATCTTTCCTGTCGGTGCTGAAGATAAGAAAGTTGATCACTTTGATCCGATGGCGATATTCGTGGCGATAATGAAATACTAGTTGTAAATAAGAACACCTGTGTGGAGTGTATCGTGAAAACGTCAGAAGCGACGATTGTTACCCATTTATGTTCGCAGGGAAAAAAAATTATATATTGCAGCAATGGCAGATGAACAATTAACACGACCAGTGTAGTTGACGGGGTCCCAGCGCCAACCCGCTAAACAAAACACGTGCTTGGTGTCAAGCTATTGGCGTTGCCAACCTGATTTTTTTTTTTTTTTCAAAAAAAAAATTTCCAACACGTAAGAATAAGGAATCTGGAAAATATTTTATTTCAACCAGACCTTTTAACTTAATTCAATAGTAGACTTTTTTTTACCCTAAGCAGTAGTGTTTTCTACTGAAAAAGGTTACTTAACAGTTTAAAAAAATATAGTTTAAAAAACTAAAAAACATGCTTTTAAAGAATATCAAACTAAAAAGTAAAAAAAAATTTTTAAATTAAATTTATGACAATAGTATATAAGCAATACTAGTATAAATGAGAAAAAATCTTGAGGCGCTTTGTGCCATATTTTTTGAATATTAAGCGCCCCATGCTTTTTTCTCATTTATACTAGTATTGCTTATATACTATTGTCATAAATTTAATTTTAAAATTTTTTTTACTTTTTAGTTTGATATTCTTTAAAAGCATGTTTTTTAGTTTTTTAAACTATATTTATTTTTAACTTTTTAGTTTGATATTCTTTAAAAGCATGTTATTTTAGTTTTTTAAACTATATTTATGTATAATTATCATAGGGAAATGAGTTACCGACACTACCTATTACCATCTGAGATAACTATTTGGAGTTGCAACGTCACAAAGAAATGGTAAAGTCTCTACGAATCATTTGCAGTTAGATGTATGGATATAATATTAGAATTTACCGGGGGGAAAAAAAAATATTTTTTTTTTTTTTCGGCGTGGCCGGGAGTGGAACTCACGATCGCTAAATCCGAAAGCTGACGTCACAGAAGTCGCGCGCCTTAGACCGCTCGGCTAACGAACGTAATGAAATGGGTGGGACATTTTATAGTGATGAGTCACCCACTCTTAGTCGAAAGAGTTACAGACGGACAGACAGAGTTACAGACGGCGGACAAACATACAGGTGAAGCTAATATAAAGCATGTAAAAACCTGGGCTCGCATTTTACACACCCGTGTTTCGAATCCTGAACCGGCCATCCTGATCTCGGTTCAGCACTTTTGCCCGAAATCACTCCACGGCAGTCAGTCACTTCTCAAAAGCCAAGGCCGCTTCCTTCCAACCAACAGTTCCCTGCCTGGCTGGTGATGCGGCACACACCACACTAGCACGACCGTGTTGCGCCGGTATGGTGCGCGCGGGCTGCAGCCATAACTTAGAAACACACAAGATATACCTGTTCTAAGTTATGATTCTTAGGTACGATGTTTCTAAATTGTGTTGTTCGGCATTGTGTGTTTCTAAGTTGTTACAATTGTCAGTTTTTTGTTTCTTAGTTATGATAGTTCTAAGTTGTGTGTTTAAAAGTTATGATAGTTCAAAGTTATGTGGGTTTTTGACGTGACAAAGTCTAATAACTCCATGAACGCCGGCTGCACGCACGAAAAAGTGTCCCGTTACGCACATTGTCCCGTTACGTTGTATCCCGTTACGCTCATTGTACGCTTGCGCCGCATCTATCTCTCTTCCACTCGATTGGAACAACCATCGATTTGACTTTTTCGAGGCACATCAAACTTGAAACACTCCCATTCGTTTCCTACTTTTCCTATCATCGTCCTATCCTTAACAGAATAACACAGATTGGAAGAAGTTAAATAGCAAACATGTATAAAAGTTATAGTTAAAATAATCTCTTCGTTAAAGTAATAAACATATTTGAATCAATGAGAGCAAATAAAAGTAAATCTACCAATTAAATTGTAGATTTCATTTCACTCCTTCTTTGTATCCATACAAAATAGTGATAATTCAATAAAAATGATTCAATTTTACTCATAAAAAGTATGCAATCATTTCATCAATGTTTTGTTATGACGTTGTCGCGTTAAACTATCGTCCGTAAACCGACTTTACAGACAACCAATTTTTTTTCTCGATAATTCCAAGTTATGACTGTTCTAATAGCCCTTCAATGCCTTAGGATCGCTGAATGGGTTTGGATGCTGGATGCTGGGATGGGTACCCTCAGCCCCTCGACATTGCTCTTCTCCGTCGCCTCCGGGCCGCGATGATTCAGCCCATGTGGGGCCCGAAACCTTTGAATATATATACAGTATAGAAGTCGCCAGTGGATAGGATTTACTCTACGTTTTTCAGAAGCGTATGATGAGCAGCTTTGGAACTTCACCGCTGCAGTGCGCTGCCGTAACACCCTGTATCGTCTTAGTTGTTATTTACACGTTAGAGCGCAGCGCTATCGCCCGCTGTCATTCCCCGCACCCCTCATCCATCATTCACTGCAGCTGAACGTCGTTCAACGGGAGGGGGAAGGGGTGTTTGAAGAGTTCGACACTTGTCCGCTAGGGACCACCACAAGTCGATGCCCTAGAGATGGTGGCGATTGCGGCGGTGAATTAACCAACTACCTCAAAACCGTATTAGAAATTTTAACCTGGGCTGGCGACTTCTATACAGTATATATATTCAAAGCCGCAACGGTTTAGGAACTAGCACGTCATAAATCAAGCGAAGCGAAAGCTTTGAAACAGATGTTCTAAGTTGTGTGCTTCTAAGCTATGTATGGATCCCGTTATTTTCTCTAGTGGCACGATAAAGTAACGACTATATGTCTTCCAATCAGTAGTACTTCGACTGCCTACCTTGTCTGCAAGCTCTTTGGCGTTCAGTGTCCTCTCGTGAATGCGTATTCGTCCATCTTGTTCTGAGATATCATCACAATAGTCTCGTGAATGTGGCTTACGAAAACATTTCTTTCACTTAACACACTTATTGTCAAGTAAATTTCTCTTCTTACTTAACTTATTTTCCTTCCACACATCACACGTAGGTACAGTCAGTCTCGGCGGACATTCGCGTCCGTCTAGCTAAAATTACCATACGTAAATTTGTATTCACTAACGTGGGGTTATATAATTCAAAAGAATCGCTGTATAAGATAAACATTGGCTCTGACGTGTGTTAAGAAAATGTATGCCTTGCTTATAACTATTTGTGATGCAGATGAGGGTTATGTAATAGCAGGCCAGAAGAGTTCATTAATGTTTCTAAAGATTGTTGCATAAAGATGTCTAACCTCCATCACAGTGGTGGAAGAAAATTACAAAATTTACAGTTCCTCTATCGCTTATAGTCACGGCAAATCATGAATGTTTTTATTTATGCTTTGAATGTTTTTTTTTTTTTAATGGTGATAATTTCCTAGAGCGAGATTTTGTTCGTGAGAAATTCAAGTTAGTGACAGTTCTCAGAGGAAACAAAATAATAATGTTAAATGTTTTACCGAGAACTCCAAATGTAACGTTATTTTTGAAGTAATAAAACTTGGCATTGCTAATTTTTTTCTAATTAGTGCGTGATCACATAACTATAGAACCCGAGTGAAAGTATACTTTCAAAGTATTGAGATCATTTTAGCCCTAACGAACATTAACGGAAGTTCACATAGCCAGCTTTACAGACTAACCAAAGAAACGACTTGATACGCAATGGCGTATGTCCAAAAACCTACATCAATTAATGCACTCCCATTGCACAAATTTTTTAAAGATATAACCAAAGAAACGCTTACCATATAAAATAATTATATATCCTGAATTTTACATTTACAGTGATTCTGGAATCAGGTATAAGCTTAGCCATTGTTAGGGTAGTCCCCTGAAGTCAACCAGTGGGGTAGTCCCCTGAAGCCCACCAGTGGGGTAGTCCTCTAAAGCTCACCAGTGGGGTAGTCCCTTAAAGCTCGCCAGTGGGGTAGTCTCCTGAAGCCCGCCAAATTCTAATCTGCGCGCTATTTTTGGCGTCTGTATCTTTTCAGGCTTTCGTTTCCGCAGTGTAAAATATTTTTTTTTTTACTTTTTACAAAAAAAAAAAAAATATTGGAAACATTGTTTGTAGCATTGCAAAATGGGTCATATGAATATTAAGAATAAATTTGAGGTGAAGGATATTTTTTTTTGTTGATATAGAAAACAGTTCAGATATGTTAAGAATTGTTATTAATTACTTTGGTTAAATTTCATGGAAAGCCTTAAAATACTTATTTCCTTGAGATACTTAATTATAAATTTGAGGGTTAACTCTAGTTCATAATAATTAATGTTGATATTGGATAATTAATGTCAGTAATTAAAGCAGTATAGATTATAATTTTACAGGACATCATTTTTAAACAAAAGTTTTTATATGAATTTCAACTTTGTTTACTAAATTTTTAACATTGTATTTGAATTTTTTGGGTAATTTTATATTCTATTGGATACTGCTACTGTAATATTTTGAGAATAGTCTGGAAGGTACAGAAGGAAGAGCGGACAGGCGCGACACTCTGGCGCCAGAAAGCTATTTTTCACTTTGTAAATGCGTGTTTGGGATTTACGCGTCACGTTGTACGCACAGCTGTAGCGACCGTCTGGAAGGGTCTCTGGAGGCTACCACTAGCCAGCCAATCAGGGCAAGCCCTGGCGTCAAGTGATGTGCCCGCACGAATTTCCTTATATGGTCATGTTTTGGAATTATGTGCGCTGATTGGTCAGTTGGCCCACGGGGTTGCCTCCCTTGTTTTCAACTTTACAAGGGAAGGTAATCTCGTCGACCAAGTCACTTGTTGCTCGATCGTCGCCGAACTCGGTCGCGTCGTCGGCAAGTCACGAAACAAATGAAAAATTATTAAGGGACAATTTAACGCCTATGGGCTGGGGCCACGCCGTAATTCTTTAACCTAAGTTCATTTTTTTTTCTTCGGACTATGTATTAGAAATTTAGGCCCTAGGCGTCGGCATCGGCCCGACTCTTGTGATTTCGGTCCGCGATCAACGGTACCTTGAGTTAGGTAATTAACCAAGGGACATTACTAAGTTTTTTTTTCTTCTTTGGCGAGTGACAAGACTCCTCGACCATCAACGGCAATATGTATGGTGCTGTGGTATGTATTTGGACCTCATCCTATCAAAATTCAAAGATATCGTTAAAATTCGTATAAGAAAAGACAAAAACTGTACAAGTAACGAAGTTTTTCTAATTAAATTCATTTGTAAAATTGTGTATTGAAGCCATGTAACGATGAGAAAAAACATTTTTTTAAAGAAATAAACAAAGATAATTTAATAAACTCTTTTATTTCCAAATAAAGCAGAACCTCAGGAACATTGTTTGTTTTGTATTGTTACGTTTCTATGTGTTGTTAGCCGGGCAAAAACATACAACGTAACATGTTGTCGTCGATATCATTTGTAAAACTACAATGCATAGCTTTGTAAAATTGCACAAAGTGCAAAACCTTGCCTTGAAATTTTTCAAGTGATATCGTTGGCAACAGGGTTTCCAAAGACTAACCTTGTATAAGTACAAAAAAAAATAGATTGCGGGCATGTGTTCCTTAACAAAATTTTCATGATTTGGTATTCCCTGCCACCCATTAAAATCATGCCTCACTATCTGCGAACATTTTCTATATTCAGAGTGCGTCTGACTTCGACCGAAGGCTGGGAAAGTTAAGGACTTACAACATTTATATTTTAAATAATAACGTATTTAACACAGAAAATTTCGCGTCTGGATTATTTTTTTTATAATTGTAGCAGTTATTTGAGTCGCTGCATTAAAATTATTTCATTTAAATAATTGGGTTAGTAGTACGCTACAAAAAATATGTGGGAAATAAAACGTGTTACACGTAATTATTTCAATGAAATAATTTTGCTTTGGGGACAAAATTCGCCGTGGTTATTAAACAGAATCCACACGCTCGGTGTTTTAACCTTGACTTTCAAAGACGTGCATCAGTCTTGGAAAGCACTTTAGACCGTAAGACGTACAGATGATTTCAATTTTGTTTTTGTCGGTCGGATCCACACTCGCCCCCTGCACGCAAACTCGAAGGTACTGGTGTCCCCGCCACGAAGCGCGAAACAAACAGGCAGTTAACGAGAGTTCCTGACGACGACGTGTATCGACATGACCCGCATATCAACCGACCCCCTAAATACGCCGCTATCACTCTCTCTCTCACTATCACACTGTCGCCATGTATTCCCAAGTGCTGAACCACACACCTCCCTTTCACTACGCGCTGGTCTTTTTTTTTTTTCCCCTCCCCACCTAAGACAGTCTGACCGCAGACCTCCGTGGCGAAATCCGTCCTGAGCAAGGCACGGGTGAACCGGAAAAAAATTCGCGGATTCATTTCGCGATAGGCTATAAATTCAAATACATAAACACACATATAAGTAGAGAGCGGAAAAATTCGCGATTTCGATGACCTGAAGGATAGACTCCATGATCCTCCATGCACGCGGGAAAATTACATCTGCTCATTGGCTACTGACTCGTGTCGCCTGTTAACTGGGACGTTAATCATTCGATAATTCTTTTGTTGAAAGTTTTTCATTGGCCGAGTGTCATTTAGAACAACTGTGGCCCAATCACTGATGCAGTAAAAGGGCAAACTTTTTTTGATTCTAGACTACCGCGAAATGAATCCGCGAATTTTTCAGGTCTCTACACATAGGCTGCTTTTTCTAATGGACGGTCCCGGGCCACTGAGAAAATATCAACCAAAGAAGTATCCGATCACTGACGAAGCCAGTCCGAGTGTACAGAGGACTGTGTAGTCTGTCCTAATAGTCATCGAAACCTAAGGCATGGGTTTTGAGACAGCTAATAATTTTCCGTGAAGCAAACCTCAAGTGGAAAAAAAAATCCTGGAATACGAACAACTCCTAAACTATCTATAATGTTAAAAATAATGATGCTCCGTTGCTGCATGTAAGAAGGACAAACAAACAAACACACTTTTGGGGGTACTGTCGTCCTTCGTTACCTTATATAGTGACCATCTCCATCATCAATATACCTTTTGTCATACAGTCCAAGCAAATTTTTTTCTCGTACTAATGCAATCAACTTCCCTATCTCATCACCAAAGGCAACACAAAAACATGAGTATGGTAGTTTTTAACATTTTATTTTTCTGCTCTATGCGTTATGCGAGCAATAAAAGGAATAGCTGCTCTTTGATAGCAATAATTAGTAGTGCTCCGTGAAGCACTGAAACACTGAAACAGGGAAGGGGGAAAAAAACCTACATTTCAAGATAAATACCAGAAATAGTCTATCACATGTAGAAAATAAAATTAAGTTTATACAACTTTTAAAAAAATCAATGGATATATATTTTTATGTAACATATATTATTTTGAATTAAATTTAATAATATTTAAAAAAAATTAAATGCACAAATAGTATAAGTTCAAAAATACCATCCAGCATTCTGATTAGCTATTTTAATATAAATAAGAGATAAAAATTAAAAATTTTTAACTAGCTCAGACCAAAAATAAACTTAGATAGTCTGACATGATTTAAAATATATTTGAGATTAACTGTTAAAATTTATTTGATGGAGATAATGGATGCCATTTTCCGTCTAATAACAATCCTCAAACTCTATTGTCAAACATTATTGGAGACACATATTTGACAGTGTGACAAGGCCTTAAATTGCCCGTACAGTCAGGGGTGTATGTGTGTTAGTGGGGCGGGGTTATATGAGCGACGCTCGCTGGTGCTTCTAGCATGGTATAGCCTCTAAGCGCAAGGCTATGAGCTGGCGCGCAGTCTTCTCGTCGTCCACAGGACAACTATGAAATTCTAACGGTGACCGTAACATTATATGGCACAGAAATGAAAGTAAAGGTGTAATGCAAGTTACTTGAGTCCTTTCAAAAATCTGTGCAGGTTGTTTTTACGCCTATAAATGACTGAAAACACGTATTTCAGCCATTTTAACTCTTCTAAAAAATACACTTTTTAAAAGTTAATCCGAAATCAAAAAATAGGGTGTGGCTGTGTTATGGACATGGCCGTGTGTTTTACGTGAATACGTGTACGTAACATGTAATATTTTCTATATAAAATATAAAATACGCTATTTTATGTATGTTATAATAATGTTTCAACACTAAGAAGTCGCGTATAGGCCGACATTATATATTATTGATTATACATATTTTAATTTTAACACCATATGTATTCACTGTAACTATTTTACACTAATGTTTTATATAGGTATTAAATCGATAGGTTTTGAAGAGAGCTGACGATTGAAACTTATACGAACGTCCTAGCTTCTCCGAGTCAAAAGTTATACTAAATGGAAATCTCGAAAAGCAGTAATATGACCTCAAAATGGCGGCGCTTCCCCCTCCACCGCGCGCGATGCGTCATAGTCCTCACTTAGCGTAACGAATTCTTTGCTCCTTTAGCTATCCAGTGGTGTGATTAAATTTTGCATGGAGATGATAGATATGTAGCTGCAACACCAAACTGTATCCCCAGATTTTGTTATCATTGGTTGTTTTTTTTTTTAATTACCTCCCACTACGGAAGCAATTTTAAAGACGTATTCACGTCAAAAAGTACTTTTCGACCCTCGACGAATTCTTGGATGCTTTACGTAACCACACCCCACTCGGATATCATGGGTGTTTTTTTGCAAATCGCGTAGGTTTTTTCCTGAAGCTCTGCGCACCGTCTGTGTGCCCGGGTAGGCGGGGGCCTTAATCGACGGAGCGGCGCAGGAGCTGATGACGGGCGTCAATTTGCTGTCCTTGAGTGTCGAGACGCTAGGGTACGCGGGGAAGGGGGGAGTCCAGGGTAGCGGGGCGGCGTGTGATTGGTCAGCGTGCGTGGGTTCGCCCCCGATGTGAGTCACGGGAGGTGTTCGCAAGCGAGGGAGATGTATGAGCGCTCTGAGACGCCGTCACTCAGCGCGTCAGTTGCGGTGACATTGAGACGTGTCACGCAAGCGTTCGAAATTGGAAGCCTAAGATGTCCATCAAGTTCTGTCCCTGGCCGAACACGCCCGAATATTCACCTTCGGCCAGCCTCGGGATTTGTTTTATTTTTGCGCAGCAAAAATGAATTCAAATATTAAAAGTGGGCGGTTAGGTTAGCTACATTAAAACACTTTAAAACACTATGGACGGTTAGTTAGGTTAGTATAGCTACATTAAAATAAACAGAGAAATATAAATATATATAAATAAATCCGATGTTAGCCGAAGGTGAATATTCGGGCGTGTTCGGGCATGGACAGAACTTGATGGACATCTTAGGCTTCCCGTTCGAAATCACCATGGTAACCTACCTTACAGTGTCAACAGTTTTCTGTAGACCATAATTTTTTTTACTTGCTCATAATAAATGTTTTTAAATAACTGTTTTATTCTTTATTCTTTGAGTGTATATAATGGTTACTTATCAAATACAATTTTTTTTATGTGTAACATCTTTTGCTCTCGTTAAACGGCACTGGGTTGGAGGAATTTCGTGAATGGACCGGAAGTCGCATGGAACGGAAATGTGTAAACACGGTTCACCCATCTGTGACGGATGGCGCAAAAAAGTTCACAAAGCCAAAGGGAAACTTTACAGTATTAACTGTTTGATGATTTTTAACAAATTGGGCAGTATTTTAATAAAGATTCCTAGTCGAAAATCAGATCCAAATCAGGAGTTTAGTATTTTTGCAAGTATTTTTCGCTGTTATCAGAGACGTTTCATCATATATACCTATTTTAACATTTTACTCTGCACATCGCATCAAATGATTCGATAGTCGACGTAGCTGCTCCGGCAGCGAATTTTAGAGACGGGTGCGAAAACTACGGGTGATTCGCGTTCATAAATGTAGTTGAAAAAACAATTTATTTATATTTATCACGCTCGGCATTATTTCAAAGGATTCTACTTGAAGTTTCGTGTCCGAGTTTCGTATTATAAGTGTATTTGCAATATGAGAACACACGAATTTGCTCGTTACCGAGGTTATATGTTACTGGGAGAATTGTTGGCATTTTTTTTTGGATTTATGCTTCTTTAGGCGCGTTATGAAAAAAATTATGAGAGCAAATTTTTACGATGCGCGCGCAGCATAAAACGAAATTTTCCCAGGATGAAAAACTCTACATACAAATAAGATTTTTATATGTGCTTTTAAATCTTATACTTTAGTGTTTCACATTTAATAGCGGTCCATATTATTGAAAACATTTGTTTATTGTGAATATTAGTGTTATAAATTGTGTTTTTAAAATTTTCAAGTGTATTTTTACAAGTGAGGATATGGTTCCATATGTATAATTTATTTGCATTATAAATTATTACATTATTATTTAACAAATAATTAAAATTAATAATTTATTTTAAACACGTGTTTATATTAATATTAAATACTGAGGTTTTTTTTTATTTGTTTGAATTTATACTTATATTTATAATATCACTCCAGTCCTTTTATTATTTTATTTCTATTTATTATTCGCACGCAAAATTAATGTTAGTTTTTATCAAGCCAATTAAGTATAACTTCTAAAGCAGACATACGTAAGTTCACGCACCTTTTTTTTTATTACTTTTGAGTCGAACTCTTTGAAAAGGTTCTAGCGTATCTACTATTTGTCCCCAACCTTGTAGCTTCTTGTGTTTGTCTGTGTTCGTGAAGATGAATTCCGCAGCTCAGCAATATGGCGACTCTTGAGCGTAAATCCTTTTTTGTTCCGCAGTTTTGCCAACAGTGAATCTGTAATTTCAAATTTCAACGTGCGTTGTTACGTATTTCCGTTGCATACAGTTTAAAAAAAAACGAAACACGTAAACATGACTACCGATCCGCCTTCAGCTGATTCTGAAATGATTTTCGCAAACAAACCCCCCCGCTGGGATGTCTCAAGATGGCGTGGGTTCTTCTGACGCTCTGTCCATGTGGGTGGAGCCCGTAAAAGGCCGTCGTTGAGGGGGGGGGGGGGGGGGGACGCACCACAACGCCGAAAAATATCATTGCAGGACTGCCACAAAGGTTAGGTTAGGTTAGACTAGGTTAGGTTAGACTAGGTTAGGTTAGGTGAAGTTAGGTTAGGTTAGGTTAGGTTAGGTAAGGTTAGGTTTGATGGTGGTATTTCGGCGTTGAGGTACATTTAAGAAACACAAATTCATTCAGTTGTTATTTCGGCGTTGTGGTACACAGCAGTTTTCTAGCTGTCGGCGTTGTGGTCAATTTTGACATTCGGCGTTGTGGTATTTCGGCGTTGCGGTAACGACCCGCGTCGGGGGTGTAAGCGGCCTTCGCGCGAGTGCACTGTGTGTGACGGAGGCCCTGCACCGGGTACCGGGTGATACAGGAAGAGGAGGGGAGGGGGGATCACGGACCCCCCCCCCCACCCTAAAAGGGGGAGGGGAACCGGGAGGTGGTGGTCGGCTGTCCCCGGACCAGTCAGTCCTCACATGGTCTTCATCGGAGCCCGCTGCCATGCTGCTGCGCTCACGCATCGCCTGCGTCTGGCGGGACCTGGCGCACTACGTCCGCAAGGTGAGGCAGTGCTGCAGTCGCTTCCCCGCCAGGGGTCTACCCCAGGGGCCGGCGCGTCCATATGGGCGAACTAGGCGACCGCCTAGGGCGCCAAGTAGCTGGGGGCAGTAGCGGATCCAGAGGGGGGGCTAAGGGGCTCAAGCCCCCTCCAAAAGCATCTGGGTACACTATTGTTTTAGTGTTTGCCTTGGTAAAGCCTAGCCTCAGCTGGGTCAAGCCCCTCCCAAACCAAAATCCTGGATCCGCCACTGGCTGGGGGCGGCGCAGCACGACACACAACAGCTGATACATTATGTTTCACGATTATTGAAACAAGATGAAAATGGATTTTTGTAACAGTTTGGAATGTTTATATTGATATAAGTAATTATTTAAAGTCCACGGCGACCTGTTTATGATTTGTAATAAGTAAAACAAAAAACCACAATACTGCTTACATTTGATTGTTGACAAAATCTTAGGCTTACGTGATGTATTTTGAGGCAAGAAAAATTTTTTGTGGTGTCCGGAGGGGGGGGGGGGGGGGGGCATTAAGGTTTTTCGCCTAGGGCGCCAATTTACCTTGCACCGGCCCTGGGAACTGCTCAACATATCCGAGTGGGGTCTGCTTACGAAAAGCATTTTTTAAAAAAAACGTGTTTTCAAGAGTTATTTTTAGGCGTAAAACAACCGGGACGAGATTCTTGAAAGCACTTTAAGGGACTTGCATCACACATTTATCATCATTTCTCCGCGATGTAATGTTGCGGTCACCGCTCAAATTCAACAGTTGTCCCGTGCACGACGAAAAGACTTCGCGCCAGTTCAGAGGCGACACCGCGCCAGAAGCACCAGCGAGCGTCGCGCTTATCATCCCGCCTCACCGACACACATACACCCCTGACTATAGGCGGGCCCCTTAAGGCTGGTCCATGTGTTGACGCGCCATTTACATACCGTTCAAGATTTACTGATAGTGTGTGTTTATGAATAACATTTAACAGCCCTTACACTTGTCTTTTCAAGTTTCGTTTCATCGTTTCGTCTCTATTTAACTGTCCAAAATATACATGTCCAAGGCCAGAACGGGTGTTATATAGTATGTTTTTAGGCATGGAAAATTCTGGACCTAGTGCTGTAAAACGTATACGGAAGTACAGGGAATCTTTGTCTTTATTATTCCCGCATAAAATTACAGGATCACTGTTTAAAGTCCCATAAAGACGCGTTACAACGAGAAGAATGCATGCCAGTTATGTGTCTTGCGCATAGAGGCTAAAAGACGCGTGATGAACGAGCCTTTGTCACCCTTAGCGCCCCCGCGCTTTTGGAGCCATGTCGGCGTTCCTACGCATTTGTTTGATGACTCTTTGTATCGGCCATAACTATAAATTCTTATTTCAAATTCCAACAATCTTACAACACTAATTTCACTCATTTAATTTTTTTTAAATAGCAAAGTATATAACTTTCAGATAGTTTTTTTTTGCCAGATTTATACATTATGAAACCTTAGGAGTTACCGACATTCGGGGGGCTTATTCCTTAACTCATTTGGAGAAAAACATATCCATTAAATTTGAGTCCTATTGCCAGTTTTGACGGAGTGATTCAACGAATTGCAAATCTCCTGCAATGAACAGCTTATTGTTTCGTGTGTTTGCCAAAGGACTGCGCATGCACGCACCATGCATGCCGCTGGAGCCGAGTGCAGCCACGTGGAGCGACACGTGTGTGCAGGGCCGGATTTAGGGGAGGGCAACCGGGGCGAAAGCCCCGGGGCCTCCACAAACGGAGGGCCCCCTCAAATCATTTGATATTCGTTTTTCGCTGTTTTACCTTTACCTACAGTACTTTGTACATGCATGATTATATTATTGTTAAATATTAACAGAAATATTCATTAACACTAAAATTTAATTTCATATAATTCTTGTCTCCGATTATATTGATGTATGTTTTTTTTTTTTTTAATACTAAGAGAATCTACTTGATTTCACAATAAATTATTTATTGGAAAACTCGACTGAAGAAAATTGTTAATTTTATTTGTAAAATAATTCGGGGCCAGGGGGCCTCCGCTCCTCTGTTGCCCCGAGGCCTCCAGACCTCTAAATCCGGCCCTGCGTGTGGGAATGAGCCGGGCGTGCGGAAGCATGACGGAGAAGTGTTTGAGTACCTTCCACGGGCGTGTTACGCGCAGTTGTAACGGCTGAACTGTGAACAAGTACATCACTGCACTTACATTTAAACGCAATCTTGTCATTACTCTGTGTGTACTGTAATTTGCATCCACATTTTTATGACGTATATTTTGCTCCAAATCATTTTAATTACTAAGCCCTGTGAACCATCCTGCGTTCCACTACTGAAATTGCTACCTACGTGCGGTTCGTTCTCAAGAACAAAATATCTGAGAGAGAGAGAGAGAGAGAGAGAGAAAGAGAGAGAGAGAGAGAGAGACCAGTGAAACGGGAGCGGACGTCGGTTGACGCAACACGGACTGGGTTGAAGTAATGCACTATTTACGGGGAAAGTGGACAGGAGGGTTTTTAGCGGGTGGAAATCCCAAACTACCGACCATCGTGTATCATCCCTCAAGGCGGTGTCTTTGAAAGATTTTCCCCCTCCTCTATAATAAAAAAAACTACTGAAAATAATGTACGTACTCTTTCGTTGTCTCTTACCGTAACGACTGGAAAAAAGAAATACAAGCCATGTCGTTGGTACGTTGCAATTTGTACACCCCAAAAACGTAAAAAATCTAACTTCGGCAATTAATTATGCAAGACGAATGAGATGTAATTATTATTTTTTTATTTAATAGAAGTTAAACCATTAAAAAAGGTTACATGTTTATTAAATTTTCACTAAAATTCAAAATAATAGGTACCTAAAATGTGAATCCTTCTTAAAATTGGTACATAAGAAATTAATCGATAAGATCTTGTTCCATGTTTAATTTACAGGAACGGGTGAATCAAATTCGGAACACGTGCGAGAATACAGGCAGCGCAAGAGCGAGGAAGAAAAATTTTCAAATTGGAGGAGTAGGGGCAAAAAAAAAAAAAAAAGGTTGCTCGTAACTCTACTCGACCTAACCTGAAATTTGGCTCGTTACAGACGTCAGATGCTGCACATCACATCCGCCGGATTCGGGGTGGTGCTAATGCTCGCTGTATGTTTGCAGGTATGTACATAGCCTCTTCGGATCCAGATGCCGTCCGACGAGAGACAACAAAGCTCCCGGGAGTAGGAGCGGCCTTCCACCAGGATCCCAGTCGAGTCCCGGTTGAAGAGTCCGTTGGAAGGTCAGAAAGGTTGCGTGAGCCCAAAACCGTTTCATGTGTTATTCAAAATTTTAGACATTAAAGTTCTAGTGAAGACAAAATTTCCTGTCAAGGTTTTAAATTTTTGGCACTGCAAAAAAATATTCCTATTACAGTTGTTGGTACCACGGTAAGATTTTCTAGCATGCATTACTAATTTGGTAGATTTAAAAAGGAGTCACAAGAAAAAAATAAATTCGCACGGAGGGATATAGGATTTTAAGAAATCGAGCCTACTTTCAAAAATCACTATGTAAAAGTCAAATTACGACTTTTTTTTGTGTAACATCTTAGCTCTCGGTATACGGCGGGAATAATTTCGTGAATGCGACGAAAGTGAAGGAACTGAAATGTGTAACAACCACGGTGCTGCCACCAAAGTGGATGGCGCGAACCAAAGTCCACAAAGCCAAAGGGAAACTTTTATTAATAATTATTTAATGAATTTTCACAATATGGGCAGTATTATTAATAAAATTCCCTTCGAAAATCAGGTCCAAATGCGGTGTTTAGTATTTTTTCAAGTCTTTTTTCGCTTTTAGTGAAGCCGTTTCATTATATAGTTTAAAATTTCGTTGAGCAAATCTATATCTCACCTAGATGTACCAAGCGTATCGGTGTGCCAAATAAATCACTGTGATTGCAAAACAATCGTGGAATACATTTCATAAAATGTAATAGTGGGACAAGGACACTAGCGATAGGCTGACCATCCAGCCTGCGAGTGCACTGTAAAAAACGTTATCCTTAAATTTACGTATAACGCTGGTCATTAATTATCCTGGGATCTTCGTAAATTTACGGATGTCTTCATTCAATTGCGGGCGCTATGTTCACTTGCTTTGAACATTAATTCACAAGAAAAATCTTGGTATTTTAGCAAAACATTCAAAAAAATTGTTAAGGCTTAAAAAAAAAAAACACTTTTTTTTACGTGATTCATTACGCCATAAAGAGAAATGTACTGTAATTTTTAAGAGTTTGGGGGACAATGCAGGTAGCGCCCGTTCCTCTATTACCGCTACACGACTAATCCGATTAGTAGCGGTAACTCTATACCTCTCTCTCTCTCTCTCTCACTCGAGTTTACAGCACGTTCCCAGAACCCCGCAAGGGTAAAGTAGCGTAACTAGGACGCTGTTGTTCTCGAAGCTTCGAGTCGAAGCTTCGAGTGTGAAGTTGGGGATTCTGATGACGCGACTCTTCGAAGGCCGTGACGAGGGGTGTGTAGACGA
Organism: Bacillus rossius redtenbacheri; assembly: GCF_032445375.1. Taxonomy (NCBI): domain Eukaryota; kingdom Metazoa; phylum Arthropoda; class Insecta; order Phasmatodea; family Bacillidae; genus Bacillus; species Bacillus rossius. Next base: position 38,091,540 of record NC_086338.1, read on the forward strand.
GGAGTTTGAGCTGCAAGTGCAGTGAAGTGAGTGCAGTGAGGTGAGTGACCGCTCGGGTGAACGATGGCGGACGACTAGCGACGGGCTTCCTGTGCGGAGATTGGTGCGTCAGGGGAAAGAGAGCAGTTTGTTTTTGTAACATACGTGCGCGCTAGAGAGAGTGGCCACTGTCGAGCAGAGGTCCACTGGGAAGAGTGAACAGTGGGCTTACAAACGTGTGACTTGTTTGTGGAAATACATTTGGATTGTTGTAATTTAAGAAATGATGTAACCATGAATTAATATTTAAAACTGTATTGAATTAATGGGGCTATCCTTCAGGGCGTGTATATCGCACATGTAATACAGAGGGGGAAAAAAAAACTTCTGTACTTTTACAAAAGATTCCTTTGGAAATAGTTGCCAAAAAAATAGTTTGTAGCACTACAAGAAACATGGCTATGGTTTTATTTTTGCATATATGAAATACGTTTTTTTTGTGTGGATAAAACAGAGTTTTTGTTACAACTGGCGAAAATCGAATATTCAATCAAATGGGCTATTATTATGTTATGATATGCTTATTAATATGTGCAGTTAATACTGGAAAGGGTTTCAGACAATGGTTTACAAATAACTTTATCAACTGGAGGTACTGGGACACCACGGAGCATAAATGCCCGGGTAAGAATCTGAACCCAGTTTTAATGTGAACTCTTGTTTTGTGGTGATAGTTTTTTTCATGAAAAAAATACAAATTTACAAGTATTTGTAATATTATATGAATATTTCTGTTCCATTCACAAAACAAAATTACAGTGTAGTGTGTGTTACAGTTCAGCGTGCTGCAAGAACAGTTTAAAGGAGTTGAAAATACTTTAGAAAATGATGTTTGAAATACCGAAAGAGGCTCCGTTTGAAACCGGCTTCAAATCCGTTCCATCCTTCATTTCGGCTTTCCGTTGTTTCCTCGTCACACATAAATTTTCTTTTTTTTCTAATTGGAACAGAAATGTTCATGTGAAATTACAGACATTTGTACATTTGTACATTTACTTGAAAACAACTGTATCACTACAAAACAGTGTTCGCAGTAATACCCGGGCATTTATAATTTGTATCGTTCCATTACCTACTTCCAATAGTTAAAAGTTATTTGTAAATAGATCCCCGGATATTATTTCCAGTATTAACTTCGCATGTAATAAGCATAATGAAAATGCTTGAATAAACTATAAAATTATTCACCAATTTTCCTAAGAAATTCTCGGTAATATCTCGGGGAAAAAAAAAAAGTATTTCATACAAGCAAAAAATAACCGTAGCCACGTGTTGTACAAAGCTAGAATATTTTTTTGTTCGTGTATTGTTACCAACTATTTCTTGGCAACTGGTTTCCAAAGGAATCTTTTTGCGAAAGTACAGTATTTTTTTTCTTCTTTCTTTTTTTTTCTGTGCATGAACAAGCGCGGCTCGCCTCGAGAGAAGCTCCGACAAGTTTCCACGCCGCGCGCTCTGACGTCACGCGAGGGGACGTGCTCGCTCTCTCTCTCTCTCTCTCTCTCTCTCTCTCTCTCTCTCGTCCGGCGGCGGCCAACGACCCGGCCCCGGAGGAGGGATTATCCAACTGCGCGGCACTGAGCGGCAGGAAGGGGAGAAGAGGTGGGGGTGCGGGACTCTTTCCAGAACTTTCCACCGCCGCCCGGCAGGTTCTCGCGGCAGTTCCGGGCCTGCCCGTCCACATCATCACGCTAAGTGTCCGCATGGCAATTTTTATACGTACAGGTATTTTCCGCGAGGAGGAAAAATAAATTGTGAGAGCGATGTGTAACATCTAAATTCGGAAACGAGCAAAAATACATGTGTTCTCACGTTGAATATAAACTTTGTGATACGAATCTCGGACACGGAATTTAACGGAGAATTTTTTTTTAAACAAAACAATTCCGAGCGTGATAAATATATATGCGCGAATTTTAATTTCAAAATCATTTCTGGACGCGAATCACAAGTAAGTCACTGCACCCGCCGCTAGAATTCGTTTCCGGAGCAGCTACGACGACTATCGAATCATTCCATTAGCAGACAGATGTTTTTAATTGGTTAACGAAACGGCTCCAATAAAATCGAAAAGGACTTGGAAAAATACTAGACCTGAAGGATTTGGATCTGATTTTTGTTAAAATTTTGGCCCATCTTGTTTAAATTCAGTACGAATTTGCTTCCGCGTAAAACCTTCTGCGGATTTTTGTGCCGACATCAGACATGTACCTAAGGCAGGTATTCCACGATACAAATAATAAAGGTTTATGCTTCACTTTTAGCCTAACTATGTTTCTAGTGCAAATTACCACTCCCAAACCATTAGATAGGTGGCTGGCAGTCCGTTAACTTTAGATAACGTGTTTTGGTGTCCTGTCTTTACCCATTAGTGCCCAAACTACTGCATGCGCAGCTCTTTTTTTTTTTTTTTGTGGTTTCGTACACGTGGCGGACACGCAACTGTACTGTAAAAATAATTTAACCTAAAATTTTCGAATAACGCTGCTCACAAATTACCCAGCGATCTTCATAAATTAATCGTTATCCTCGCAAATTTACAAATTTCACTTATTTTGAATATGAATCCACAAGAATAATGTTGTTTTATGAGAAGAAATAAAACATTCTAAAACTTGTTTAAGACTCTTGCAAAAACACATTTATTTCTTCCGCGTGTGCGTTTGCCCTGTTAATACCTAAAAAAAAGAATTTGGAGTTTGAAATGCGGCGTTGTCCTTACGAAGATCCAGTTGTCTGAAATCACGAAGAGACTCTTGGTTTATTTGAGATCAATACTTCGTTGTAAAGTGCGTAACTTTTACTGTAATTCCCAACGACCTGGGCAGTCTTCGGTATCTGCTGGTCGCTGAAGCGTCGCGCACACGAGGCGAGTTCGATTCCGACACCCGGGCAGTTCCGTGTCTACAATAGCAATGTCCTAAACTGTGTCCGAAGGACACTCGTCGCTGATTGGTCCACGTGACCCTCTGACGTCATGCGTCAAGTGGGCCAAGGTCCGAACCTACCTGGTCCGAAGACATTCGTCAATTTGAACTTTTTGTCCCAACCTGTGTACTTCGGACACAGAAAAAGAACAGAACACTCACGATATTTGAATTTCCGGTTCCCGTTTGAAAACGCGGTGTTTGTTTTTGTTATTGAAGGAAATGGAAGGTGTTGTTAGTCACTTATATCTTACATAACTTTCATAAGTTCAATCTCAAACTACAAAGCATCAAAACAATAAACAAAAAAATTTGGTTTGGCACATTTACTGCGCTCTGGTGACAACTTTAGAAAATCAACACATTCGGACATCGGACATCGCAATTGTGGACAGGGCAGTTTTCGGTGAGACAATGTGACGTCACTCGCATTCGGATAAGGACGCGGACCACGCACAGGTTCGGACTATTGTAGACGGGCTCTTAAGGGCTCCGCCTACCTGGTCACACAGACGGTGCGCAGAGCTTCAGGAAAAACAACGCGATTTCAAAACTACTCAAGATATCCTATTGGGGTATGTTTACGAAAAGCATTTAAGAGTTCGCTGAGGCCCGAAAAGTAGTTTTAAATTTGGATCATGTTTTTAAACTGTATTTCTAGAAGAGTTAAAATGGCTAAACGCATGTTTTCAGAGTAATTTTTAGGCGTAAAACAGCCAGTACAGATTATTAAAAGCACTTAAGGGGCTTGCATTACACCTTTATCTTCATTTCTCCGCTATATAATGTTACGGTCGCCGCTCAAATTTCACAGTTATCCTGTGACGACGAGAAGACTGCGCGCCAGTTCAGAGCCTTGCGCTTAGAGGCTATACCACGCTAGAAGCACCAGCGAGCGTCGCGCTTATCATCCCGCCTCACTAACACACATACACCCCTGACGAGGCGGGCCCCTTAAGGGGCCCGCCTACCTGGACACACACACACGGTGTGCAGAGCTTCAGGAAAAACAACGCGATTTCAAAACTACTCAAGATATCCGAGTGGGGTATGTTTACGGAAAGCATTTAAGAGTTCGCTGAGGCCCGAAAAGTACTTTTAATTTCGGATCATGTTTTTAAACTGTATTCCTAGAATAATAAAATGGCTGAAACGCATGTTTTCAGAGTAATTTTTAGGTGTAAAAAAAGTGTTAGAGATTCTTGAAAGCACTTAAGGGACTTGCATTACACATTTATCTTCATTTCCCCGTAATATAAAAATACGGTCACCGCACAAACTTCACAGTTGTCCTGTGACGACGAGAAGACCGCGCGCCAGTCCAGAGGAGACACCGCGCTAGAAGCACCAGCGAGCGTCGCTTATCATCCCGCCTCACCGACACAGATACACCCCTGACGAGGCGGGCCCCTTAAGAAGTGGGTCGTGTCCCAACCGTGGACTCGGGGAGCTCCCGTGCGCGGTCGTGTTGCGTAACGCCCTCCGCGCCAAGGTGATCCTGGTTCGGCTCCCGGCGGGGGCGACCTCTGGTACGAGAGGCGGGCCGCCGAGTTGCCTCGGAGTTAGGGTTACCAGACGTCTGGCAAAAGGAGGACATGTCCTCCTTTTTATGTATTTTTTTGCGTCCGGCCGGATTTTCCAAAATGTCCGGCATTTTTATAAAGTGAGATAATTCCTGCAGTTAGGTACACTCTGGGAAAAGCGCGCGCTGTCCGCAGAGTCATCCCACTAGAAGTAGTACTACGACAGCTTGACAGGTAGCAGCACATGCAGAAGCACGTGTTTTCAATATGCTGTATATGCGTAGTTTGTTTGATTCTTTATACTGAAACTGTATTAAATGCCAAAACATTGTAAAATATCGTACTGCATTGTAATTAATTCATGGCTTTTTAAAAAATATATATATTGTCCTCCTTTTTAGTGAAATGTCCTCCTTTTGCGAGATGAATGTCATCCTTTTTTATTATCAGTGTCTGGTAACCCTACTCGGAGTTGTCCCGTAGTTGCGCCAGTGCCAGTTCATATCCCCCGTTACTAGGGCCATGAAAATTTCGTGAAAAGATCCCGAGAGTAGCTGGAAGTTAAAAAAACACTGTACCATCGTCTGTGTTTCGTGATTGGGTGAGTTACTTTGAGGTGTGTGTCGATTGTTACAACAACCAATCACACTAATTCAGTGTGGAAGCAAACTCGTCCTTAGTGGCTCGTGCAAACAAGGCAACGATTTCTCTCGCAGACGGCCGCCAATCACAAGGAAGAAACCGCTGGTGTGGGTAAACCTTATTGCAGTCTAGTAGGCGACCAGATTTTTTCGCGAAAATTTCCTGCCCCTACCCATTACTAGAGACCTACAAAATTTGCGGATTCAGTGACCTCCAGGATAGACTCTATACTACACTCTACACACTCGGGCAAATGCCACCTGTTCATTGGCTGCTGACTTGTGAGTCGTCTCGACTGGGTGGCCTGTGATTCGGCACTTCTATTAGTGAGGGTCTCTAATTGGCCCCCAGTCCTCAGATTAACAGTGAACCAATGGTATAAGCAGCGCTAAGGTATGATTATTTGAATTGTAGCATATCACGAAATGAATCCGCGAATTTTTACAGGTCTCTACGCCATTACATTTCCACAGATACTGCTCGAAACTATATATTTTTTTTGTGTGTAACATCTTATCCCTCGGTATGCGGCGTTTGGTGGGAGTAATTTCGTGGATGGAACGGAAGTCGCGTGGAACGGAACTGTGGAAACCACGGTGCTGTCATCTGTGGCGGATGGCGCGAACCAAAGTTCGCAAAGCCAAAGGAGAAACTTTAAAATTATTAACTGTTTAGTGAATTATAGCAAGATAACTATTATTTTAATAGAATTCCTCGTCGGAAATCAGGTACAAAGCCGGGGTTTAGTAATTTTTTTAAGTGCTTTTACGCTTTTATCAGAATCGTTTCATTTTAAAATTTCGCTCTGCATATCACGTATCCGGCCGCGAATTCTAGCGGCAAGTGTGACAACTGAGTGTGATTCACGTCAAGAAATGTAATCGAAAATACAATTTTTCATATATTTATCACGCTCGGCATTAATTTAAAATATTCTATGTTTTTATTTCGTGTCCGAGTTTCGAATTATGATTGTTTTTGTAACATGAGGACACATGAATTTGCTCGTTACCGGGATTAAGTGTCAAAATTCTGGCGAGTACTGAAAGTATAGCTCACTTTTTTTTACGTTGTACTTACTGGCATTAATTGGTTAGATAATGTTCAATAGTGCTGCAGCTCTTTTCAGGCGAATCACTGATGTTCAGTGTAGCAGCAACGGCATTTTGGCTGGCCAAATCACTAAGGGCCGGTTTTATGACCCCCGGCTAAAGTTCTGGCTAAAATTTAACCGCAGGCTAGCTCTTATTTCGGTTTTATGACTTCCTGTTAACGTCTACCTCCCAGTTAAAGTTCCGGCTAACCTAGCGGGTGGATGAACCGGCCGCTAGCTGCTTAACCGGAGGCTAAGCAACAGAAAATAAAATGGCGATGTATCAGGCGAGGTTAGTTGTTGTTAGTGATGATGACTATTTGAGGAATTCTATTGAATATTTGCAGGATGCGATGGAATAATTTATTACTAAATGTAAAATGCTTCGCATTCGTCAAAGTTTTATTAAAAATTACATGGCATGAAAGTGTAGTCACGCTTTTCTATTCTCGTCGAGTCGTGTATTATTATTTGACTTTAATTGATCACGAAGTACATAAACGTATGCTATGTATATAAAATTAAGAATATGTGTAAATAAGTGAATTTTAAAATTGCAAAACGAGGGTTATTATTACCGGTAGGTACCTATAAAATGCGTGTTTTCGTGGAAGTTGTATCTGTGAATTTTTATTCGTAATATAGTGGACATATGCCGGGAATGAAATGCACTTCATACGACTTCAGACGTGGTTATAATTCAATGAATACAATTGAATGTGAAAATAAATGTTACCCAATTATCCCTTCCCTATCTTACAAACCATTAGGTACTTATTATCTACCTGCCACGCAATTGCAAAACGAAAACAGCACTGGAATTATTCTGTTTACCGTATCCAAGTTTATCCCTTGATCCTATCGGCATGACCCTTTATATGTTGGTCTTGTTTTACATTATACTTGCTGTTTTAATTTAGAATGTTGAAAAATTCTGTACACAACACAAAATACCTAACATATCACGATGCAAACAATTGATGTCAGGTCTTGTAAAAATATATTTCTTTCGTATACATTTTACAATCATAATTATTTCCCCAGTGAATATATCTAGGATCTCTCGACCTACTAAATTAAAACAGCAAGCATCCTATACCACAAACTAATTCCATCAGGATCGGATTAATTTGGATACGTGATACGAAACTATTAGTACAAAAATGAAACCTACACCAGTGAAATGAAAATCGACAAGTATTTTCCCGAAACGGGGTCTATATTATTTGATTATGAAATAAATTTATGAAAGAAATAAGTGTTCTCTAGCAAAAATGTCATCCTATATTTATTTGTTGGTATAGAATTACTTCGTTAGTTTTGGCTTAATATATAACCTAACAAAATCATGAGTTTCAATACAAGAGTAAAGTTGAAAACACACGGTTTTGAATCGTAAATTGTAATTTTATGGTTTAATACAAAGCAGGTTTGACGTCAAAGTAGTTTTTGGTTAATTTAATTATATCTGTTGCAAGATAAAGTTCGCGGCATATTTCTTTACTGCAGCTGTAAACATTCCGAATCACAATACAAACAAACAGCTGACTAACATTCTACCAGAAAAAATAACTGTCTTGCAACAAAAGTTACCAAATTCTGTTTTATTTCATTACCAACACACCCATTATTACACCACACGCTTCGTCAGGTTCCGGTTAGCCAACCGCAAGCTAAGTATGGGTCATAATACACCCCTCGTTCGTTAACCGGAGGCTAGCCTTACCTGGAGGCTAGCTAACCTGAGGATTTAGCCGGAGGTCATAATATCGGCCCTAAGTCACTTATCATCAGCGGAAAGAGCTGTCATTATCAGTTCTAGCCTATCGAAATTTTGAAGTACATTTCGCTTTCGCCAAACCGGGTCTTATTATTCAATCAATAAGTTTTTTTATCTATTTTATATCTATAAAACTTGGTTGTTGTTTATTAAGTGGGGATTAGGTGGTCTCGATTATCTCAATATGGTAATGTTATGTTTATTTTATCTCCTTAAATTTGATATTAATGTTCATAAAGTAGTAATCTCTGTTGTGTGTTTTGTAAAAGTCACACAGTCCGTGCGGCTAAATAAAAATTGCAAGCTTTTTTGATAAATTGTAGTTGGCGTGCGTTTCCTTGGCAGTAAACACTGAGAACCTGTTTTTCAAGTATATTCTTAAAATAGCCAACTAGTTTGAAACGCTAACCTACATTTGTTGTAGAGAATGACTACGGAGAAATCCTCTTTAAAAAACTTTTGCGCACATGTAGGGCTATATATAGAGTTTTTTTTTAATTCCTTTGAAGTGTATTTTTCACGACAGTGAGGCTGGGTTTATAAACTTCAGAATAGCGCAAGCTGGTAACACGCAACTAATCCAACTACACGCAAGAAAACCACGGTCGTTTATAAAGCACGAAAATCATAAGATGGCACCATTACTACTACTTGAAATGGTAAACTCCTTGTAAAAAAACTAGATTTTATATAATACGTACTATGTTCATCATAAAAACGTAAGAAAATCTCGAATATTGTATTCAAATGCGGTATTTGTTTTCACTGTGCAAACGTTTTAGGAAGTGAAAAAGCGCTGCATTTATTATTAAAATAAAATCGTATTAAAATAAAATCACTATCTATATATTTGAAATTTTTAGTATAACTTAAGTTAAACTAAGTATAGAAGACGGAAACATAAAACGAAACGCCAGCGTTTGTAGGCTGAGTAATACTTGAGTTGCGTTTTTGCGTCTTACTTACTTTATTAGGAAAACTTAAACGTGATTATTTGATTCGTTACGTCTGGATTTTTATTCGTTTTTGTGCTACTTGCGTTTTTGCGTTTATTGCGTATTTTCTAAATTTTGTCTGAATATGACTTAAACGGCTGTTTTTTTGTTGTTTTTTTTCCCGCAATGATTTATGCCCACAAATGTGTGACGAGAAGAACGTCTTAAGTCATAAAGGAGAGTCTGTTTTAACTCCTGTGGTTTCAAGTATTCGCTGCTTTAACACTTCGTAGCCATGTGCGTTATGTGTCGGCGTAATGAGAACCGGCTTAGGAAATCTCACGGATTCATTTTGTCGCACAGTAGGTACATATCCAACAATCATACTTCCCCGTTGTCTTGCAACATTGTTCTTTCGACCCACCTTATCAGAAGTAAACCAATGGGGGCCAGTGCCCAGTCACGTATGCACGCAACTCATAACAGCAAAAGGTTTACCGACAAATAATTCGGCCAATGAAGAAGCGGAATGATAACGTGTCTAGTTTGCATAAAACAAATTGTTGTGTCAACTCAAATAAGTTGTGCGAATGCACCCGATTCGGCACAGTGAAACAATGTAGAATTTTGGTACGACATAAGCTTAAACCCTGAGACTATAAGGAAGGAAACTCCCGAATCCCCACTTTATATGTGAACACCAACGAGTTTCGTTGTAATATCTTAAAATGCTACGCCATTTTGCTTACTCTAGAATTCCCTCAAACATTTTCGATCTCTTTCCTCGAGAAGTGGCTCAAACTTCTGTACACTTGAATGACAAAATGTCGTTAGTTCACGGGTTATTTGACACGTTTGGATGAACTGGGACCCGATAACTAGAGGCAGCTTATTTTTATCGTAAAACATATTGCGAGAGTGTCTTTCAGCACTCGCAAGTGATCATCCAAACTCGCTAACGAGCAAATACCGGTGCTTTCATGTTGTAAACACAATTATAATACGATACTCAGACACGAAATTTAACATAGGATTCTTTAACTAAATGCCGTGTTTTCAAATAAATATCTGGACGCTTATCACGTGTAATTTCCGCAAAAGCCGCTAGAATTCGTTTCCGGAGCAGCTACGTCGACTATCGAATCATTTCCATTTGAAGACCGAAATTTTAAACTACGTAATGAAACGGCTCCGATAAATACTAAAGAGCCTTTTTTTAAAAAATACTAAAACCCGACTTTGGGCCCGAGTTTCGACAAGGTATTTTATTAAAATACTGCCCATCTGATTAAATTTCATTAAACCGTTAATACTATAAATTTTCATTTTGTATTCATGAACTTTGGTTCCCGGCATCCGCCACAGATGGCAGCACCGTGATAGTTACACATTTCCGTTCCATTCACGAAATCACTAGCACCAAATGCGGACGCTATTGAGATACTTTGTGAGGAATTGGTTTTCCAGTGATGTTTAGACACGTAAATAAACAATACAGCTATTGTTTTTCGTATATTTTCTAAGGTTTTGTTTACTAAATTAGGCTATCTGTGAAAGCTCTTGTGGCATCGCCATGCCACTGGCATATTTTTTCCTTGTATTGTTCCTTGTTGTTTGGGCTAACATTTGAAACCCTATTCCGGGCCAAGCTTCGTTGAAAGCTTCTACTATACCGGCCAAGCGATTTTGCATGCCAACACGTATGAAGGTTTTTATTGAAAAAAAAACATATATTCTATGCTATACAATATTATTTAATATGCAAAGCAAACTGTATTGCTCTAATAACGTGTGCTCTTCGATAACAATATATGTATTTCCATTATTTTTTTCTCTTGCCAGTGGTACATTTTTTACATACTCGCTAACAAAATATATATAACATATATATGTGCTTTTCCTTTTTTACCTCTGAATATAAATTCAAATAAAAAAAAATTCTAATCAAACACTACACAGAAGTATTAGTAAATGATTGTATAATTAATTTAAATATATGGCAGGAAAACCAACTCCCTTAATATAGGTTCAAAAGTTACATTTTTGCACTTAATTTGCTGTTTTAGTTTTTACAGCATTACTTATTTTGCCATGGCTCGTAAATTAAAATTATTCACGTGTATATTTATTCTTCGGACTTATATTCCAACTGTTTCAGAATTTTGTGAATGTACTTGCTCAATTTTATATCGCTTTTCATGTCTTAAAGATCACTAATGTATATTTTCTTCAGAATCGTATGTCAACTGAAGTATTTTAGGCCCGCATTAGTATTTATTAATCGACGTTCAACATTGTTTGTGGTTATTTCCATATATGTTTTTTTGCCAGGCTTCTCATTTAAACAAAATTAATTTCCCTTCTGTTTCTGGACTCGTGTTTTTCTACGGATATTTAATGCACACTTGTGTTTATTTCAATTTATATATTTGATTCACTTTCATTCACTGTTCATCAGGATGTATTTAAAATAAAGCTTTGGTTTGGTAACCATAATTTTTTTTTTCTAAATTAATATGTTGCAAGCAGGTAAAATATCAGATATATTACTTATTTTTATCATTTGAGTAATAAGATGTCCTTAATGCGACAATTTGCCAAATCAAGCAAAAAAAAATAAGAAGATGGATCATAATTCATGCAATAAATTTATATATTAATTTAAATAAATCATAAAAGAAGTACGGAAATTATATTAATTTAAATAAATCATAAAAGAAGTACGGAAAGAAAAAATATATATACAAGGGGGGGGGGGGGGGGATCTCCCGTGTACGTGGGGTAAGGTGGAAATGATAATAAAATATTCCGTCGTAGCCAAGTTTTTTGGATTTGTCACCGTTCTTGGTCCTGCTCTAAAACATTTGATGGAAAAAGATCTACATGAGTTACGATCTTATCCCTTAGATGATATTTATAAAATTTGATTCATATATAATTAACCAAGAAAGAAACCACTCTCTACTATTATATGTTGATAATCGAATAGTCCCGCCATAAAATAACTTCTAATAATCGTAACATCCTATTTAGGTAAAAATTGTAATAGAATAGATTTTAATGCCAATTTGGATTTTTAAAAGTTGTAACATAAATAAATCGATTAAGATTGGACTGTTAGCATAATCAAATCATAATAAACCTTCAAGTATTGTCTCTTTTGGTAACATTAATTCGTGGATATGGTAATGATTATTTTTTATAATTTAATTTATTACAGTATTAAAAGTTTTTTATTTTTTTTTTGTGTTTATGTGTCCGTTGATTAGTTCATTGATTATTTCATTATCGAGTACGAGTTGTTTATATTTAATGGTTCGCAATTGGTAATAACTTTTCTTTTCGATTGAATATTTTTGATTTTTATGAGATTTGTCCTCTTTTTATTTCTTCTGTGATTATTTACTATAGAAAATATCTTACATATGATGATATATTTTAAATAGTTTTATTTTTTGGTATTATTTTTTCCACGTCATTAGTGTGGCTGATGGCCTGGCACACACTGCAAGAACCGCGCTTCGATGCCCGGATCTTGCAGTCGGACCTCGAGGCCCGCCGCTGATGTGGTGACAATACAGTGTGCGACATGCCCTGCTACGGTATTGTCTATCCATCAATCAGTAACTGATTGTGAGCATATCTCCCCCCCCCCCCCCCTCGAACCCTCACACACGCACACACACACGCGCGCGCGCGCACGGTCAGTTCGAACTAATCATTCCGAATTCAACAGTCGGAACTTCAGCGTGTGGGAACGTCTCACCAGTACAAACAATCAGTACATCAGCTGGATGTCACGGTAGACATTATTATTTATATTCTTTGGTAGCTTTGCATTTTTTTTTTCTCTCTCTCTCTTTTTTTCTAAATAAAAGTGTACACTTTAACTGCAACCTCCAAAGTTTCTTCCATATCCTACGAATAAACGATATATCCAACAGCAACAGCAACCACAAGACTGATCGTTTGTGGGGAAAGCTTCAGTTCAGTCCAAACTGTCAGGTCTGATTGTTCGGTCCGAGCTGAGCACCTGGACTGATCGTGTGCGGGCCATAAGAAGTATAGGCTTATGAATATATACGACTGCTCAAACAATCCGTCTGTGTATTGTACAGTTTGTCTGCTATAGTGATTTAAAAATAATTTCACGCACGATAACTCGATAGAACTCTAACACTGTCTGACTGACAGACAACTCACAGCTTAATACGGTGGGATAAGAAGCATAAAGATTTTGCAAAGGAGTTTATCATATAACGTAAGTGAACTCTAATAAAAGTTTTTTTTTTAATTCATTCCGTAAGGGGGTAAAATAGGAAATAAAAGTTTGTATTCGAGTTTGTCGTTTTTGAATCCGGAAATATATAAACTGGATGTTTAGGCTTCTGTTTATAAATTAAACCCAGTTTTATCAACGTTTATGTTAGTTCATAAAAAATGAGGATCAAATAATTTCCCAACGGGCACAAGGCTAGTACGCCATAAATGGTTTTACGCTGATGGTTATCATATAAAAACCTTAAAAATGGGCGTCAAAAATGATTACATAAACACACAGAGAACAAGTCAATACCAGCTGATGTCAAATTTACATGCCTAGACAAATGGAAGGAATTCAGTCAAAATAAAAATTTACATCACAGGCGAACAAAGTGGGTAGACAAAAACGGGACAGTAGCAAGAACAGCAAATACAGACAAAACCACAACCTTGGACTACACAACGACTAACAGATGAAGCAGTTTAAACCAGCAGTGGTTTATGTCCATGAAATTATTTTAAATCAACATTCTCCATTGAAAGAATCGTTCAAAGAACGTATTTGCATAACTATTATGAAGAAAGTCCGGATAAATTCGCGGATTCAGTTCGTGATAGGCTAAAATTTAAATGCTTATACCATTGATCTGGGGTCTGCTATTGGTCCACAGCAACATGCGGAGTGATGAGGGCCAATGAGAAACTTTCTACCAGAGAAATGTCGAGTCAAAAGACCAACTGGGGAAGACGTCTCTCAAGTCTTTAAGTAGCCAATGAACATGTGAAATTTGCCCGAGTGTCCATAGTACTGTGGAATATTTATCCTTAGAGACAGGAAAAGTTCGCGGATTCCTTTCGTGACAGGCTGGAATCCAAACTCGTTTAGCTTAATGCTGCGTCAGTGATTGGACCGCAATTTACCTGAAGGACTCTGAGCCAATGGCAAACACTCAACAAAAGAAGTACGAATCATAAGAATCGCAGTAAACAGGTGTCCCGAGTCGGTAGCCAATGACCAGGTGATAGTTGCCCGAGTGCATAGAGAATCGTGGAGTCTATCCTGGCGGTCATTGGCCCCGGAAATTTTTCCAGTCCTTAGTTAGGAACGAATTAAGAAAACAAATTATTATCATACTTAATTCTAGTGTTTTTTGTCAGTTAGAACATTAACTTTTTTCAGTTTGTCGGAGCGGCAGTTGTGGAGCTTCAAAGCGGAACCATAAAAATGCGTTCTCTCGTCAGTGCGATGGCAGGTTGGACTAGAACCTGGTTTAAGAACTGGAACACGGTTGACTCCGCTGGAAATACGGACTGGGAATGGAAATCTGCTGGAGGAGACAGCTACCACGCTGAGGGATGCGAACGGCAATCAACTCAAGCAGGTTTCTCCGCCAAAGAGTAGGTTAATTCTGCCAGAGGACAGAACAATCTACTGCAGGGTCAAACGCATCGTAAAGATCGTTCACGGGCCTGAATGGCGTGAGGGATTTGGAACTTAAATACGAGGGGAACTAAGAAAGATACATACCTCACGAGGACACTTGCCGCTCATTATGGGCATGTATTTCTCACGGAAAGATTTCTATACTAGTTGAGAGTTTGAAATAAAACTGTAGCATCGTCTCGTGTTTCGTGATTGGTTGACTTGCTTTCAGATGTACATAAACCGTCAACACGCAAACCACAGCAATTTTGTACAGAAGCAAACGCGAAGAAAATGGCCCAGCCAAACAAGCGATGTGACGGAAAAGTATCAGCGACAAAAAAAAAAACGATTATACGTAAAATGTTTTGGTTATTACGTATCCGACGCTCATACGACAGCCATCAAAGTGTACAAGTTTTTTTTATTATTATTAATCGAAGAGTTTGAGAGGAAATTTGTTTAATCCATATTTAACTTTCATTCGTGGTTGAACACATTTCAGAGTGAGAGAGTGAGGGTAAAAAAAAATTATCGCTACTGTTCGACACAGTTAGCTACCCTCGTCCAACCCCCCCCCCCCCCCCCCCCCAGTACTAGACCGTTTCTCCATAAAAAAAAATACGTCCCCCGACCAAATGCCTGGAGTGGGCGAAGTAAACATCAGAGTAATCAAAATTCAAGGCTGCGCGATTAGCAGTGAGATATGAAAAGTAATTCCGAGCCAAACAAGTTATTTAAATTCTTGAAATTTATTTTACTAGGCACAGACACGCGAAAAAAAATACACGAATGTAAAAGGCGCAGCTAAAATATGACAAAGTTTAAAAATTATCTTTTTTTATTACTAAGACAAAGTGTAAAATGATCACGCGCGAAAGGAAAGGGGGCCCCATCATAGAAGTAAATGAACATACTTAAAACTCACCACATTACAATTAATTTTATAATGGAATATGGTAAAAGTGTTTTGAATATGTAATAAGAGTACTGGAGCGCAGACGCGCAAATGAAACAGGACACGTGTGTCTGCGTGTGTGGAAGACTGTTGTGAGGTCAGTGATTTTATTACCAGGCGTTGGGGACGATGAAGGGCTATGAGATGGTAGTGGAGCATTGTCACGGTGAACGGATTTATTCGGAACTAATCCGGGGACTCCCGAAAATGGGCAAGTAAGGTTCGGCGTCACACAAGTTAAATTTCTGGTTTAAATCTCTCAGCACTATGTACGTCACAGTTAAAAAAAATTTAGGGTTTTGATGTTTCATGACTAGTGCGTTGAAATACTAAATACTTACTAATTTACAATATAAACACTTTTACATATATTTTCAGCCAACTGCAGTAATTTATTATATATATATATATATATATATATATATATATATATATATATATATATACACACACACACACACTTTATTTTACACTATCTTAAACCCGAGGCTTCGCTCGCATTGATGTTCTTAAATAAGTATCAAAGATTATTGCAAATAAAATAAAATAATATGGTAATTGGTCTTTTATTGCGTGACTGGAATCATTAGTATTTAAAAATTCTAACATACAATTTAGTTTTAAAAAAAACTGAAAACATGATTTATTGAAATATGTTTCACTATTACAAAAAATAAATAATTTTAAATACTAACATTTATAAAGTTAAAAGTATTAACGTAAAAAAATAATTTTTCTTTAAAAAAGCTTAAATCAGAGTATTATTCTAGGATGCTTCTGTATACTGTGTTATATGTTTTTTCTGTCTGGTGCATATATGTGCAGATTTCGGGCATTGGACACGCGCGAACAGGCTACATATAGTTGGCCATGGGAAAAGTATGGCTTTTCCAAATTCACTCCTGCTACCTGCAATTTTTGCCCTTGCGCTTTGTTGATGATAACAAAAAACTAAGCCTGATGGGAAACTGAACTATTTTGAATTGGAACGGTAGATCAGTGGGGATAATTGGAATTGAGGTATGATAACACTTTCTCCTTTACCGACACCTGTTAAAATAGTGGCACCAAGTATATTCTGCCCCAATTGTATGATCCGAAGCCACGTTCCATTACATAGTCGAGGAGCATCTAGATTTAGCATAAGCATAACTTGTGAATTTAGGTTCATTTGAAGTTTATGTGAGGGTACACCCGAAAGTTCAAGTGAATTTAAAAACTCCGCAGGATATGAAGTGCTTTGTTCTGTATCCATGATTGTATCTATTGACAAATACTCCTTCATTTCTCCTTCCACATAGTAGTAGTTTCCGCGTGAAAGCGTAACAAACCAACCAACTCACATTCGCATTTATAATGTTAGTAAGGATTAACTATACACACCTCGTCCAACTAAAGCGTATGAACTTGACTGCTTCAAAGGGGTTATATTGTAATACATATGGTCAGTAATTAAAAAAAAAATCCGAGCAGTTGGTTTTCTGATACCAAATACAAAACTATTTAAGAAAATTAATCTTTTTGTTTTCCACTGTTGCCACTATTGTATAAAATAATATGGTTATTAAAAATGTAAAGCCAAGTATGAGTGAGTAAAATGTGTAACGTTTGACTTTTTTGTCTCTTTTTTTCATGTGGTGATGACAGAACAATCTGCGTTAGGACTGAGCCTCAACACCTCAGAAGAAAATATGTTTTTATAATTTTTGTTAATTTTGTTATTTCCTTTCTATGTGCAATGTACCAAGTAACGTTTACAATGCCTCTATACAATGTAAATTAAAAATTTAATCTAGCTTCGTCAATAAACAAAGAAGTAAATAACATTCTCTAACGCAAAATGTGTATATACATCAATGAGTAAAGTTCAAATTACTATAATTATATTTTATATCTAATGAAAAAAATGTTAAATAAATTTATTCTAGTTCCAGAAGACTTTCTTTCACCACTGTTATTGTCCTTGTGCCCATACGTAACTTTTGTATACATATTGTGAAACGTAAGAAACTCTTGAAACGAAAAGTGTAAGTCTGGGTTGATCACCAAGGTTTCCGAAGTGTAGAAGACACTTATTATCTCAATTTGCAAAAATTTTTGATGCGAGTATTCTTTGTATTTACTGATTAAAAATCAGATGTTTTCTGCGTCAGTCATGAATGACGAGTTTCTGTCGCCTTTTTCCACTATGATAAAAAGAATTTTCTTTAATTACAATTTATACGCACTCTCACTTCTCACCCAAAAATTGTTTTCTTCCCTTCTTTTAACTACACAGACTCCATTAAAAATTTTATTCCGAAGTTTTAGGTTTGAGTTCAAGCAAGAGGCTACGAGCGATTTGCAAATTTCAATCCTAACGCGTTTACTCAAAACACTAACATAAAGACAGAATGGCGTCAATTTGGTCTCTGGAGGGTGCGAATTTGTAAAAAAAAAACGTGAAAAAATTTATTTGTTCCGGCGAACAGTTCATAGCAATAAACTTAGCATTTCTGTAATAAAACTAAATATCTGGAAATTTCACGTTTTTAGTGGCCTCGGGTTAGAATGGACTCTACAAAAATGTGCATAATCCTCTCCATGGTTGTGTGGGCACTAACAGCTGCCGCATTCTTCACCTCCTGGTTGCACATGATTCAGTCATTTTTGATTTGTAACATCTTAGTCCTCGGTTTACGGTATTTGGCAGGATGATTTCGTGAATGGAACGGAAATGTGTGACCACGGTGCTGCCATCCATTGCGGATGGCGCGGACCAAAGTTCACAAAGCCAAAGGGAAACTTTGTAGAAATAACTGTTTAATGAATTTTAGCAAGGTGGACAGTATTTTAACAAAATTCATTGTAGAATAAACAGGTATAAAGCTGGGGTTTGGGGGGGGGGGGGGTTTCAAGTTTTTTTCGCTTTCATCGGAGCCGTTTTATTAAAAAATAGTTTAACCTTTCGCTATGCAAATCGAATGATTCTATAGTGAACGCAGCTGCTCCGGAAGCGAATTCCAGAGGCGATTGCGGCAACTACTAGTGATTCGCGTCAATAAATGTTGTTGAAAACACAATTTGCGTATATTTGAAGAAGAAGAAGAAGAAGAAAAAAACTAAATCCAGGCTTCGAACCCGATTTTCGACAAGGAATTTTATTGAAACACTGCCAATCTTGTTTAAAATTCATTAACCAGTTAATACTAAAAAGTTTCCCTTTGGCTTTGTGAACTTTGTTTCGTGCCATTCGCCACAGATGGCAGCACTGTAGATACACATTTCCGTTTCAAACGACTTCCGTCCCGTTCACGAAATTACTCCTACCAAATGCCGTACACCGAGAGCTAAGATGTTCACACATCAAAAAGAACAGTCGGGCTAACTAAATAGCATAGAGTCGGGAGCTGCAAAAAAAAATAGACTCTATACTCCCTCTCGTAACTTGCAGTTCTTGTTGCCGATTAATGATTTTTTTTTTTTGCGTTGGGACGTCTGGTAGTGCGGAAATATCGCATAAGCGAAGGTTGGATGAGCGAGACACTTTTGTATGTAATATCCTTTGTATCTTACCAACAAAAAAAAAATGGTGGGTTTTATTTGTGACATAAGCTCCAAAAAAAACTTAAGCCATTGTTTTAACCTTTTGGGACAAAAATAAAATTAATTCTCTTTGTCTCGTGCAGTTGGTGAGAAACGTAGATGAAAAGGGCGGACGAATCCCACGAACTTATCTCGGTGTCGAGTGGCCGCGGCAGAGATATTCTCACGCGACGCGGGGGCTGGACAGACTGACGAGGTGTCAGGAGGGGGTTAGGAGGGGCGCTGTGAGAAGCGCGCCTGGCGGCCCGGCGCGGGACTAAACGCGGTGTTAAGAGTCCGCTTCCTGCTCGCCCAAGGCAACGGAGATTTCCACCCGCGAGTACCGCAAGGTTGGCAGCCGTGCGCTCTGACCCGCGCGCCTCGCGTTGGGTTTTACCAACAATACTCAGTCCAAGACACACTTAGGGTTTTTCTTTCAATATATATTAGGGATGAGCCAATCAAATCCTTAGTATTAGAAGGATTCTTAATTCGAGGGAAAAGATTCGAAGAAAAATATTAGAGTAAATAACGTAAATTAGAAAATTTCAACACTGATAACCTCGGAAGTTTACTATGTCAATTTTTCTTTTCTTCCGTGCATATCCTTTTACTTTTCCCCGAGATATCGTACTTTTAACATGTAATTATATAGATAAAATTACTTGCTAGTGTAAAAAAATATATTATTAATGAAAACGTAAAAGATGCTTGAAGTGATTTAACGTGCCTGTGAGATATCAAAAAAATCTATATTAACATTATCTGGATTCAAATCATAAAAAAGGATGAACAAAATAGTTTTAACAATTTTCTGATACTAAAATAAATTCTCAGTACAATCAAAACTGTGTTGTCGTATAGGGACGACGAGACGGGAACGGCGCTTCGACGGAACGAACGAGCAAAGGGGTGTTTTTTTTACGTAACAACTGTTTTGTAATTCGGCCGCTGCAGCGCTGTGATCGGCATTCCGCGCTTGTGGGCTGCTGGGTACCTTTATCTACTGGCAAGCCACAGACACCATTACGGAAACATTCGAACTTTTTTTTACGTTTGTTTGTGCGTATTTGAAATGACACCGCCGATTGAGAATCCCGCCGACTGCAAGTGCGGCTCCAGAGGAAGGGCGCAGGGGGCGATAGCCCCTTCCGAGCCCAAATTTTACTTCTTATTTATTTGTAGTAATATTAATGTTAACTTACACTAAATACTTTCGTTAATGTGCTAAACTCTTCTTTCAATCAAAATTTGTACCAAAATACTAAATTTCAGTATTTGAGACCATATATTTAGTGAATATCCCAAGGGCAATGTCATGATTATTAACTGCATCCTCCTGCGTGTGATAGCCCTGCCCGAGAGGTCTTCCTGGAACCGCCATTGGCCGACTGTGAAATACGCGCTATGATTAGTTTTCTTAGTGCTAAAGACGTGAAAGCGGCTGAAGTTAGATCAGTAAATGGTACGGTAAATGGTTTAGGAGCTTTTAAAGATGGTCACACGAATGTTCATGATGAGATGAACTAAGTGGGCGACCTTCTGTCATTACTGAAGATATGTGTAGCACAAAGTTGACGGATAAGTGAAAGAGAATAGACGTTTCACGATGCCGTCGTTATCCGACGGGCAGTTGTTAAATCAGGTGACAGACTTCTACGAGGATTTAAAGGCTGGTTGTATTAACAGCTTTCCGATGTTTACTGCGCACATTAATAAACACAATAAAACTAAATAAAGTCCAATTTTTTAATATTTTATTATTTTTTTCCAGGTATAAAATATTATACTTGACTGAAAATTAATTAAAATATAAAATTATGTGCTAATTTTTGTAAAAAAAACTCAACATTATCTCGAAAAAGCATTTCATATATGCAAAAATAACCATAGCCATGTGTTGTACAAAGTTACAATATCGTTATTTTAGTATTAACAAACTATTTATTGGCAAATGGTTTTTCGTAAAAGCACAGAACATTTTTTTTTCCTTTGTACACGTTGAAGAAAAACAACGTTTTGCTGCAGATTCAATAAGTGTTGAAGGTTTTGCTCGCTCTTCGAAGTGAATCTTCACGTTCATACTCAAAGTGATTGAACTCAATATCCGCAAATTTACGAAGATGTAAGAAAACGAAGATCTCTTTTGGTAATTTTTAATCAAGGTCCTTCGTAAATTTAAGGTGGAAAGTTTTGACAGTGTACCACGAAACACACTATAAAACTATACTCGTCAGACATAAGCTGTCAACACAGGCGAACATGCGACAAACTTCCTAGTAGCAAGGTGTGACACTGCAATAAATTGTTATTAATTAATAGTTAATAATGTACTGCATTACCTAGTAACAAAAATTTCTCACTTATATTAAGAAACTAGTTAATACCCGGTATGCGTTACGATTCTTCAATTGAACTAGGTACACATATGCAAAGCTTCTCTCTGTCTCTATAATTCTCTATCTCTCTATTTACATATATATCTACCTCATTTTCTCTTTATCTCTCTGTATATATACATCTGTATCTTCCTCTATATATGTCTATATCTTCTATATACTTATATCTATAAATCTCTCTATACATCTACATACGTCACTCTATAGCGATGAAAATATTAAAATTTTATGTTTTTTTTTCTTAGCTATTTTTTATCTATTTTTTTTTTACCTGTCACATGTGTATATAAAAATACGCGCATATTCGAGTGCAACGTTGTGTTTAAATATCAAAGCAATGGGTGGAAAACTTTCGGGCATTTAAGATTTTGAACGAAAGTACATTTACATTTGTATTTATGTAAATTTGAAGAATTGTATGTTTATTTGTACACTTAATATGTATTTTAAAATGCACCAGTCAAACACCAAACTCTGATGTTTATTAACTTCACCCGTACAACGTTGTGCAGTCTTACATGTCGTTTTTATCCTACAGACGTTCCATCGCTTACATATATAAACTTTAGGTATATTTCGTAATATGTCAGGGGGTCATGAGAAATTATTTAACGTTCAATTTTCAAACTTCACTTCCGGAAAGTAACACATACATAATCATTATCATTTACTTAATCTCTGTTATTCTACCTTTTAATTGGTGATTCAGTTCAGCTTTATTTTTCTTTTCGTTTGAACATCTCCTTATCGTTTATATTTTTATCAACTTATCTTCCTATCTATTGAATGACTTTGGATTACTTGAGATCATCACGATAAACATGTTTAGTTATTCCTTTACGGGGATGTAGGGATAAGGAAGTATGTGGACAGTTACATATAAACGTCACATTAAAAGTTAATAAATATGTTTAGAAGTAAGAAGCCTTGTTTTATGTGTTTATATTTAATTTTCAATCGATTTTAAGCAAACATAAAAAAAAGGTTGGAAATATTTTCATTTCCTTAATTTATTACTTTCATTTAGATACTAACAAAAATTTATACTGCTTGTTACATTTTAACATACCTGAAAAGTTAGTGCAAATAAAAGCAAATCTTTTAAAAAGATAGTCGAAAGATCTAAAACCATTTTTGCCTAAGGTCAATTTAATAAAATTATGCAATTAATTCTTTGTATACTTAATCAGACGATGAATTAACAAAAGTAATTTTAGTCACACACGAAACCAACGTTATAGACTAGATATGGAATAGTTACACCACATCTGCACGTAGAGAGGTATTGAAACAGACCAAACACGAGTCATACTCGCTACCACCGAGATACCAGTCCCCTCAAATTGCCAAGGCTGGGAGCTTGGTCAATAAACAGCTCGAACTCCAAGCAATTTCCTACTTTACTAGAGTGGAACGTTTATCGCTCGCCCCAGCCACAGTGTTGTCACTTTTCTCCGGTAGAAAGCAGCACCAGAGCTAGCACCAATAACAAAACATACGCTACAAACTGCGCAGCACTATGTAAATCAACACATTATTCATCAGTGCAGTTTTAAGCAAAAGATATAGATTAATTGAGTCCGTATAAATGAGTTGTCCATAGTTATTTAATGAATTAATGATGATGGGTTGTGTCATTAAATATCGTAATACGCCAAAATGGGAAACTCTGGCTAATTGTCATTTACGAAGCGCGAGACAATTTACTTCAGTGCTTTCAAGCTATTGTCACTCCACACCGCTAGATGCCGTTACTCTCACGCGCTTATTTAACATTGTGGAAAAAAGGTAATTACACTCCACGCCGCTAGCTTCGCTGACATCACTTGCCACACGTATTTCTTACGAGTTTCCTAAACTGTTCCCATTGCAATATTTGCGGGAAGCCTACGATTCACTCGTCCTTCTGGACATACCCGAATACTCACGTTGGCAGCCTTCTTTCAACAGACGAGAGAGCCAAACGTACGATCGTGCATCTTCGGTTGTTTTTTTTTTTTTTTGTTCATTGTAAATAAATTTACAACTCATGATAACTAATGGTCAATTAGGTTAGGTTAGCTACATTATAAATAATTTAAAACATTGTGGACGGTTGATTTGGTTAGGATAGCTACATTCAGTGGCGTAGCCAGGATTTGTGTATGGGGGGTGTTAAGAAGCATGCCCCCCCGCCGTATTAAAGCGGGGGGTCTGGGGGTCCTCCCACGGGAAAATTTGTATTTTAAGGTGTAAAATAGTGCTATTTTAGCACTTTTAGGTTCTTAAATTTAAATATTGTAATGGTAAAATTTTTATTTATTTTAATATGAAATTTGTTTGAGTGATGAATAAGAAATTAATTAAAGATTTGGTGCTAAGGGGGGGTTTGAACCCCTAACCCCCCCCCCCCCTGGCTACGCCCCTGGCTACATTAAAGATACTGTTAAATCATGTAAACGGTTTCCCCCAAATAAATACACCTGTTGTGGTACGGGAAAAAAAAGCGAGCATGAACTTCGGGGAACTTCGAGTTTGGCTCTCTCGTCTGTGAAAAGAAGGCTTGCCAACGTGAGTATTCGGGTATGTCCAGAAGGACGAGTGAATCGTAGGCTTCCCAATATTTGTTGTCACCTATTACTGGGTGTAGCGATCGCAGACTACGTCACGGTGAGGACAGCCGTGAGTTCCCTATGCTTGCCGAAGCAGGATGATTCTGCGGTGGTTTGCCGTGGCTTTCCGCGGGATGAAGGGGGAAAAGGGACATCGCCCAGGGAGTAGGTTTGAAAAAAAAATCCTCTCCCAGGGCGGGATTCAAACCCTGGATACCTTGGCCTACCAGTCAAGACATGCTAGCCACTAGACCGAGTGGGTGGACTATTATGTGTATTAGCTGGAGTGCCCGGCGTTTCCCGGGATGAGCACATCATTATATAATTAAGATCACCACCGAGTTTCAAATTTGCAGGACACGCACTTGAAAAACCTGAAATTTTGATTTTAAATTCCCATTGATCGTACATTCTAGGCAGGGGCGCAACAACAGGGGGGGGGGGCAATGGTATTTTGCCCCCCCCCCCCCTTCTGAAACCTTGAAGTGGGGGCAAACGGGGGCAAATAAATTGCTGTGTAATCAATTTTTAGATAATAAAACTGCTTAAATAGCACTATGTTCCACCTTGAAATACAAATTTTCCCGGGGGACCCCCCGCTTCAATAGGGGGGATCGATGATTTTTTATAAAAAGGTATATAACCCCCCCCCCCCTTTTGGAAATTTAGTTGTTGCGCCCCTGATTCTAGGTGCATCAAGGCTACGCATCAGCAAAACTGGGACGCCAATCTTCAGCTTCAATTTGTGGGAAGGCAGGTAACCCTTAGGCAAGATGTAATTGAATCAGCAAACGATAGTGCGTTACAAATTCAAGGCAACGCCATCTATTGACGAAGTTCTAAACTAAACTGTTGTCAGTGACTTTAGTTCGCTAGCAGCCGCGAGCTTCACTAAGCGGATGGGTTTTGCCAAGGATAGTAAGTTGCAGATCTTAACTATATGACCATATGGGGCAGGGGCGTATCCAGGGGGGGGGGGGCGGTTACTGGTTCTAACCCCCCCCCCCCCTTAGCCCCCATTTTTTTTCTTATCTGAAAGCAGGTTAGCTAAACGCCTGGGTGTCTTACTGCTATCACCGGCCACTGCGCTGGAGGGGAAGAGTAAGCGAGCCCTACCGATTCTCCTTCCCTTCCCCTACCCCTGTCACGAGCAGAAGATATAAGGTTGTGACGCCGTGACGGGTCCCAAGTTTTAAAATATCTTACTGTTGTATTTAACCAGCGCGGTAATTTATAAGCAGGTGGTGACTGGGTAACTCTTCAAGCTAAAGCTAATTGTTTCCACGAATAGGCCAGTTCTGCTGAAATCCAACCATTTTTATTCCTTTTTTTTTTGTATTGTCGAGCTTCGAGCATGATTTATAATGTTGAGTGGGCGTGGACAAGGCACTTGGATTGATTAAAATATCTTTAATTAATTTCTTACTTCATCACTCAAACAATCTTTTTATTAAAAAATTAATATTTTTACCATTACAATATTTAAAGTTAAGTACCGAAAACTGCTAAAATAGCACTATTTTACACCTTAAAATCCAAATTTTTCCGGGGGAGGACCCCACGACCCCCCGCTTTAATAGTAGGAGGGGGTACCATGCTACTTAACCCCCCCCCCCCCTTCCCATACAAAATCCTGGCTACGCTACTGGTGTGGAGAACATAGATAAATGACACAAACTCACTGTTTGTGTGTCCATGACCTACTTCCAATGATGCTCTATTATAAAACAGAATTTAGCCTTTTTTTTTTCACAACCTTAGGAATGGAATTTCATAATTATAAGTCACCAATGTCACTCTCCGGCCCATAAACTATCTATATACAAAAAAAATCATGTTGCTCCGTTGTTGGGTGAAAGAAGGACAAACAGACAAACACACGTTCGCATTTATAATATAAGTAGGGATATTCTCATAAAATATTACCTCTACATATCGTCTTGTAATGTAATCTAACGATTAAAGTTTATGTTAACACATCTGGAATAAACCTAACAAAACACATAGGCTTCACTTTCAACATTCGATAGTTGCAAAAACTTTAGCATGATGTAAAACGTAACTAAATGTCAATAAAAACCATGTTTCACGTGTGAACAGTACAAAAATAATTGCAGAGATATACGAATTAAATTTATAATGTTTCAAAGCTCCAATAAGGCAGCCAGTTTCATTTGCCGAGAGAGTCATAAGACTATGTCTAAATTGTAGGTGTTTGAGGGTAAGAATCCTACGAAATTCTAATAATAAAACGTTCCCACCAACAAAAGGAAATAATTTGAAAGCAAACGGCAGGCTAATAGGTTCTATACCCCCCCCCCTTTTTTTTTTCAGTGTTATTATATCAGAGTTGACGACATATTACCTACTTCCTGGCGTTGCATCACTGCTATGGAAACGTTTTCCAAGCTTTGTCGGCCGAAATGGTAAGTAGGAAGTTGCAACGAGGAGCATCCTTTTGTTAGTTGTGTAATATAATTATATAATTAATTAAAACGGCAGCAACTCTTCATAACATCGGAAGGCACAAATTTCATGTGCAACAGGACGATGAATCCCTGCTTATTTTATTTTTAAAGGTTTATATATGTGATGACCTCCAAAGCATGTATAACTATCCCCGGAATCTAAGTTTATTTGAAATAGTTTTTTACATTTTGCACGAGTACCATTGTTAAAATTGATTTTCTATGGTTCAGTATCAACACTAGGAGGTGAGGATAGGCTGTCAGTAAATCATACATGCTCTAACCAAATTTCCATGAGGAATCATTCCCCCGAAATTCTTCGGATGATTTTCCGAATAACCTACATACGAAAGCAATGACCGATTCATTTCCCCAAATTACGCAGTCTGTGGTGTTTTGCGTGTTTTCACCTCTTAAGGCCGTTGTCACACTGCGACGGTTTGAACCCGGGGCTATTCTTAGTTTGCACTCGGTGATTTCTTCCAGATCAATTGATTTACGTGTTTTATTCCAGATGAATTTACTTTAGAGAAAAGTTGTCAAAGTACATTCAGAAAAAACGATATTTTAACGTGACGTCATAACAAAACATTGATGAAATGATTGCATATTTTAATGAATAAAATTGAATCAGTTTTATTGAATTATCACAATTTTGTATGGATACAAAAGGAACAGATTATTTTAACTATAACTTTTATACATATCTGCTATTTAACTTCTTCCAATCTGTGTTATTCTGTTAAGGATAGGACGATGATAGGAAAAGTAGGAAACGAATGGGAGTGTTTCGAGTTGAATGTGCCTCGAAAAAGTCAAATCAATGTTTTTTTTCCAATCGAGTGGAAGAGAGATAGATGCGGCGCAAGCGTACAATGAGCGTAACGGGACACAGCGTAACGGAACAATGAAGGTAACGGGACACAGCATAACGGAAAAATGTGCGTAACGGGACACTTTTTCGTACGTGCAGCCGACGTTCATCGATTTATTAGACGTTGTCACGTCAAAAAAAGGTACTGAGCTGATGGGAAAGTTAATCTGAGGCCGGGAGTGGACTGACGTGTGAAACGGCGCCCGGCTGGCCACATATCGTGGGTCGCTCTGCCCCCGTGGTTCGCCGCTTCCTTCCCGTCGGCACACGCGGACACCGGGGTTGGCGGAGACCTGCGACGGCGGCCTCCCCCCTTCCCCCCCCCCCCCCCCACACCCCCCGCGCGTGGCTGTCGCCGCCGCCACGCGGTGACCTGACTTGTGACGGCACCAGTCGTCCGTCAACAATGGTGTTGTCGTCGTGTCTCCTCCACGGAGCCGTGAGGCTCCTCTGCGGGGTGCCGGTGAGTAGTGTCCATGGCCCCCACCAGGGTGGGGCTGGGTGGACATGGGGTCCCAGCCCTGTGCATTTTTTTTTTTAAAATTTTGGAGAGAAACTTCTTTGCTGAAGGGCCTACGATTTTCGAGCGTAAAGATAATTACGATCGCACGAGAGGTAGGTATAATCAGGTTGCGTGGAGGGGGAACCGGTAGAGGAGGAGAGTTCTTCAGCGGCGACTCCACTCCAACGCATGCTCCCTGTGGTCATTGTTGAGGGGAAAAAAAATAATACTTTTATAAATAAAGTTTAGTTTCAACTATAAAATTTAGTTACCAGAATACCTGGGTTTTTTTTTTTAGGTTAAAATTACATTCTAAAAAGAGTATGGATAAGAAATAACCACGCAGTTATAATGTAGAACGCGACTGTAAAAATAGGGGGCTCGTGTCTGATCCTGGGTCCAGGGCGCGTGATAGAATGTGGAGGTCATGGTGCAGCAGTCCGCAGTTCCTGTTAGTTGCTGTGTGCGCGCGTCTCAGGACAAGCCCTGCACTCTTTATGTTGGGGGGGGGGGGGGGGGGGGGGTTCAATGCGAGAAGCGGTGGCACTAGCCCGACAGGCACTAGACAGAAAGTCATCTATCCAGCATGAAATAGACCGAAAAATCAATTGACTGGCAGGCACTAGATATTTAATCCAACATGCACTAGACCGAAAGTCATTCATCCAACAACCGCTTTTTATATCGTAAATATATTTGGTGTTCTCTTTGTTCATGCAGAAAAAATTGAAAGAACTTGGCACAATTATTCAGGCGAAATTTTGATTATTGTGAACATATGTCTTTGAATTTTCACAAATTTCACAAAAAAATTGACAAATTAACAATTTTTCAATACTTTAATTGTGAAATATCCTCAAAATTTACAATAGAGAAAAAAAATAATGAGTGAAAATCGATAACACAATGAATAAATGAGAGCTTTAAGACAGAACTGCAATAGCCCGTCGCATCCGTCCGTCGACCGCCAAGTGATTTACAACAACACTCCATCTGTCCGTCATTATATTTTCCCGTTTTGATGCTGCCAACTGTTTAAAACTTTAAATTTTGAAGAAAATTATCTTGTATAATTAGATGTGTTTGATAATCAGGTAAGCTGTGCACTTATAACTCTTTAACTCAATATTTTTCACTTTGGTATTTATTTCAACATTGTCAGTGATACCATGCGTAATTAACTACACTTCTGTGAAACGAACGAATTTTGGTTTCAAAACACTAACTTTAAAATGGGTTGATACATAATAAAATAAATATATAGCCTATTTTACAAGACTGTAAGAGAGTCAGGGTGTAGAATTTTTATTGCTAAACCACACAAAGGAATGAACTGGAAGTGAAGTTGGACCCACACTACGCGAAAAAAAAAAAAAAAAGTGATGTCAGTCAAAATATAAATTTAAGACTCAAAAATCAAAACCAGAAAAGGAAAGATCACCAAAAAAAAAAAAAAAAAAGGAGTTATCACCATTTTCGGTAGGTAGCACCGAATCTACGTAATTACGGGGCGACGAGGAAGGCATGCCCGAAACCAAAACAGGCAAAACATGACCAAGTAGTATAATAAATGGCTACATAAATGTAACTACAGTCCGAAATGATAGCTTCCAATCTCTCTCGAGCGGAGAGAGATCGACACATCCGCGCACCAGAAGGTAACAGCCGCTGAGGGATAATCCTTCTGCGAAGTTAGAGGGCCCATAAAAAGGGGGGGAAGAGGTGGCCAGGGTCTGTACAGTGGCGCTCTGTGGCCAAATGTAGTTACTTTCGGCAGCGCCGCGACAGAGAGTTGTCGGCAGTGCTGGCAGGTAGCGCTCAGGATCGCCGCGGTGTGAATGACACAGGGCTGAAACAAGCATGCCTGGGAGGTGACACTCCCTTGGGGAAAAAGTACGGGTTGGTACGGGCTTGACTTTAGTTCTATTGGTGGCCGAGAGATCGCGCGTGAGGGCAGCAAGGGCAGGAGCATTCTTGGGCGAGGTTGATGCCCACGGTGCGGTGGGAGATACTGGTGGAGAAAGGGTCAGCTTTTGATCAGCCTGGAGTTCTCAGAGACACAACAAGAAGGAAAAAGGGGGGAGCATAGAGAAAATCTTAGCGTGCTGCTGGCATATGCTGGCTTCGCCGACCGCCCAGTACGGAGGCGGTATCTTCAGGGGCGCAACAACATGGGGGGGGGGGGGAAGTGTATTTTGCCCCCCCCCCCCTCTTTTGAAACCTTGAAGTGGGGGCAAACGGGGGCAAATAAAGTGCTGTGTAAACAATTTTTAGATAATAAAACTGCTTAAATAGCACCATTTTCCACCTTGAAATACAAATTTTCCCCCGCTTCAATAGGAGGGATAGATGATTCTTTATAAATAGGTATATTGCCCCCCTTTGGAAATTTAGTTGTTGCGCCCCTGGCTATCTTAATGCAACACGGGTGTCCAACTGGTTGTGATTGAAAGTGCGATCTCTGCACGGGTCACTAGCGGCCAGGCGGGTAAAATCTGACCTGCTGCTAACACAGCGTGGGATGGTACATACGAACGTCCTGCAGTAGCACTAGCTTAAATAATGACCCCCTTGTATTAAAAAAAAAAAATTAATGTGAAGCCCTGAATACTCAACACATTATGAATAAATAATAACATGAGATGATGCAGAAAAATAAAATTACAGTTATGCGGCACAGCACCAATTTATAAATTTAAACAAAGCTGATCTGTAACAATCGAGGGCATGCACCAACGTAGATACGATGACATCACAGGCAAAACAAACTGCGCGAATAACCTGTACAGACGATTTATCCGTTGGTGGTTCAACAATATTGTTGACGCATTATTAGTCTCATAGTTATTAGCGATTCAAATCCGACGGTGTTTTGAAGATAGTTCAACCGACTATCACTGTAACAAGCGAACAAACATTTTCACGTAAAATAATTATGTAAGCATCTAAAGAATTAAACTAACTTCAAAAACTTCTAACATAATAAAATTTAAGAAGCAAAACCCTTGCAACCATTTTTAGGTTATAATCTCGTATGTCCGTCCATCAAAAGTATGAAGTTACCAAAAATTGTATGGTCTACTGATGGAATTTTTCGGGCCAAGTGATAGACGAACGGATGACGTTCGGACGGAGACGCCTATTGTAATTCCGGCTATAAGCAACAACACAAAAATTCCTGCATAAAATGTTTAATAAAAAGTGTGAGAAGAAGTTCCACATATAGTGTCATAAACTTGTGGCCGTCAGGGCCACATTTAACCTTGTAATTTAATTTTGCTTTATTGAGGTTACTGGCTTTTAGTTTTATATAGTTTTATTTTACGTATTTTTACGTTTTCATTTTTTATTTGATGTTAATTCGTCTCTTTAAATAATGGTTGTGACTGTTAATATTTTATTTTAAGCTAAGCGCTTTATTTTGTAACTATGGATTGGTAGTTACGTGATATCGATTGTGTTTCGCATGAGTTCCACTTCTCGGCGGTTTGGCGATGACGTCACCGATGCGGCCGGCCGGGAATGGGAAGTATCAGCTGGAAGCGAGGACGATTGGCGGGACTCGTGGTGAGAACACGCCGACCTCCATAGCGTAGTCGGATGCACACTGGCTTACGGTGCGAGGGGTCCTGGGTTCGAGTCCCGGGTAAGGCATGGGTGTACTATATATTTCTGATATTTGATAACGATTTGAATTTGAGATACACACTGAATATAATGACCCTTTGGCTGTTGGCGAAAAGCTATAGGCCACATAATTAAAAAAAAAAAAAAAAGTGGTGAGAACACAGCATGTGACGGCGCGGACTTAAGATCCGGGCGGCAGCGGGCGGTTATGGGCAGGGTCAGCATGGAGACATCACGCAGGACGACAGGGCAAGGGATTGCCCGTCGATGCACACTTTGAACAAGGTAAAAAGAGACGGCCGCATTGGATTTTTCCCTCGTGGTGATAAACTAACTGTTGCGAATATCGTAATTTGATTTTATGCCCATGCTGAACTTTTCTAGTTTGGACGGAACTTTTGCCCCCTTTTTGTGAGAAGAGGCCCATGTTTTTAATGTCACACATTGGTGATGTGATGACGTGTTTTTGTTAACGGTCGCCCGTTTGCCCGTTTTGTGGGACACGAAAGTTTATTTTTAAAATAATTCGGCGTTTTGGAAAATTGTAGCAACGTTTTGAGACATTGGCATAATCAGTGTATTTTCAATTGGACTTTACTAATTCTAATGACTTTCTGCAGTATTATAAAGTGTATGCGAGGGAGTTTTGTCGCACGCACGGACTGATGTTAGTGCGTAATTTATTCATTTTTATGGAACAGTATGTCGGCGAGGCATTCGACTCTCTAGTTTATTGAAGAAGGTCAGCGAGCCGGCGGACGTCTAGAATGTTAACATAATGGCAAGCTTGTAGTGACAAATTATTTCAAGGAAGAGAACAATTAATGAGAACTGAGAAATACGTTTAATTCATGTTTTGTATTAGAACATTTTATGTACAATTTTATATAGAATTTTATATAGATATATATAAGGTAGGCCATCTTGCATTTACCTTTTTTTGTGGCCACACCTCACGACCTTCGTTGTGATCATTTAATTATTAGTAAGGCCGTTATTAATATATATATATGTTGTCATCGTTATTTATATTTTTATAATATTTAATTTGTAATGATTCTTTTTGAGAATGGGTTAAGAGACTGCCATTATTGTCGTCTTTTTTTGTAACCAAACGTGTATTGTTATATATAGTAAATGCTAATTTTTGAAAATTATCTTTTTTTAATAGTAATTACCCAAAGTCTAGCCTTTATTTGGAATATTGTTTGCTCTGCTTTGTCTGCTTTAAAGTTTTTTGGCCTGACCCCTGGGCATTGGTATGGGGAATTTTTTATTGTGTAGCCTTTCATACCTTTTCATAATTTTTGGAATTTCCCTTCGCGCCCAGAGTGAGTCGGGGACGCAACCCCTCTTTCAAGTTAGGAGGAAGAAGGGTTACAAACTGTGTTTCTTTCGATTAAAATCGTAACCATTTAATCGTCTCCGCAACAATGCGCGTTGTTTTGAATCGTGTTCCGAGAAATTTTCGTTAGCGCGCTCGAAAGCTATCGTGAGTACGACGCATTCTAGCAATCGTTCTGTGTACTAGATGTGTGAGTAAACGTTTCATGTACGGTCTCGCGATATATCGACACTGTCGTGGTCACAGGGGTGGAATCAAGGAGCTATCACTAAGGCCTACGTTGTGCTTATTGTACTTATACAATTGCGTCTGCACCAATATCATAATGTAATTTACAGTCAAAGCTAATTTATAAAAATATGTATACAGTGTTACCTGTAAACAAACTGTAATATTACTTTTTAAGTACTATTATTTTTACTCGTACATTTTAGTGTTTAGGAAGACATTTTACTAATGTTTTTAAATAACGGCGCGTATCAAAAAATGTTACACCGTCAGATTTTTTTTTATCTCGCTCGTTAAAAGATCGTTGTTTTGCACGTGCCTGTCGTTCCCTGAGTTTCGTTTGTTTTCTGTATGTTTGCTCATTTATCTTTCTTGTCTGTTATTGAGGTTTCTTATGACATACATTATAATAAGCCATGGTGTATGTCCTAAATATATAATATAAATATATAATCAATCTCCCCAATTGCAAGAACCATTAAAAAAATTAAAGTATTTATTTGGTATTTGAAACCCGTACGTTTGCAAAAAAAAAGTATTTAAAATAAAATTATATATTATTTCGTAATGATCTCAAAATATCAAGTGTAGTATGTATGGAGAATTAAATTTAATAACTTAATTATTATATCTACTTAAGTTGTTTAACGGAAAGAAAGGTTCGAAGATTATAATTTAAAACTACAAAATTATAAGAAAAGTGAAATCTCTTGTTGTAGGATTTTTTTTGGTACACAATATTTTTTTGGAGGAAAATACACATACACAAACATTAAATGAACTTTTGATACTGTAACAGCTAAAACATAATACATGTTTTATACTATTAAAAGTAGAAATATTACACAACCAAAATAAAAACACCGAATTCTAATTTTTGTTACAATTAAAATTACAAATAATTACATAGCGATGTCACTGCGATGTGCACAAACATTAAATAAAAAATTTTGTAGTTGTGTACACAGAGAAGTTCATGTTTAATAATCCCGATTATTTAATTAAGTTTCTGAGGGTTTCATTGTATCAAATAAAACATTTATGCTCCTGCTAAACCCTGATGTAAGCTATTACCAATATTTGTGTACTCAGGAGTACTGCAATTTCCAATAAAATATATTTATATTCAAATAATGTGAATAAGTAAGCAAATCTCACAAAACTAGTGTCATCTAAATTCATAGTCTTCACAAACTTATCGATTTAAGGTCAGTACTATCATTACCTAAAATTCCGGCGATGTCAGTATGAAAGGTATCTTTTAATTTGACATCTCCAACACTATCATTGATTTAGTACTTAATTTAAGATTTTGAAAATTCCTATTTGCAAACAGTTGTTTGAATAGCTTTCCAGTATTAGCTGGTCACAAGTTGTTTTATCACCACCTATTTCATTTTCCAGATGTACAAACCCCGTCACTGACGATTGAAAAACCAGAATCTATGTCAGAACCCGCCGCCTTCGAAGAACCTCAGCCAGAAACCTCTAAACGACTACGCCACATTTAATTTTTGCTCATATAAAGGTAGATATAATATATAAACATTTGTAATAAAATAAAAAATAAGAAATTATGTTTCAAGATTTTTCGTTGGAATTTCAGTTTTTTGTAACCAAATTTGTACAATTTCTGACAGTAACTTGAACATTATGTAATTTTTGAAAAATGACCTGTATCTACCTTCACATATACGATCAAAGTAAGAAATGTACAGATAACTGGAAGTAATTCACTAAATTACAGCTGTTAATAATAAATTAGAGTCTTGGAGTGGAAGAAGTGAGTTTTTGGGGTCACAGCCAATCTACACCAATTTTCAACTAGCGCTTGAGCCCAAACGGTTAGTCGGAGAAAAAAAAACATAAAGTAACAAATTGTAGGAAATTTTAGATACTTTCATTTTGAATAGAAAGGTTATTTACAAAAGTTGATAGTTTTCGAGTCATAATCAATAAACTGCCAAAAATTGAGATTTTTTTTACCTTTTTTTTTTATGTTGCGTCACGAAATTTTGTTAGCAAACCTCAAATTCGGATTCAGCACCCCATAAAACACAAGAATTAAAAAAAAAAATCAAAACTACCCCAAAACTTTCCTGCTAGGGGCCCTTTTGAGAACAAATTGACTGTATTATTATGGCAGTTTTCCGTTATGGTAGGTACTTTTCCGCCTTTTTCGAAGAGGCCAGGCGGAATTATTTCATTATGGTAGTCTTCCGCGCCCCCCGTAGGAGCACTGTGAATACTGCTATATTCCTCAGGTGAACGGACCGCCTGCGCTCCCCTCCCCTTCGCTGACCCCCCTGGTCGTAGTAGTCGATACCCCGGGGTGTCGCACGCGGTGCGGCAGTGCGGCGCCTGCCATGACCCGCGTCTGTCGCGCCGTGTTCCACGCGGGTCGGCTGTACGCCGGGGCGCCGGTGAGTGCCAGACACGCACTCGCGCACTCACGCACTCTCGCACTCACGCACTCTCGCTGGTGTCGCCTCTGAACTGGCACGCAGTCTTCTCGTCGTGCACAGGACAACTGTCTGTGACCGTAACATTACATGGCGGAGAAACGAAGAAAAAAGGTTGAGTGCTTCCAACCAGGGTAGCAACAACAGGAGGGGGAGGGGGGCAAGGGTATCCCCCCCCCTCTCTGACACCTTGAAACGGGGGCAAAGAAAGTGCTGTGTAATCAATTTTTAGATAATAAAACTGCTTAAATAGCACTATGTTCCACCTTGAAATACAAATTTTCCCGGGGGACCCCCCGCTTCAATAGGGGGGATCGATGATTCTTTATAAAAAGGTATATTGTCCCCCCCCCCCCCTTTTGGAAATTTAGTTGTTACGCCCCTGCTTCCAACAATCTGTACCGGTTTTTAAATGCCTAAACGTTTCTCTGAAAACATGCCTTATAGCCGTTTTAACTCTTCTAAAAAAAGACAGTTCGATGACTTAACCCGCGAAATCAAAACAATATTTCGGCCCTCGGCGAATTCTTAAATTATTTTCGTGAGCAGACCCCACTCGGATATCTTAAGTATTTTTTAAAATCGCGTTGTTGTTTTTTTTTTTTTTTTTTTTTTTCCTGAAGCTCTGCGCACCGTGTGTGTGTGCCTGGGACGGTCCTCATCCGAATGTGAGTGACGTCACATTGTCGCACGGAAAACTGATCTGTCCACAATTGCGATGTCCGATGTCCGAATACACTGATTTGTAAAGTAGTCACTAGAGAGCAGTAAATACAGAACGGCAAAAATATGTGTTTTTTTTTTTCTATTTTTCTGTTTATAGTTTTCATGTATTGGAAATGAGCATGCAGCTTAGTTTAGAATATTAATTTAACTCGCTATTCGGTCAGGCAAAAGGAAATGCTAATAAATGAATTTTAATCACACAGACAAAAATAAATTAGTGTGTTCGGCCTTCGAAAAGCACCGGTCGCAAACGGACAATGCTTAGTCTTGGTCTTCTTGACTTCCTATTCCTACTACATCGTTCGTTACTTTCCGTTTTATCTCTTTGAAACAGGAACCAGAAACATCAAATATCACGAGTGTTCTTATTCTATGCTACCAAAGGACACAGATTGGGGCAAAAAGTTCAAGTTGTCCAGGGAGGTTTGGACCACCGCCCAAACCACCCATGACCAATCAGCGATCAGTGTCCTCCGGTCACAATTTAGAATATTGCAATTTTAGACCGATCTTTTCAGCTGGTAGAAGCGGCTCGACGAACATTTATTTCGGGAGGATCTACCGCTAGAAGGAATTGATGCATTTGCGAAACATCGCGTTAAAATAAGTCAGAGATCGACCTTGAAATATTAAGAAATTTTTCTGTCACAAATACAGAATTTGAATAGTTCTATACATATTTTGATGAAATTAGTTTTCAACTCTTGATTTTAACTATTTAAGGAAACATAAATATACCCTTCAAAATTAAAATAAAAAGTTAAATTCTGGTTCAATATTTTAATGTTAACATTGTAACACAGTGATAAACTATGTGTTTATAACATATAGTTTCCGTTGAACCTTAACCGCTATATTA
This sequence comes from Bacillus rossius redtenbacheri, assembly GCF_032445375.1. NCBI lineage: Eukaryota > Metazoa > Arthropoda > Insecta > Phasmatodea > Bacillidae > Bacillus > Bacillus rossius. The sequence goes on from NC_086338.1 coordinate 38,128,768, forward strand.
TTGCTATAAATACAGTTCTACGTTAACTAACACTTGCACTCAAACACTGTTAAGTAAGTACACGGGGTTTGATCAAATTTAACTTAAAATTTTTACAATTAATGTACACGGATGCAAAAACAAATACCTGGAACCTTTATTGTTGTTGAACTATTATATTTGGTGGAATTACAAAAAAAATTGATTTTTTTTTTTAAATAAAAACAAAAATCACAGCAACTCCCTTGATATCATAAATTTGCACTAAATAAGAGTACCAGCAAAATCTTTTTGAGTTTTATGATAAGAGATTTGTAAGATTTTTCTTTTTGTTCACGATGCGGAGAGTAACGTGTATTTATATTCCACGCACACCCTTATGCCGTCCGCACAGAGTAGTACTCAGTGGCAGGGTAGTCATTGTCAGTTGCAACTCGACTGACGGCTTTATGGGCTCAGGCATTTGGACAATGTTGTGGTTTTAATCAAATAAAAAAAAACAAGAAGTTGGCAAAATACACGCTACTTATAAAAATATCGCTGATCAGGATCACGACAGTCGAAACTTTTAAGAAATGTTTAGATTATTACTTGCACTGACTTTAAGCTACCTAGGTGGAAGTTTCTCAGGGTAAGGCTATTAAATCAACAGTTCGTTTCTTTAAAAGATAATTTGAACATACGTCACTGCAGGTTCACGCTGGCTGTCGTAGACTGGTTGTTCTTGGCACATTTATAGCTGGAGATCTCTTAACTTAACCGTTACATGTTCTAGTCGCAATAATAATGATGATTTTTAAATGCTTCTCGTGGATATTTTCTCATACCGGAGCACGTGGATTTAGCGCTGCGCCTGTCTAGCTACGTGGCTGGAGCTGGCATCCCGGCCCTTGTCTACGCTAACGAGCTAGTGACGTGAAAAACGACATGTAGTTTCCCGCCTGAGGCAGGGTCTGCATGGATGGGACGGGGCTGACACGAGAGCCGGCTGTCCTGCCCGAGGGGCAGACCTATCGTTCCGACCAACCTGGAGAATGCATGTCGTGTTTTTGCACATGAATTTAAAATAAATTCATAATATAAGAACATTTTAATGTTTATAAAACTATTTTTTTTAAGAAAAAAGTCCTTATTTAATAGTTTTCACCTACTTGAAGGCGAATTTATTTATATGTATGCAAGTAGTGAAAGCATTAAACCATGTGGTACACAGTTCTGATTTTTATTATACCATAAATAAATCAAAAAATATATTTTTTTCCAAAAACCCTTAAACACTCAGCTTTCTATGATTTTCGAAGAAAAAAAAATTTAACATTATAAAATTTAGCTGTGTGTACACTTGTTACAGATTACTGCACATTATGACATGGTGATCACTGTATTAACATCTTATTTTCATTATACAACCTTTAAAGTAGGTTTTGAAGTGGTTGTTTTAACCGTTAACTATACAGCGACACTCCAGCCTGTCTAGCCGCAATACCGCAATACGGCAGTGCTTCGCTGGTTGCGTGACTACATGCATTGTCGTGCAAATAGTCGGAATAAGAATACAGTGCTGCTCCCTATAACACATTTCTGGAAACATTTCTTTCTTCTCGTGCGCGATCTATGAGGTGATTTTTAATTGTAACAATCACAATCATAAGCGTTATATGTAGGTTTTCTGAGAAACAGCTAAAGGATTGACAGCGCTACCTAACGAGTATTCTATACACTACTTAGAAAGCGATGCTGCTGTACTAATTCAATGGAGTGTATAAGAAAATATGGCAGAATTCCGTTTCGTTATGACAGTTTTCCGTTTTGGTACTTTTCCGCCTTTTTCGAAGAGGACAGGTGGAATAATATTTTTATTATTGTAGTTTTCCAGTATGGCAGTCTTTCGCGCTCCCATCGCTATTCGTTATTTGTGGATTTTGATTCGGGTTGAGTTAGGATTCAGTTGTTTAGCAAAAATTAGTTCAAATCATAAATGTTAATATCACATGAATTATTATTTCACCACAACCATTTATATTATGATTACTAAACGTTATCTCAAAACAAGTACATATAAGGAGTAAAAATCGAGCTACAATACAAATAATCATTACAATAATAATACCAATAACAGTAGGCAAACCCGCTATGAAAATATATTGATATAATCGGAATATTCAAACCGAATATTCCGATAGAATAAGAATTTAAGAGTTTTTATGTTTGAAAATGTTTTTGTTTTTTTTTAATTGTAAGTGTGAACTATTTTGTCACATATTTTAATTTATATTCACATGCAAAAACTTATTATAATATTAATAAATATACTGGTCCTGTTCAACTTATACCTAGTTCTGTGCCGGAAATGTATGAAGAAGAAATATTGGCTATGCATAAAGTCGTGCATAAAAATTAAAATGAAAAGTTCGCCAACTTGTTATACTACTGTGTATTGGCAACAAGTGTTCTTTATTAATATAATGCATTATTGTAGCAAGCACAATTGAGAAAAAGGTATCAAACACTTACTTCGATTGAAATGACAGAAGGTATTTCAGTTGTAGCACGGTCTAAATTTGTATTTATGTAGACCACTACATACATTCAATTCTTACCAGTGTTGCCAGCCATAGCACACACAATACGAGTACAATCACCTTACATTCGGTTGCTTTCGTGTACGAAAAGTTCTCAGTTCGGGTGTAATTCAGGTATATAAACAAAAAAGTACGAAAACAAAATATTGCTGTATTCTTTAATATAAATATCGTATACACTGTTCTGTTAAATACCATAATAGCGTAACAAAATATATATTTATTGTTTAAATGCAATATTGGCTCTACTACTAAGGCCCGTGCGTAGAATTTAAAATGCGTAATTTAAAGTTGCATTTTTTTCATCTTCATGTAAAATTGGTATTTTAAAGTTAAAGGTTTGGTGTAAAATTAAATTATTGTAAATATTGCCTGTAATATAATATGGCACTTACATTTGTGTGTAGCCGAGACTTGTTTTCAGTGAGAGATATACTTGATACTAGCTGCCACTTGATCTTATTACATTATAAAAAATATATATGTATCTACTGAGCATCTACTCTATGGAATTGTATGGACACGGACAAATGTGGTTACGTAATCATCTGAACACTTGTACCGATGAAAGGAACTATTAAATGAACTATTGTTTAATATGGATTTCGTTGGCCATTGTCAGGTTTTTAAAAGATAATGTGATTTAAGTTAAGAAAGTGCTTATTTTTTTGCAAAATATTACGTTTCGGACGTTTGAACTGACGTAGGCGGTAGCCAATCAGCTGCTTCCATTCATAAACACATATGAATTTTAAAAATTATTAAAAGGTTCTTACTTGTTTGACGTCGAATGAATATCATGTAGCCAAGAAGTGCTATAATAAATCCAATAGTGTTATTTGGATAGGCCAGCATCCAAACTTATGGATCTGCTGTATTTAAATATAAAAGTTTGTATTTTTATAAATAGGGCGGGTTATTTAATAATCTGCAAATAGGAGTGCTACGAGTATTGTAAGTACCCTGATGTCCCTATGCTTATTCACACGGCATGTATTAGGATTTTTATGATCTACGCCTATTGACTATATACATACTATTCATTGAGAAAGTATTATAAAACCATAACGTTAAATAATACTTAAAGATTAACAAAATATTCATTTATTAAAACTATAACGATCTTTGGAAACATATTTTAAATTAGCAAAGAGAAAACAATGAAATACCGTACTCAGTGGTCTGAGATCATATTGTATGCTGGAGCAATAATAACATTAAGACTTTTTTTTAATAATAAAATTTTGTCCAACGTAACTATTTCAACGAACCCGAATACTACATAAGACTTTTTCGAATGATAAAAGAGTTTCACATCATAAATACTGTTATTTAATGTCATAAAAAAGTCTGTGTTTGTAATATATGGCTGTTTTGTAGGTGAGTCTATATAATTTGAAATATAATCTGCTACCGATGTTGAATTGTCTTGTTCAAGAATTGTTAAAAAATTGTGATATTGTTAAAATATTACATTTGGTAGTATTGCTGTATATCACAATCCTTCCATCAACCTTATTGATATTTTTAATGCGAATGAACTCAAAGTAAATGGTAATGATTATAATTTTTCACTCACTGTTCAGAATCATACAAACAAAATAATAAAGATTTTGCAGTTTATTTGAATGAAAGGAGAGTGTTATATAGCATCCTTCAACAATTAACCTTACAGTCATAATAATAATATTGCTGATATTAACTCTTCAATATTTTCCTGGTTCTTACTTAAATACATGTAAATTACATAAATTTTTTCGTTGAAACTAGAAAAATATATATAGATAGTGCAATTGTGTCTTTAAATATATAACATTAATTAAAACACGTCTAGATCTTCAATTATTTTTTTTTTAAATCTCAGTTCGAACTCAAAATCTGTCGGGAGCAAATAAATAATTGAAAATTCGAAGGACTTGCGACACAGACTAAATTTTAGTTTCTAATAAGGGCATTATTTAATATTTATATCGTATTAGTGCACGACATCTCTAAGTGAAATGTAGACTTGAAGTTTCACGACATCTAGCAGGGAATAAATGAACTTCATGAGGCGCCAACAAAGAATGGTTACATAAAGACTAAAAAGATGGCGCAGCATTACCATTCGCAGTGTTATATTCGCTACATCCATATCCTTATTTTTTAAGGACATTAAAATTTTACTAGCCTTTTTTTATTTTTTTGAAATGAATTTTTTTTAACATGAGAAAAAAGTGTAAAATTACCACATTCTGGTGATAGACTTGACGGAGGCTTGCTTAAAATAGAACACAAAAGTTTATAACATAATACTAGCGCACTTCGTTGTGAAATACCTTCAGCGGCAGATGCAAACTAAAATTAATTTGTTAAAATAATGAAGTATTTAATAATGAGGCATGAGCGTCGCAAGGATATATTTTTTTGGGGGGGACTTCAATTGATTTATTTGTTGAGGAATATCCATCCCCTGGAGAAAAAAAAAAGAAAAAAAAAGCGGGGTGTCCGGGGGTCCTCCCCTGGGAAAATTTGGGGTTTGAAGGTGCAAAAAGGTGGTTTTTAGGCATTTTTCTTTCCTAAATATTCTAATTATATTGGTTGCAATATATAATTTATTTTTTATAAAAAATATTTTCAGAGAACAAATTTTTTAAAAACACAGTTAAATGTTTTTTATTTATTTATGTTCATCCTTTTGACCGACAGAATTGACTATTATGGTATAAGCTATGTAGTCGGACCCTATTAAAATCATTTCTGTAACCATGAATATAGATTAATACACAAGAGAAAGAGTATAATCACGATAGAATTTTTAAACCTTCATTGACTACTTACTGTATCGGATTTTAAACTAAATATTTATTCTAATAGTAAGTCCTGTAAGTCGCACTGCCCAAACCTGAAATCAAAGTTTTAGAAAAAAATCTGAACCTTTATTTTTAGCAGAACATTGAAAATAACGATGGGATGCTATTATTTATGATAACGGAAATATTTAGTTAATCTATTAAACAGGCTGATGCTTGTAATAACAAGTAAGAAATATTGCTGGTGAGGCGGCATAAGTGCGACGCTCGCTGGTATTTTTAACGTGGTATCGCCTCTAAATGCAAGGCTGTTATAAGTAGTTTAATAAGTAATAATTCATTTATGTCTGGCCCTCGTACTAATTTACTAAAAAATTATATGTGGCCCTCGGACTTGTTTCAAAAATGAAATTAAATGGGACCTCAAAAAGATAGATTCGGCCATAATGTCCACGGATTTTAGTTTTAATTTTAACTGTTAGTAGTTCCAGTGAAAGAAAATTAGTATGTACTTGTGTTTAACCTTATGTTACACATCAGTATGTGTCAAAAGTTTTCTAACGCCAAATGTAAGACAAATTTGTGGTCGTTACACATGTCAAATCCGTGTTGCATTGTTGCATGGAGGCAGATTTAACTGCACCTATCTCGTACACGTGTACTTCCAGTAATGACGTCCATTCAAGAAAATCTGTTAGCTAACTTAAATTTCTGCGTGTGCCTGCCAAATGTTCGCACCAATTAGACTCCATCGCACGAAGCGTCGCAAAAACCAGACTCGTGTCTACTGACGCGAAAATATTGTCCAGAATTGGAGCGGCGTTATAAACGGGTGCTTACGCGCCTCGGGCGACAAACGGAACGACTCCCGTGCCGCGTCACTTGTAAGCACGACGTAACAGAACCCAGGCAGCTGTTGATTCGGAGGGGAGCTGTAACCGGCTGCAACCGGATTGCGAACAAAGGAAACAAAAATAATGGGTAGTATTCATGCTGGCCGTGACGTAATGCTGTCGCGCTGGCATTTGGCATTGTCCGTGTGGTGTATTATATGCAATTGAAACTGAGGTTATGAATTTTAAAACTCAAATTGCGGCATATAAACTAAAACGCTACAAAACAAATATTTTTTGCAAAACTCTGTTCTCCCGGAGAAACCCCCGGAATGGCCACCGCATGGGGAGCCCAATAAAAGAAACGTGCTCCCCATTTGGAAGCCACCTGGAAGGTTTTTTTCTGTTCCACCCACCGATTCTTTGGTAGCCTGACTTGTTACAGGGGATTGTATTCCTACCAGAGAAAATTCTACCATTTTGTCTGGACAATCCGCCTTGGAGGAGCCGGGGCGCGAACCCGGGTCCTGCAAGTCACAAGGCAGGCGCTCTACCCCAGAACCAGAGCGGTATAGCGAATACGTGCAGTGTTCTTAACACTGACATGATGTTATTCCACGAGTTTACTGTAGTTTCGTGTGTCATTAACACGTGCAGTAACATCTAACCTCGGTAACGAACAAATTTATGTGTTCTTATGTTCGTTCAGCATGAATTATGTAATTTCATAACAGTGAAATATAATTTGTATAACTAGTATGGCAATGTTTTTAGTTGATTTCCTGCAAACAAACTTACAGTCACGCTGTACAATAATTATATAGAAATATATGTAAGAGCTTGCACTGTCGATGGTAAAGTTATTTTGAAATAAATGTTAGATATTAAAAGAGTGTGTTTAGTTAAAATATGCGTGTGCTTATAAGCATGAAGTTATTGTATAAACGTTTTATTCATTTGGTTTTAAAGCCACGGAAAAGTTAACATTTTTTTTAAATATTACTTTTGGCTTTCTTTTTTTTTACCTTGCTTAATATGCGCAGCTAATACTGGAAAGCTATTCAAACAACGGTTTGTAATTAACTTTAAATATTGGAGGTACTGGGGCAACACAAAGCATAAGACAGCCATTCCGTATGTTACGGATGTTACATTTTGGTTTGTTTTTACCTTTAATTTTTAAAAGTCTTAAATGACATATTAATTCTATTATGAAATACTTAAATAACTATGAGAAACCAGTTATGGTTGAGGTTTCTAGCTTTGTATTGTAAGTGGTGTGAGGATTATTTAAGAAAGAGTGCTGTTACGGATGTTACAAAACTTGGGAACTATCAGATGAGGTGGTTGAGTTCAGCAGAAAAATTCAGGTGAACCGATCAATAAAATGAATTCAAATTGTTTATAATGATTTATTGAGGTTTTAAACAGCTTCTGAAAATGTACCAAAAAAATTTTAATAATAACACTGGTTTTATACAGTTTTTCTGCTGTTACGGATGTTACACACACTGGTGTTACGGATGTTACAAGTGACCCTGCATCAATATATTTTTGGATTTTATGCACATGTGATTTATTCTTTTTTACTATACCGTGACATTAAGTAATTAAAATTTAAAAAAATCACAATTTAATCTGATTTTGGAACTCCAATTGATTTAACATTTGGTGTAGGCAGCACTGAACTTATTTTAACCAAATTGATGTCTGTTTGATCATTTTCATCTGTTACAAACATTGTTCCAGTTTTCCCATAACTTTTAAGAAACATCACTCCAACTTCACCCATTTGACAGACGGCTGATGACTCCTTACGAAGGCCTGTTTGACAAACAGCAACCAGTGGCGGATCCAGAGGTTCACCAGGATTTCAGAATAGCCAGAGAAAAAATGTCTTAAAATTACTAAATTTGTATTTAATCTACTCACACTACACATAACATCCAACCACCAGATTTTATTGTTTATTTATTGTTGGCTTGTTTTTCCTTCACAAACGTGACTTTTGAAGCTAGGAAGAACCAAGTTAATTTTTCTTACGAGTTCTTCAAGAGATATAGTGTTCTCGTTTACTTGTAACCAACCATCACACTTTTTCCATTCCATCCATTTCACTTGCTGAGATAGATTAGTCAGTTTTTAAAAGAACTTTTATACCATGATAACATGTTTCACAGTTATTCAACATACAACATTCACTTCCTGTATCGCAGCACATTTCTTCTAGGGTCACATTTCTTCTTTATGGGTCACAGAAGATACCAAAATATCACACTTCTGAGAAATGGCATTACTCAAAAAATTAAATTTAGCATGTTGCATACAGACACACACGTTATGAGGTGTATTACCTACAGGAATTATATACTTTGGTCGTAACTCATGAAACTTCGACAGAGATTTCTCAATCTTGTGTTTATCCATAAAACATTTATGGGCTTCTGAAATGGTCATGACTAAAAAGCGCTTTTGCTTTTGAGTCTTCTGGCCAGTATTTTTATCCTTCATTGATACGTAGTCCCTTTTTGATGGCGCTTGCCAACTAATTTCATCTGTTTCTAGAATATCTCGCACTTTTTCAGCAATATCTTTAGGGAGTAAATGAGTTTTTGACAGTTTTGTCACAGTATAAAGTTTTGAAGAACTATTAAATGTTTCCTTTACAAGCTGCCGGACATTTGCTCTTTTCTTTTGAGGACTATGTGGAAGATTTCTTTTTGCTTTAAAGACTGCTTTCCGAAGAGTACTTGTGGATGCATAGGAACCAATAATCCTATCAGGAACATTACTGTTGTGGCTCAATTGATTATTTTTTTTCAGAGGCTTGCTTTTTGCGCCAAGTTTTTTTATCCTGATTCGGGTCATTTCCCTTTTTTTCTTTAGCAATTTTTCATTTTTGGCACATTTTCCCTTTTCTTTTTGCCTAACAACACGATTTCTGTCTCTGTCTTTATTAACTAGCTCTTTCCACATTTCAGGATTTTCAGCCTTTAATTTCTCCCAAAATTTAGGAACTCTACTTGCAGATGATGTTGGTGCCATGATCCTGCAACAATGACAAAGGGCTTTCATTAATATTTTTTTACTGTTATAAATTAAATGGAGTACAAACTAAACTCATACAAGTCTGGTTTAACATTCTAATAAAGGCTTTATGAGCCCCCATTTATAAAATATATGCTTAACCTGGTACATCATTTTAATTAGTTAGGCTCTAACTGAATTCTGGGTTTCGGTAGATTATTCCAGAATCATGCTTGTGTTTATCAAATGGCAAATAGTAACTTATTGGCAAGTGATAAATCAGTCATATGCTCGTCACTACGATATATGTAACATCCGTAACACCTATTTATTGGAAATAAAAACCTATAAAAAATTATTAACTGAGGTTAAAGTAAGTTTGTAAGTAGTATGTCAACCTTAACCTAAATTGCAATGTAAACTAATAAAGCAGTAATGTACAGAAAACTTTTTTCTAATTTTTGTTACGGATGTTACATTAACATGCCTCTTTAGTTAAAAACTCAAACAGTTAAGGTAATTTACTTACCATGTGCCTTGAAACTTATGATGATGACACACAAGACATTTCTTCAAAAGCACAACAAAATTTCTTGGAGGTAAAAAGCTGATGAATTACTAAACAGGTGCACCAAATGTGTCATCCTTTTTATTAAAATTTCCTGTTTTGCAGTAACCTGGGTTTCAAACTGTAAAATAAATACTTTAAAATATTGGTTTCTTAAATATTGTAACTGATCTATTAAATATGAACTATCATGAACATGCACCGGTAAATAAAATACGGGAATTTTTAAATTTACTTTTTTACATGTTTTCCTCTTTTATACGGAATGGCTGAAATGGTAATTTATTTTGTAGTGATACAGTTATTTTCATGTAAATGTACAAATTAACAAATATGTAAGTTTACATGAATATTTCTGTTCAATTTACAAAGAAAACTTACGGCGCACAAAGGCAAACAGAATAACTCAACGATGAAACTTAACAGATAAAAATTGAAAAAACAACGGCTATACAGAAACGCACAGGTGAATCCAGTGATGTGAATACGTACACCGTAAGCAACAGTTGAGCGAAAGAAAAGAAAAAAAAAAAGTTTTTTTTTTTTTTTTTTTAAAACCACGCCGACAATGATAGCGCAGACTAACACAGTATATGATTCCTAAAAGAACAGTTTCGATGTTTCGGGAAAGAGGTATACAGAAACAACAGGAACGCCCCATCTGCCCACGAACTGCGCAGTTGAAAACTGCGTCAGCAAGCCAGAGCCTTGGCAAAGTCCTCGGAGGGAGGACAATGATGGCGCGTTCTTGCAAGACACTTGGTTGCTGGTCGTGACCGCCGCGTTTATAGATGTCAACGAGGAGAAGAATTACATCAGACTATTCCCCCCCCCCCCCCCTCTCCCTACCCACCTCTTGCTCATCCTACTTTATGACCCGAGCGGTCTTCGTCACTCGTTCGTTTCACTGACGGTATTTTTCTTTCCTAACCTAACTAAAATGCTGAGTGTATTTGTAGGAGGACTTGGAGCTAGGTGCGTCTCAGGCCGAAGCCTATACACCTGGTCATGCTAGGGATTGGCCATGCAGGGAGAGGAGTGCATGCATCGTGTGCTTTGTGCGGGGATTGGCCGGCAATGGCCACGCCCCCAACCAGTCTTCCCGAGCATATCCGGAGTTCCCCACTCGCTCGTAAAACTTCGCGGTCGGAAATTATATATATTTTTCAAATTAATTACAAGTCAACTACACGTGAACAGTTTCGTCGACTGTTTATAAAGTGAAGTGAAAATATGTGGTTTTCATTGCTTATTACAACAACAATTTCGGCAATAAAGGTTAATTATTCTTGCATTTTAAAAATCTGATTACTAGTATAATTTCAAGTATTTATTCTTTTATTATTAAAATAAAAATGATTCAATTTTATTCATAAAAGTATGCAATCATTTCATCAATGTTTTGTTATGACGTTGTCACGTTAAACTATCGTCCGTAACCGACTTTACAGGCAACCAATTTTTTTTACGAACCCAATCAACCTTCCATTATAGGTACGATTTCAAACGAATGACAAAAATTACCCTCCCAGAAATAAAATAAACAATTTTTGTAGGAATCTTTAGCAAAGTTATTCTATTTGACGTTTATGTAACTGACCTTAACGAACCAACCTTTTCCTTGTTAACCAAGGAAAATAAATTTAAAACATTTAAAATATGCACGGGTGCGCATTATTCTGATGTCTACTCGTCTGCGGATGTAGTAGATTTCCCTTCTACGCGTGCACGGAGCGAGGCGATGCAATATTATAGCCGAGGTAACGCAGACGCTCTATGTTCGCTATGTTCGCTGCGCCAGGTGGCCAGACGGGATAGTCCAGTTCGCGATGTCGGAGAGACACATGTCGTGGTGTTCGAGTGATGATTCCGACGATGATGATATTCTGCCTGCTCTCACAGTATGTGAACGTCAAAAGAAATGGGTTCATGAAGTTAATATAAACAACAGAATTTTAACAATTTCATCATTTGATGAAGCAGTTGATTGTGAAGACGAAACCAAATTTATGGATCATTTCAGAATATCTACAACTCAGTTTGATAGCATTCCCTTGGAATCAAATCCCAGGCATTGGCCTGCATGTCCTGCCTTAAGTTATATATTACTCCAGCGATTTATTCCATAAACGTGGTATTTTCTTAATCCTTCAGTATACTTTTCCTGCAACATGACTATTTAAAGCATAATACTGAGAGAAACAAAACTTCATAAAAAGCAAATGCAGTGCGAAAACAGATGGTCGCATGCACGAATTCAGCAATGCTTAGAACAATAGCCGAGGACCAAAACCCCCGGTGTGTATTAATGAAATTTCTATACACTTCATTAAATTTAACTAAGAGTTATTACCTATTATTTTCATGCCTACAAACTATCATAATTTTTACTAACATTTTGGTGTACTTCATTTCCCGTTTCAAAGCAACTAAACATCAAATAAATCCAACAAGTAAAAATTATAAAAATGATAAAAATACAACAAAACGAAATAGTAAAAACTTAAAATTAAAACGTTTGTAAAGAAATAATTATTTTCGCCCAATTTTAGTTTTGTTAGTACTCATCATGCTTCTCATTGGCGAATATTGTTTACGACGACAGATGCAGATGGCACCGTCTGACCTGTCTGATCTCGGAAGTTCACTTTCACTAGTTGTGGTCGGACATATCCGCTGCGAGCGACTGTAACTCAGCTGCACCTGACGTCATAGGTCACGTGAACCTATGAAATGTCATATTCGCATCTGCACCAACAGCTGCGACACGTCAAAACAGACGCAACTACACGCATGTGGCATGCCCTTCATACAGCGCGTGTTAAACTAGTTTACTCGCTCACACGATGTCTTCCGTGAGGTTATGTGTTTAGTATTGCATCTCGTTACTTCCTATGTGATTTATGTTTTTCATGTGTAAAAAATCGTGTAAAAAATCGTGCCTGTCGAAAAATGAAATTACTTTCGGTTCCGTTAAAATGAATCTTTAAAATTTGCTATTAAAGAGTTTATCAATGTGAAATGTCTAAAATAATGATAATATGAACGTCGTATGCGAAAACATTTTATGTGTGAACAGGATATCGTGATTTTTTTAACTTTTAAAAATGTATAAACTTACAAATAGCATTCAAAATTCAAAATTTTCATCCAGCACTGTGAATACGTTATTTAATTTCAAAACAAGATTAAAATGGAAAAGTTCGAGATAGTTCAGAACAAAAATAAACGTTGATAGTGTGTAAAAATTTTGAACATATTTGAAGTTATCTATCCAAATTTATTTGATGGCGAAAATTGTGTCATTTTCCTTTCAATGTTACCCTTCCAAACCCTATTTTCAATCATAGTTGGAGTAAAATACAATGTGTCAATAAAATAATGTTCCAGTATCCAGTTATAAATTTTACAAGTATCAATTGTAAGCGGTTTAAAGTGTTGGTTCGGGGTCACAATTAAAGATTAACTGAAACCATTTTATATGATCGCATGCGCGAGTATTGCTTTGTTGTTTTCTCGCTTGCAGCGCCACCTACGCAAAATGGCGACTCCTGAGTGTAATTAGTAGCGGGTGAATATGTAAACTTTATTTGGCAACAGGATGGAGTCCTTCCGCATTGGAATCTCATTGTACGAGAATGATGGTTGGATGCCGAAGTCCCTGACCGTTTTTTTCGCTGGCTTCCACGTTCACCCGACATAACAGCGCGATTTTTTTTGAGGTGACAACGCCGGCTGCACGCACGAAAAGGTTTCCCGTTACGCACATTGTTCCGTTACGCTGTGTCCCGTTACGCTCATTGTACGCTTGCGCCCCATCTATCTCTCTTCCACTCGACTGTTTATAAAGTGAAGTGAAAAGTTAATGTCGTTTTCATTGCTTATTACAACAACAATTTCGGCAATAAAGGTTAATTATTCTTGCATTTTAAAAATATGATTACTAGTATAATTTCAAGTATTTATTCTTTTATTATTAAAATAAAATTGATTCAATTTTATTCATAAAGTATGCAATCAATCATTTCATCAATATTTTGCTATGACGTTGTCACGTTAAACTATCGTCCGTAAACCGACTTTACAGACAACCAATTTTTTTTTTCGTTTGGGACTTTATAAAAGATCGCGACTACGTTCCGTCGCTACCTAGTGATCGCCAGGTTTGAGACACAGAATTGAAGGGGATATTGCTCTCATTACTCCGGACGTGTTGACCAAAGTGTGAGAAGAATAGGACTTTAGGTTGGATATGTCCCGAATGACTAGAAGTGCACATATTGAACATTTGTAAGAAAAAAACTTGATTTGATGTATGTTTTATTGCAAATAGTCTAATTTAAACTTGTTGTAATATAACATTGAAACCAGGACATTCTTTTACGGACATCCTGTACTGGACAGAGAGGCAAGGTGCGGGGGCGGGCTATGAACCAGGGAAAAATCCATCTTTTACCAGACGAGAGAACCAAACGATCGTGCATCTTCGTTTTTTTTTTTTTTGTTCATTGTAAATAAATATGGCGGTGTTGATAAAAGGATACTAATGGTAAATTAGGTTAGGTTATATATACTTTAAAACATTGTGGACGTTTGATTTGGTTAGGATAGCTACATTAAAGATACGGCATGAACTTCGGGGAACTTCGGGTTTTGGCTCTCTCTCGTCTGTGAAAAGAAGGCTTCCCGTGAACCAGGAACGTATTATCTTTGAAAGATTCGTGCAACGGGAGTGCCACGACTTGATGTAAGCTTTCGGACACACGCCATTGCTAAGCAATGAGATCCCACAGCCAGCATTGAAAGAAATGCTTTAGCAATGGCGCATGTACAGAAGCTCACGTCAAGTCAACCAGGGACGTGTCTCGCTCCGCGGAATGGCAGCTTCGGCCGGCCCTCCTCGTGGCCGACACGCGACCGCCGAGTCACGTGCTCTGCTCTGTCCCCGGGCCGACGGCGAGCGTCTGACCGGATCGTTGAGCGAGTTGACGGCCGACATCCGACATCCGACCCACTGCCTCGAGCGGCCGCGCGCCGCTTTCCAGCGGGGGTCGCGTGATGGCCGACGGCGGAGCTCGACCCGCCATTCCGCGGGCGCCAGAGGGCGTGCCAGTCAGCGAGCAGTGACGTAGCCGGTGTGGGGGTCCCCGGGCCACTCCCTCAAGGGTTAAAAAAAAAAAAAATATATATATATATATTGGTTGTCTGTAAAGTCGGTTTACGTACGATAGTTTAACGTGACAACGTCATAACAAAACATTGATTACATGATTGCATACTTTTATGAATAAAATTGAATCATTTTTATTTTAATAATAAAAGAATAAATACTTGAAATTACATATACTAGTAATCAGATTTTTAAAATGCAAGAATAATTAACCTTTATTGCCGAAATTGTTGTTGTGATAAGCAATGAAAACCACATTTACTTTTCGCTTCACTCGATAAACAGTCGAGTGGAAGAGAGATAGATGCGGCGCAAGCGTACAATGAGCGTAACGGGAAACAGCGTAACGGGACGCTTTTTCGTGCGTCCAGCCGGCGTTCGTCGATTTATTAGACGTCACGTCAAAAGCAAGCAAAGACAGAATGAGACAATTAAAGCAACCTAGCTACTCAACGTTTACAGAAAGATTATTTTAGAAGAATACTTTGTAATCCTTAGAGAGAGGGCTACAGTCCGATATGCCTCATAAACAGATGCGACAGGAGATGTGTTTCCAAGTAATGTATATTATAAACATGCTTTGCATCTATGCTTTTAACTTTTTTTTTAGCGGCGAAGATAAAGATTTATTGCAAATCCTTCGAATGCTTCCAAGAATTTCCACCGGGTGTTTCATGCCTAAGAATCTTTCTGAAAACACGAATTTTAGCCATGTACCCCCTCTTCTGAAAACACTGTTATAAAATATAAATCCAGAAACATAACTACTCGTCCGCCCTCAGACACCACTCGAATATACTGAGAAGTTTTTCAAACAGCAGGTTTCTTCTGGAACGCCACCGCATGTGTGCCTGTGAAGGCGTCGTTCAGTTGCGTAACTGACAATGCGTCATTACCTCCGCTTGTTGCCTGTCGACCAGGAGATAGCGACAGCGCCGGGGTCGGCTTCGCTACGACCTCAGACGTGCTCTAGTAGCACGTGTCGGGAAAACAAAACAGCTCCAGATACCGAAAGACAACAAATTAAATCAATTTGATGGAATGAAAAGAAAAAGAAAAAAATAGGTTGTGTGTAAAGTCGGTTTACGGACGATAGTTTAACGTGACAACGTCATAACAAAACATTGATGAAATGATTGCATACTTTTATGAATAAAATTGAATCATTTTTATTGATTTATCACTATTTTGTATGGATACAATGAAGGAGTGAAATGAAATCTACAATTTAATTGATAAATTTACTTCTATTTGCACTCATTAATTCAAATATGTTTATTACTTTAACGAAGAGATTATTTTAACTATAACGTTTATACATGTTTGCTATTTAACTTCTTCCAATCTGTGTTATTATGTTAAGGATAGGACGATGATAGGAAAAGTAGGAAACGAATGGGAGTGTTTCAAGTTTAATGTGCCTCGAAAAAGTCAAATCGATGGTTGTTCCAATCGAGTGGAAGAGAGATAGTTGCGGCGCAAGCGTACAATGAGCGTAACGGGACACATCGTAACGGGACAATGTGCGTAACTGGACAATTTTTCGTGCGAGCAGCTGGTGTTCATCAATTTGTCTTTCCACATAAATTATTTAGGCTATATACGTACTAATATCATTTTAAAAAAAAATGTGGCATAACAATACTTTTCCAGTTAAATGACAATTTATACATTACAATACATCAAAATGGAACATTAATTAAATTTTACAATAAATTAGAATCAAATTAGAGTGTTTCAAGATGTTACTCAATATGCACCATCGAATATTTTGTCTTGCTTTCAAAATATAAATTGCTGTTATATTATCAATTAAACGTTTAGTCCCTTAGTTTACAACTAGTTCAATTCTTTTTAAAATTGTGTTTGGAAACATTATTTTTGACACTTTTTTCATTGGAAAGATAATTTCGGCGTTTACTAATAACCTGTCCCTTATTTGAAAATACATATGTATGCGTTTACATGGAAACAATCTTCTTTTAAAAGTTTCAAAAATAAATGGGCAAAAATCTTCATAGTCATTTTGCCACAAGAGCGGGTCTTCCGACTTTAGTATCAGTGGCATATTAATTTTTATTTGGTATTTCCAGAGAATTCGATAATCGGGCAAAATCGCTCATTTTGGCATGACCATGGTCCCAAACGAACGAATGTAAGAGCTTTCACTGTCATGATAATTATTAATAATAAAAAATATTGTAATTTACTTTTACTTATATAAATATTACATTTACATGGATTATATCTTATGAGTATATGTATTTTGAACATTATTTTAATAGTGAATTATTTTGTATTCATTTTTTAAAAGTAATATTTTTTTAATCTGTTATTTGATTTTGACTGCATTAATTTTTCAATGTGTTGTGTATGTTTGCTTCGATATACTCTCAGATACACTACAATTCACATTTATTTTTTTATATATTTATGTTATTTGTATTTGTGTTATGCTTGTATAGCGCCAGCCTATTTTGGACTATGTCTGTGGGCCAGTGCTTAGTAAATGAATGAATAAATAAAAATAATTAAGACAAGCAAGGACTTAGTTACGTAGGTATTTTCCCGTAATCCCTATTTAATGGATAAGCAAGAAAAATTTTACTGCAGCGTTGTTTTTTCATTGTCGAATTCGAGACATGCCGAGCGAGCGTCTGTTACGTAATGCATGAATGTCAGCCGGTTCGCATTAAGTTTCTTTTGTCACTGTTCGTGCGCATTATGACGTCAGACACTCAGGCGGCATTAAGGTCGGGTTATAAACGACGCCATCACAACCCTACAACTTGAAATCCAAAGCAGTATAAATATAATGCAAATTTCTTCTGTGGGCTTCTTTTGATAATTCATATTCATCATTAAAACATACGTAACCGTCAATAATATGTTTTCTGAGTGTCAGTTTTATTTGGTTAACAAATGAAGAACTGACGTACAAACTAAGAACAACATCGTAGACTTCTATGCGCATTGCGTTGGTGTCTTTAAACGTTTTCAGAACGCAAGACGTTGAAAGTCGGATGATGCTTGAGATGAGTTTTTGTCTCTTGTGTAGTTTATAAACGGGTATTCGAAAACATCGTTATCGAACTTTATTTATTTGCTTCTTGGGTTTCTTGCGTAGTTCATAAACCCGGCCAAATGGCCAGTTGCACCACTCTGCTATTAAATCCGCGAGCAAATAATCTTTGCTTAAGAATGATCTAAGGATCATTCCTCTAAGCGCTGCGCCAACACATACTTGGATTACACGAACTTTGTTCGCGTGAACAGAACTTCACACATTTCCAGTCTGCGGCAACAGGCAGCAGCAGTGTCGAAGTAATGTTAGGTGCATTTCTATTGGTGGGCTGGAACGACATGAAGTCGCTACAGTCGATTGTAACACGCCGAGAAAATGGTTGATGCGTTTGCTACAAGATTACACCACTCATAGTCGCTGACCAGGGCCGGTGCAAGGTAAATTGGCGCCCTAGGCGAAAAACCTTATAGCCCCCCCCCCCCCCCCCCCACCACAAAAACAAATTTCCTTGCCTCAAAATACATCACGTAAGCCTAAGATTTTATCAACAATCAAATGTAAGCAGCTTGTGTTTTTTTTTACTTTTTTACTTATTACAAATCATAAACAGGTCACCGTGGACTTTAAATAATTACTTATATCAATATAAACATTCCAAACTGTTACAAAAATCAATTTTCATCTAGTTTCAATAATCGTTAAACATATTGTATCAGCCGTTATGTGTCATGCTGCGCCGCGCCCAGCTACTTGGCGCCCTAGGCGGTTGCCTAGTTCGCCTATATGGACACCCTGTCGCTGACTCATCTTTTGAATTTTAATAACTGAAAACACGTAATGATATTTACAAGTTAAGACAAAAGGAAGCAGTCGGAAATGTGAATATGTTTTAACTAAAAAATGTTTCTATTTAATATGGAATGTAACCATGACGAAAAAAAATATTAAAACATTAAAACTTAACACAACAAGCAAATGGTGCAACAGAAATGCGACCCAAGATGGCGCCCGTTTACTCTAACGGCGCAACTGGCCACAAGAGTGCTTGCGCAGTTTGGCTTCCTCTTCTCCGCGACAAATTTTTTTAATCGCCTGGTTTCCCGGATCGTAAAACATCACGGGTGTTGATGGGATTCTCTGGAGATGGGAAGGGGGGGGGGGGGTAGCGGCTCGCAACTTCCCTGTTCAACCGACGCAACAAGTTTTCTGAGAACTAGGGCGTGCTGCATGATTCACACTGCTTGAGTTACGTTTGTTTACCCTCTACCCTGGCTTATTTCCGCGCTTCGAGGGCCGTCCGCACTTTGATGCCGTGGGCACTCTCTTGTTTAGAAGCCAGCGTGCGGGCACGTCTCTACGGACAACGCACCTCACATGAACGGAGTGTTCCCCGATAACTGGATCTTCGTAGGCATGTAGGTAAGCAACGGCATCCCTTGTGAGAATCCGGAAGCAACGCAAAGACGGCCGCGGTCCACTAAATTGCACACTTTCAGTGGTTCCCTTAGCTAAGGAATCCATTCGGATGCGGGAGACCTAAGATTCACATAAAGTTCTGCCATTCCCGATTACACCCGAACAATTCACCTTCGGCCAACTTCGGGATTTGTTTAATTTTTGCGCAGGAAAAATTAATTCAAATATTAAAATTGGTCAGTTAGGTTAGCTCCATTAAAACACTTTAAAATACTATAGACGGTTAGTTAGGTTAGTATAGGTACATTAAAATAAACAGATATATATATATATAAACCCGAAGTTTGCCGAAGGTGAATTGTTCGGGTGTAATCGGGAATGGCAGAACTTAATGTGCATCTTAGGCTTCCCATTCGGGATGCAGTCATCGCCTCTTTCGGGCCTTTCTACATCATCTATAACCGTCGCTCCAGCACGTGACTTGCATGACGAGTGGCGCTCGGGTTGTTGCCCAATCAGTGGGGCGATTGTATTTTAAACCGCGTTCCCGTTATAGCGCGGCCGTCTGCGTCGCTGACGAGGGTCAACTGGCTTCGGATTCCGCCCCGCTCCTCGACTCGAGAGAACCCACGGTGAGATCGTCGATGGATTCTAGAACAAAACGTGACACGTCTATTTTGACGTGACAACGTCAAATAAATCGATGAACGCCGGCTGCACGCACAAAAAAAAAAAAGACTCATTGTCCCGTTACGCTCATTGTACTCTTGCGCCGCATCTATCTCTCTTCCACTCGATTGGAACAACCATCGATTTGACTTTTTTCGAGGCACATTAAACTTGAAACACTCCCATTCGTTTCCTACTTTTTATATCATCGTCCTATGCTTAACAGAATAACACAGATTGGAAGAAGTTAAATAGCAAACATGTATAAAAGTTATAGTTAAAATAATCTGTTCGTTAAAGTAATAAACATATTTGAATTAATGAGTGCAAATAAAAGTAAATTTATCAATTAAATTGTAGATTTCATTTCACTCCTTCTTTGTATCCATACAAAATAGTAATAATTCAATAAAAAACGATTCAGTTTTATTCATAAAAGTATGCAATCATTTCATCAATGTTTTGTTATGACGTTGTCACGTTAAACTATCGTCCGTAAACCGACTTTACAGACAACCAATTTTTTTTTAATGTGCGGATGTCGAACTAGGGGAACCCGCTTATAACTCTCCCGAGTCAGATATCACAATAATCATGAAGTTGTAATATCTCAGGAGACGGCATGCTGTGGCGTGGTGTTTTATGTGTAACATCTTAGCTTTCGGTATACGGCATTTTGGTGGGAGTGATTTCGAGAATGCGACCGAAGTCAAGGAACGGAAATGTGTAAAAACCACGGTGCTGCCATCTGGTGCGGATGACGCGAACAAAGGTTCACAGATACAAACGGAAAATTTATAGTATCAACTGTTTAATGCAGTTTAACAAGATGGGCAGTATTTTAATAAAAGTCATTGTTGAAAATCACGTCCAAAGCCAGGTTTTTTCCCCCCAAGTCATTTAAGCTGCTATCGCCTATCGGAGCCGATTCATTATATAGTTAAATCGTTCGCTTTGCAAATCGAATGAGTCGATAGTCGACGTAGATGCATCGACAGCGAATTCTAGCAGCGGGTGCGGAAACTACGTGTGATTCGCGTCCAGAAATTTTGTTGAAAACTAATTTTGCTTATACATTTATCACGCTCAACATTATTTTAAAGAATTCTACGTTAAATTTCGGGAGTTTCGTATTATAAGTGTATTTGCACGTGAGAACACAATATGAATTTGCTCGTTACAGAGTTTGGATGTTACACTAGCGAGTATTGAAAGACTTGCTTACATTTTTTTTCTTTAATCCCGACCACGAAGTTGCACGAGCGAGCGCATGTTCGAGGACTGATCAGGGGTCGGTGAGAGTGAGGTTTCCGTCACACACGTGACTCGGCTTCAACGGCTAGAGGGCAGACGAAGTGAGCACGTGAGGCGCTATCAGGAGAGAAAGTCAGGCGTTTTCCCTGTAGAATACCTTCAGTATATTTGGTTTGACGTCACACGGGTTCGTGTAAATGGGTTTCGAACCATGGAGGTGTATAGTCGTGGTTAGGGCCCTGTCACACTGTCAGATTTACGCCTCCAGAAATGTTTGACAATAGAGTTGGAAGTGAAATATTGGAAGAAAAATGGCTTCCAATTTTCTCCACCATTTAAAGTCGATCAATTAACCTCAGATATGTTTCAAATCGTATCACACTATCAAAGTTTTTTTTTTTTAGTCTGAGCTATCTACGATTTTTCGGTTTTAATCTCATTTTGAAATTAAATAATGCTGTGCTGAATGGACATATTGAACATGTTACGATTATTTTGTGTTTATAGCTATTTAAAACCTCTATAAACTCACATTAATACTCATTACCTAATAAATATAATGGTCTGTGTTGTGATAGTCACATCATTGGCTTTTTTTTTACATGTAAAATTATTTTGTTTACGACATTAATACTAGTATTATTTTAGTTATTTCACCTTTATAACCTCTGAACTCGCCATTGTGTTCTTTGCCATTTTAAGGATTCGTTGTGACGGAAACGGACGTCATTTACATTTTTGCTTGGTAGACTTCTGATTGGCTCATCCCACCCAACATCCAGCATATTTTAGAGCCCGTCCTAAATTTATGCAAAATATTTGATGGAAACTCAAGTATTCCAGCTCGTCAAACACATGGTTGCGCTTTATGACGTTCTCGATTATGTCGTAACCCTCTTCCTCTAACATTATTGGACCAAACTAATTGGAAGGTGTTGGAAGCAAAGGTTTGACCGTGCGACATGGCATTTAGCAAAACAAGCTGTATAGGTATAAACGCTAGAATTGTATTTGATCGCTTGAAAAGCACTCGCTTGGAACAATCGTAAAAAATGCCATCATGAAGTGAGTACAGTGGTGATGGCTCAAATTATTTTTTTTTTTAAATTCGAATCCCAAAGAGCACTTCGAATATACCTGTCGAATCTTCAAGGGTCCAAAATAAAATAATGTGCAAGATATAAAATTAAGAATTATGACGTTGAAACAATTAACCCTTTAAATGTTTTATTCGTGGACTATGAATCAATGCATATTGTAATTGTATTTATATACATAGTTACATTTTGAAGTTACAATATCTTGTAAAATGGTAACAGGATAGGTATGAAAAAAATTGACCTAGTAAATTTCAGATGTTATCAGTGTTGGATTTTTTAATTTACTTCATTTCCTCTGATAGTTTTCTTTGAATATTTTTCCTGGAATATCGAATCCTTCGAATGGTATTTGAGGATTTGGAGATTTGATCGACCCATACTTAGAGTATAGTTAAACATGATACAAACATACGAGCATGTAGCTAATTGATATTTAACTTAATAATAATCTCATATGTTTCGATATCCAGATGGGAAAAGAGGGAGGGATGACGTTCTCATTTTGTCTTCAATTATTAAGGCCCAACCATAATAAACATTAAGGTTGATACGTTTTATGCCAATCATAAGCTCTAAACGTACTAATGAATAAACATTTGAGATCTTTATTGAATAAATAAAAAATTCTTATGTTGACTAGTTTGTACCAAATATTATTTTATTTTATCTATTGTGTTCGCCCGATGGCGTTGACCTATCAACATCACGGCGCACCTAAGGAAGCAAAAAAAAAATTATCTCAGCATTTAACTTCGAGATTCGGGTGCTATTAAGGATATTATTCAAGTTTCAAATATATATATATATACTACAAATTGCATGATAAGTTCAACAATCCCATCCGGCATTTTAATACAATATTTAATTTCAATATTTAGATTGAAATTTAAAATTTTGAGATAGCTCAGATAAAAAAAATGAAATTTTGATAGTGTGGCATAATTTAAAACATAATTTGAAGTTATCAGTCCAAATATGTTTGACGGATATAATTGGGAGCAATTTTCCCGTCCAACTCTACCGTCAAATACACTGGAAACAAATACTTTTTGCCAGTGAGGCACGCATGTCTGCTGGGAGTCGTTCGTGCGAAGTGTGTTGCCTACCGTCCCGGCGCCGCGGAGACCTAGCCTAGCGACGCGACGGGTGACCGCGCAGACAAACAAACAAACAAACAAACAAACAAATCCAGCCGTACGTCGTTCCTAGAAGGAGCACCCCCCTCTCGCCACACGTCGACAGCCTCTGAAACACGAACGCGGCGAGCTCCCGAGAACTCCACGTGGCTCGCCTCAACATATGACAGTACTCGGAAGGAGTACCTAACACTCCTAGAGTACACCACCCGACAGTTCCAACCTCTCGTTGTCTCTACGTCGGTCCGATAGATGCTCAGTACCTCCATGGTATTAACAACGAAGCTGTTTAATACTTACGGAACACAATGACAACGAAAATAACTTTCTTATCTCTTAGAAATTCTAATTTAAAATTTATATAGATTTACTGGGAAGGATAAACTTCAAGTTGTTCTCAATCTTCGTAAACCAACATCGTGTGTTATTCCAAGCTACAGTAAAATTGTGTCAGACAGTTACAATATTGGAGATTCAGCATGCTGTTTTCAAAATTTAAATTTATTTAAAATTACTTCTCTCATAGCAAAGATATTTATTTTTTATTAATTATTATTTCTAAGGAGCCGGTGGTCTTTGAAGGAATTATCATCCAAAAAGAAATTAATGTGCAAAAAGAAGGCAGGGCGAAGTTACGGCAACTGTGTGATGGAACAGCTCTGCTAGCGGATGCTGTTAGCATTTTACTATATACTGCTGGGAAATTCAACATGTCTCCTGGACAGAGCTAGATTAAAACATTTTGCAGATTTTTAACTTCCAAAATTGTGTCAGACAGTTACAATATTGGGGGTTCAGCTTGCTGTTTACGAAATTTCGATGAAAGCAGATCGAGGTTTGTTTGAAACGACTGCATACATTCATGCGGCCAAGATCAACAATTTAATTTCAGTGCATCCGACAACTCTTTCCCTCCAAATGCATGTACAACATAAACAACAAGCAGTTTGAGTCACGTCTGTAGCAATCTTCTCCAACTGGCCAGCCCCTGACACAACTAACTACACATGCGCGAGTGACTATGCTGCCATCTGCCTCTGCTCGAGACGTACAGTCAGATGCAGGTCACACTGCTGTTACTGTTTCACCGCTGGAGTCAATACGCGATCCTTATCGCGTTCATCTCAGTGTTCTGAAGACTTGAGTGACTACGTAGATTTACTTCAAGTTTGTTCATCTATTATTTTATGTTAACTTTTCTGGTTTATATTTCATTTTGTGTTGGTTTAAAGTTTTCAATGTCACTTTTTTTTACATCATGCATGTACTGTAGTAGTACACAGTGCTACTGTCTTTGTGAACTTTGGTTCGCGCCATCCGCCACAGATGGCAGCACCGTGGTTGCACATTACCGTTCCATGCGTCTTCCGTTCCATTCACGAAATTACTCGTGCCAATTGCCGTACGACGAGAGCTTTTCTTCTTTCTTTTTTTTTTACGTCGAAATCGACGCACGTCGACGCCCGTTGCTAGCCATGCGCTGTTGTGACGTCACGCGCAGAAGAGGGGCGGCGCTAGGTCGCAACCTGGACGATTTCACTCGCGTACCTTTCGTCACGGCCTTTCTAGCGGCGGGCGCAGCACACGTCGACCTCGGGGCCGCTCCAGCGGCAGACACAGACCCTGCTTCCTCTGTGCTGCCTCTGTGCTTTCTCTGTGCTGCCTGCCGACACTGCCGTTTGAGAAACCTAACATTCATTAACTCGGAGTAGGACAATCTAACAATCCGAGTTCGTTAATCTGCTTTGCCGAGGACGTCACGAGGGGAATAGTTAGGTACGTGGTGGGAGAACCGGTAGAGGAGGAGAGTGCATCAGCGGCGATGCCACCCCAATTCATGCACTAGCGGTCGAATGGGAAGACGGCAAAACGAAGGGGGGGGGGGGGGATAGCTGCGCAGTTACGCACGGTAAAACAAAAGAAAGCCAAAAGTGGCTTTAAAACCGAATAAATAAAATGTTTATACAATAACTTCATGCTTATAAGCACACACATATTTTAACTAATCACACTCTTTTAATATCTAACATTTATTTCAAAATAACTTTACCGTCGACAGTGCAAGCTCTTACATATATTTCTATATAATTATTGTACAGCGGGACTGTAAGTTTGTTTGCAAGAAATCAACTAAAAATTTGCCAGATTTTTTACTGTTATGAAATTACATAATTCATGCTGAACGAACCACATAAGAACACATAAATTTGTTCGTTACCGAGGTTAGATGTTACTGCAAGTAATGCACGTGTTAAGGACACACGAAACTACAGTAAACTCGTGGAATAACATCATGTCAGTGTTAAGAAGACTGCAAGTATCCGCTCTACCGCTCTGGTTCTGGGGTAGAGCGCCTGCCTTGTGACTTGAAGGACCCGGGTTCGCGCCCCGGCTCCTCCAAGGCGAATTGCCCAGACAAAATGGTGGCATTTTCTCTGGTAGGAATACAATCCCTTGTGACAAGTCAGGCTACCAAAGAAACGGTGGGTGGAACAGAAAAAAACCTTCCAGGTGGCTTCCAAATGGGGAGCCCTTTTCGTTTCTTGGGCTCCCCATGCGGTGGCCATTCCGGCGGTTTCTCCGGGGGAACGGAATTTTGCAAAAATATATATATTTTTTTTTTTTTAGTTTTTAGTTCATGTTATAAATAAAGCTCAAACAAAAATTTAAAACATTAAATTTTTTTTTTGCTTTTGTACATAAAATATTTGAATTACCTAAGTGTGTATCAGTCAGTGAGTGGTTGTATACCGTGTTTGTGTGTTTAACCATTTATCGGTATATATTTTCTTGAAGTATTATTGACAGTTAAATTTTAGTCAGAAACTATGGTTTGTAGTATTTTAGAAGTTTTTGGCGAAAAAATGTTTATAGGCACATGAATTTTATTCCTAAAAATATTATTTCTGTAAAACCACATAGTTTTCAATAGGGAATATCGACTTTAACACACGCTTTTTTTATGGGTGTGTGTGTGTGTACCAGTATAAATCCAGATGTAAATATAATATTCTATTTATTTCAACACGAGCAAAAACTTTGATACTTTCCAACATAATCTTACGATTAAAAAATTATAAAATTTAGGCCTCTTCAAGCAATGTGTGGTATGTATGTTTTAATTATCTTACAAATAGACGCTTTTCAGTCAAATTTGCAAATGCTATTTCATGGTATTAGGTGTTCCGTAAAGTAGTAGTTTATCCAACTACTCTTTAATATTTAATAAATAATATTCCAACTGTAATCAGAATTGATCAAGAAAATATTCTGATAAAAAAATATATAATTGGGAAATATGTTTGTGCAACTATTCAGCAAGATATTTCAGCTGTCCGGATCTGATTTTCAAGTTAACAAACGTCTATGAATTACGATAGCATTTATTGTATAACCTTTAGTCAAAAACTAACTTAACTAAACAGAATTATCACATAGTTAGTAATGAAATTAAACGTGGTGTCCTCTTTTAAGACCTTCGAATTATATTGTACACCAAGCTTTTTTTTCACCAACATGTAGATATTATATTACTATTAGCAACACATGAAGATCTTTAGTTCTTATTAAATTTATAACTTTCTC
This sequence comes from Bacillus rossius redtenbacheri, assembly GCF_032445375.1. Lineage (NCBI taxonomy): Eukaryota > Metazoa > Arthropoda > Insecta > Phasmatodea > Bacillidae > Bacillus > Bacillus rossius. The sequence continues at coordinate 38,155,904 of NC_086338.1, forward strand.
TGCATCAAATGATTTTAATTAGAAAATAATTATTGTTATTTTATGTCATAATTCGTTTATAGGTGCTGTAAGACAAAAAAACTGAATTTCAATTTGATCTGACAGTTTTAATGTAGCAGGATATTATATATACTATTCTATAAATAGATACTATTCTACGCATAGTAAGTTTTTATTTTCTAATAAAAAAATACTTAAATTTCAACAGACTTTATTTTTGAAAGACTGCAAGCCTGTGCAAAGCCCATCAACATTCGATGTGCGAGCCTATGTCTGCCCTAGAGTGCCTGTGCTTCTTGCCCTGTGCCAACAAACTACACTACATAAAAAATTTTCCCTCGCATTTCAGCATCTTAAAAATACATTTTGTAGTCTTTAAATAATTAAAAACCTTAATATCAGAGTTTTTTGTGTTCATTCGCCCTAATAATGAAAAAATTACATTAGCAAATCCTTGAATATTTGCGTTGGATTTGCACTCATTAAATAATGATCTACAATAATAAATTACTTCAATTATTCCAGTTACATTACAATTTCACGAGTAAGGCCGTTTTCCTCTTTCTGTAGAATGTATAAGAAATTTTGGCTCAATGGAATACTAGGTACCACATGTATTTTTTTTAAATCGTAATAAGAATAGAGCGCTGCCTATAATACATTTTTGGAAACTTTTTTTCTTCTCGTCCGCGATCTGGAATTGCTTTGTTATTGCAACTATCACCGTTAGAAGCGCTATCTGTAATCTTTAAATTTAACCTGAAAAAATCTTGAGGTTTGACAGCGGTACCTACCGAGAATTATATACACTACTTCGAGCGCAATGCTGCTGTACTCATTCCATGGAGGGTGTAAGAAAATTTGGCAGAATTCCATTTCGTCCTTTGGACGTATGGTATTTTTCCGTTATGGTACTTTTCCGCCTTTTTCGAAGAGGCCAGGCGGAATACTGTCATTATGGTAGTCTTTCGATATGGCAGTCTTCCGTCGCCCGTCCCTTGAACCCAGGGCTCGGGAGCCCCTTTTACATACTACTCCTTGACCGTGGCATTTGACGTCTCCCTTTCCCGGCGGATATTTTGGGTGACCTTGAATCTGGCCGCCATCTTGGATTCTAGAAAATTCCACCTTTTGGTTTTCTAGAACTTTCCGCCGTTTTAAATTATGTAATCACAGCTCCCTTTTTCGTCTGCTGGAGGCCGCCATATTTAATTACGCAAGACCCGTTTTCTTTATTTTTTATTCTGGAGTCGGAATATTGGATGACTCTGTCTCATACACATAACCTGCCAGTGTTGTTATGACCCCTATAAACATAAGAGTGATTCATGTATCTAGTCTTCAAGAATCAAACATTCTGTTACTTTTCACAGGAAGATATAAGGGATCTGAACTCTTCTTTGGTGAGGCCCATCGACAGAGAAGAACCCACAACCGTTGACATAGTTGTTGCGGTTGTTTTTTGAGACAGGTCAGATTCCGATTTCATATCTTGAATGGCGGTATAATGCACTCAGCCCACGTAAATTTTGGCATAATTGAATTACAGTTATTCATAAAGGACTTCAGGCGAAGAAAAATATTTAAAAAAGGTCTAAGTTTCGTCTTACCTCCAAGTGACTGAGGTAGATGAGTCATCGTACTTTCTTGTCACGGTGGGTTTAACGATTCATAAAACTTTTATATGTGGATTAATGTATATGGTAATTAATTGTTGATAGAAACACTCAGGTTCATGGCTTGAGCATGTTCTGGGCTTTGCTACTTGGGCCGTACTCACCCCTGCTTGAGGTTTCTATCTTGAAGCAGGAACTCTGTCAGCAGCGTGCCTATTCTCAGACGTGACGCAAGTTTTTTTTTTCTTTCTGTCGTCGGAGCGATCCAAGTTTGTGCAAAAATGTCATTCTAAGGGCGTTCACTTCCAAACGAAGCAGATCGTGCCAACATTTCTAGACAACACAGGCATACGTCTCATGGCCAGGAGTCCCGTCTACCAGGGTACACGCACGGTGTGCAGAGCTTCAGAGAAAACAACACGATTTGAAAACTGCCCAAGAGCGGTTTCTGTTTACGAAAAGCATTTAAGAATACGCGTGGGGAAGATGAGTGCAAATGGCTGAAACGCGTTTTTTTTTTTAATTATCATTTTTAGGCATGAAAAATCCGGTAAAAATTCTTGAAAGCACCTAAAAGGACTTGTATTAAACCTTTATCTTCATTTCTCCGCCATATAATGTTATGTTTACCTCTCAAACATCATAGCTATCGAATGCACGACGAATCCACAGCTTTGCGCTTAGAGGTGATACCGCACTAGAAGCACCAGAGAGCGTCGCACTTATCGACCAGCCTCACACATAGGCACCCATGGCTAGGCAGGGTCCTTAAAGGGATAAGAATATAAAGTCGCCACCATGTTTTTAACCATTTTTAGATCACAAAAATTTATTTTTGTTTAATACAAGGCAAAGAACACACTTTAAGAAATGATCTGAGATTATAAAATAATGTACAATGACAGTATTATTAAAGTTATTGTAATCCTCAAAAATAAATTTAATGCTAAACGCCAATGACTTCACGAGGGAAAATATCTGCATGGAGTCAGCCACTTTTAACGTTAGAATGTTAGAATAACCAAATGACTGATAACTTTAGTATCATTAATACCTTAACTAACTAAACTAACCTAAACTAACGTGCTCAAAAATGAAGCAACACCTAACATTACCCTGCCAGCGTTGGGTAGACCTAAGCGTACACGGGTGAACGCCGAATTCAAATTTATTTCAGTTATTATTCGAACTTTACCCAACAAACTTGGATAAAGCCCGGGTGTATGTTTACTTCTTCTTCTAGCATTACCCGGGACACATATACTACTACTAGCAAGACCTCGATCGATTGATCATCACCGGTGGCTTCGGCATTGCGGTGCTGCTTAGGCAGCGCACTGTATCTATTGCTGGACGCGCGAGAATTCTGGGACGCGCAAACGGGAATATCCGCTGCTACTAGTAGCCTATGGCAGGCGAGAAAATATTGGGTCCACCGCACGTGTATCACGCACCAGAATCGTTGACCGTGGCATGAAATAACCATAAATATATTTCCCGCTTATCATTGTTTACCGCTGTAGTACACTAACGTCAATCACCAAACATTCAACTATCATATACTCCGTCATCTTATCAGTCATCTTGGCTTCCATTTTGAAAATTTGTATTCATCGCCAAGAAAATTACCGCTATTCGTATACAGACGGATAATTTTTTTATGTATCTAAACTGCTAACAAAAATGTAACATGTACCCTAATAATTCAGTCATAGACACTTTTAAGGTCTGGCCATTTGTTCTGCTCTTGACGCGTGGCTATAGGGTGGAAGGTCTCGGATTCGATTTCATTCGTGGTCGAGGGATTTTCAACTTGCGGGAAATTTCGTTACCGGTCTCGGGACCCAGGACACCGTGATATCCGTCACCGCCACAGAGCGCGGAAGGCAGTGGCAAACCCTCGTAGACTCACCCGACTCAACCGTGGTCAAAACAACCACCGCGCAGCCCTGTCTGCCTTCTCACGGCACTACAGTAATAACGAGGACATGCTTCATCGGGTTTGAAACACTACGTTGGTTGGACATGTGCCAATGCTAGTTCACACCGTGTGTCGTGTGAGAGGTCTGGGTAGGCGCCTTTACTGCCTGCCGGGGGGGGGGGGGGGGAAGTAGCTATTGGTTGTTGAATGGGCTAGGGGTTGAGTGGTGTCGAGATGCTGGGATGGGTAGCCAGCCTCGACATAGCTCTTCACCGACGCCTCCACGCTGCGATGAAACGGCGTACCTGTTTCCCACGCCGTTTCCCGTCGGACTCCGCTCTTTCGAGGAAGAACATACCGGCCCAAGAGGGTTTAGGGAGCGCGTGTAATAAGTCAGCGAAGCGCAAGCTTTGATTCAGAAGTTAGAGACGTGGATACACTGGGCTGTCCCGGAGATGTGACGCGCTTGGTCCAGCACCTTGTGATACTCGCAAAGGGGATTTCTTTGAGTCAATCACAGGTTAGCCGAACTCTTGAATGAAGCTGGGATGAGTTGCCTAAGCCTCTCATTGTAGATCTTCCTCAAACACCTCCGAGTTGAAATTAAACTGCGTATCCATTTCCCATGAGTATCTTGGGAGCTCGTGTCGGTGGATTCAGCCCTCCACATGCCAGTAAATCTAGCACGCCAAACCACTGCAGCATTCTGCTGATGACCGGGTGTCACGGAGAAAACCTGAAACATGGTCAAACAAAAGATGAATACACGAGCACACACATAGAAAACCAAACTATAATGTCAAATGTTAAATGCATAGAGAGCACAGGAAATTCTGTGAAAGGAATTGTAACAACATCACAGCACAGACGACCACACTGGGATGAGAACGACAAAGCAGTTGCGACGAGAACAGTAAATACAAACATAAAAACATCCGTGGACAGCACTGCGACAATACAACGACGCACATACGAACCCAACGATGAAGTTGAACATTCTGACAGCACAACGACACCACAAACGAAGAAAGTTGGCTTCTCTAAGCTACAACAATTGCGTGGTTTTCTGTGTATGTATTTTTGTGTATTTATCTTTTGTTTGCTCATACTCCAGTTTTCCTCTTATGACACACATTTTAAATTAGTAATGGCGTATGTCCAACATTTTTCTTTGCAAAAATCATTCAAGGAATGCCTACTTCATCGTCACCTAAATGGGGGACATTGGTCTTTTTTGTCCCTCATTTCCCGAAACGTTCACAAGATGTATCTCTCTTGACACCAGCCCTCTCTCGCCTTCCTCTGGCAACGCTGCCAGACTGAAGACATTTTTAGACTTCGGTTAGTTTCCAACCGATGTGTTACGGCTTTCACTTCCTGGTGTTTGTATCCGCGACCGTTGGCCTCCTAGATCCTGTCGTCTTTTTTAGCCAAATATATTGGAAGAGTTTAGATGTAGTAAGTGCTAGCAAGTGTAAAGCTAGACTAACCGGCCCGTTGCCAGGCAACGACATGAAAATAATTCATCTTCCCAATTCAGCGGTCATAATATCCACTTAACATTTAAGAAAATCACCAGAGAGAAAGGTGTCAAATTTCAATATTCGTTTTATTTACCAGATTTTATTAAGCAATTATGTCTACTATACTTTATATTTTAATTTAAGTTAAATAAACTGAATGTAGATTTTTTCTCCAAATCTACACTTGCATACATCTGTACAGATAAATAAAATCGATGTGTATCTCTTTGATTTTATGATTATTCAAAATTAAACATTTTTTTCTGTTAGAAAATTAAGTCATACTGAAAACCAATCTGAGGTTTCAATTTCTTTTTTTTTTTTTCCATATGTACAAAATAAGTGTACTCAAAAACTGCTTATTCTATCGACTTGAAATTCACACAAGTTTTAAAAGGTTTCGTCTTTTCTATACTAAGTTACCTCAAATTGTTCTAAATTTATGATATTTATATACAAAAATACTATTTCTATTTTTTTTTTCAGTTTATGTCTTAGCTTATGCGAACTATCCCATCCTCGAGAACGATAAAAACATGCAGACAGACATAATAAATGTTTTAAAAAAAAGTTTGAATTATTAAAATTAACCTAAATGCATGTTGAGAAATTATGACAAAATTTCCAGTACAGCTTTATTAAATGTATGTGTACGTAAGTATATTTGTATATATATATACATACACATATATATACACACATACATGCATACAGGGCCATGGAGTTAAAGGGTCGGGAGGTTGGGGGTTGGGGGTGGCGAAAATAATTTCGTCGTCCTCATTACCTAATGTAGGCAACTTTTCAAACACCACAAAAAACTCTAACAATACTGTAAACGATATCTGTGCGTATCACATAACTTGTAAGCTCTCTTGCTAGAGCTGTCGGAGTAGATTAACAAGCAAGTAAACTGCCGGTACAGCTAGGTCAATGTGCAGTACGAGGGCATTTCTCCGTCAGTTACTCAAAGCAAGGTTACTGAAGTCGTGTGCATTATCTATTGTTTACCAAGCACGCAGGGCGTTAGATTTGTAGGCTTTTGAATATAAGACGCATTTTGAATGAAACTTTTGCGAAAGTTTAACTGCGTACTTCAGTGTTATTGCGTAACTGTATCGCCGACTCGTAATCACAAGTACTTGCAAGTGGCGGGCGGATGTTTCTACGGCCTCCGTCAGCGTTATCATTTGACGAGTGTGTGTGTGTATTCGTGTGCAGATAACGGGTGGGCAGGCAGTCTTATCTCGCGCATGAGTTGGCGCGCGTTTGTTGGCAAATAAGTTGATTCAGGTTACACTCGTTACTGCTGGTGCTAATTCGTGCGATCACCAAGGTACCAGCGAACACGTTCTTAATTAAAATGTTTATTTCGCAAATGTGAGTCCGATTACATTTTGTTACAATTTATAGTAGGTAATTATAGTATGTTATGGGACAGGGGCTGGCGAGCGCGGGATACAGGGGATTCGATGTGGCCATCTTGGATTACGTAACTTCCGGCGGACATCTTGGATTACGTCACTTCCGGTGGCCATCTTGGATTTGAATTTGACCTTTGACCCCGGCGGCCATCTTTGATTCCGCCATTTTGTTTTCTATAATATTCCGCCGTTTTGACGAGTACCGTAGATCCGGCACGTGTTCCGTCGCCACCCGCGAAGCTGCGCGTGCGCGCGTGACGCAGTGCAGCTCGCCGGCTGGGGTGGGCGGGACCGCTGTTACGTAACGAGCTCGCGAGGGGACGTATTGATCGCCGCGGTGCCAGCTGGCCGCTGACCGCCAATCCCCCCTCCACTCCCTGCACCTGCATGAGACGCCCGCCTGGTCCAGGGAGGAGCGACGCTGTTGTTATTGTGCCAGGCTGTCTACACGCTCAGGTCATTAGTCACGAAACAAACAGTAATTTTGCTGGGAGTCATGAAACCTGAGTTTCAATCATCCTCTTGCTAACCGTTGCCTCACTTTCAGGCTACAGTCGTACATTAAACATAATTAGTTATAGACTGTACTCTGAATTCGCGTGGGAAAGAATATTCGAAAGAGTGTTACGTTTCTAACTTTCTGCGAATGAATATATATCGTGTAAATTTCGCTTATTATAAACATTAAAAAAAAAAATCCTTAGATATAAATTCGTTTTAGAAGAGGAAAAAAAATCTAATAGTACGGAAAGAATATAGTCAAAATGAAACGAAACGAGTGGATGAGAGAATCATGGGCGATCGCTCTCCGGGGGCGAGCATGGTGGGCCAATATATTGAAATATTGACAACTTACAAAAAAACAAAAAAAAGACTGTGCGTCCTCGCAACAGAATGGGCCTGAATCTGAGAAGGATTTTCCAACTGGAAAACGGTGACAGAATAATAAGTAGACCAATTGCACTATTCTTGAGAACTGTCAAATTTGTGACAAGTTACATGACAAAGACTATAACGAATTTGCTTTTTTATTATTTACTTCGTTTTGTTTTGACTTAGCGTCCCTTCACCGATTTCATTAGAGACGTATCATAGTTGAACTTGGAAGGTCGAAGTTGAACTTGGAAGGAAACTTGTGGTTTATCACTCCACTGTTACCAACCACGGGTTGGACTTCAAGATTTATCTCCTTATCATTGTTTCGGCTTACGCACGAGAACAATGCCTCAGTGACAGGAGATGGAAATCTTAACACCACGCTTGCTTGGTAAACAATAGATAATACACTCGACTGCAGACTGCTGTAACCTTGCCTTCAGTAGCTGACGGGGAAATTCCCTCATACTGCACATTGACCTCGCCGTAACTGCAGTTTTACTTGCTTGTTTATTTAATCCGATAGTTTTCTTGCAAATTTTTTTTTTGTTGCGTAACAAAAACTTAGCATAATTAAGAAAACTTCCATTACATTTTACTGCTGTTAGATGATGTTTATTTAGTGAGTGGTCAAAAGAGCGCGTGTAAAAATGGTTGCCATAAGACTTGTACCCTTTTAAAAATGCGTTAAAAATGTATAGTAAATATCTAGTGAGAATATTTTAGACGAAACATAAAGCACAAGAGCGTTATCGTGAAACATTTACAGGACAAGTCTTCACCAGTCATCGAGAAATAAGGGAGTTAAAAAAAGGGGGTGTGGGGGCAATTAAGGGCTCCGCCTACCCGGGCACACATACGGTGCGCAAAGCTTCAGGAAAAACAACGCGATTTCTTAACTACTTAAGATATCCGGGTGGAGTCTGCTTACGAAAAGCATTTAAGTGTTCGCTGAGGACTGAAAAGTACTTTTGATTTTGGATTAAGTTTTTGAACTGTATTTTTATAAGAGTTAAAATGGCTAAAACGCATGTTTTCAGAGTAATTTTTAGGTGTAAAACAACCAGTACAGATTCTTAAAAGCACTTAAGGGACTTGCATTACATCTTTATCTTCATTTCTAGGCCATATGATGTAACGGTCACTGCTCAAATTCCACAGCTATTCTGTGACGACGAGAAGACTGCGCGCCAGTTCAGAGCCTTGCGCTTAGAGGCTATACCGCGCTGGAAATACCATCGAGCGTCGCGCTTATCATCCCGCCTCATTTTCGAAATTTTTCTTAATGTGTGAGCTAAACCCTGATAGTAGTATGAAATAACAATTTTATTGCCAACTAGCTGTTTCCGGCCACGCGTGGCTGTAGTAAGTCTGGTAAAATAGAGAACAAAGAAAAGAGAACTTACACATTTTTTTTTTTTTTGGGATTTGATTGAAGTAGGTACACATATACAAAGCATTTCTCTTTATCTTTATATATATGTTCCTCTATAAATCTCACTATATATATAAATCTATATATCTCTACCAATATCAATTTATCTCTTCTACATCTCTCTATAAGTCTATATATCGATCGCTCTCTATACCTCTCTCTGTATCTCTATCTCTCTGTGTCTATATCTTTGTATGTATATTTTTATCTTTAAAAATCAGAGACGAACGCACATTCATTTATATATATATTTTTACATTACTATATTTTATCTATATGGTGAAACATTTTCCGAGATTTAAAATTTTGAACGAGGGAACATTAATGTTTTAATTGATACAGATAGACAAACTATGCAACACGAGCAGATCTCATTTACTGTCATGACTTCGGTAACGTTTACAGTATTTTTAACTGTGAGATTTGAAAAAAAAATTTAAATTAAGTAATTGGGAGGGGGCTCGACGGCTCCTGTGTTCACATAATACTCTGTGCCTTCAGGGGGTAGTACTCTAAATTATTTTGCTTCCAGGGTTTCTGCTCATTATTTTAAATAAATTCATCATACAACTAGCTTAAATTGTTTATAAAGTGTTTTATAAATTTTATATATATTTTCTTAATTTTTTTTTTTTAGAAAATTAAAGTCAACTAATGCATATAATTGTACGGCATACCGGTTTTTATTAATCTTTTTTAAGTGGCCTTTGACATGAATTACTTAATTATTTTTTGTATATAGGTAATCCATAAATCAATAATAAATTTATATTTCCCAAAACATTGAAAAACTCAGGTTTGGAAGACGTGAAAAAAATTTTTTTTGTTATTTATTTAAAAAGGGTTGACATAAAAATTAGTCTTTAAATTTATAAAAAAAAACTAATATTTAATACATATGTAAAGAAAACCATTTCGCTCGTGTGCGAACTCTTTTCTTTCAGTTTGTCTTTGGCGCGATATAAACAAAGCCTATTAAATATTGTGACATTTAATTAAATTAAAAGTGAGAGTGGTTTATGATTATTGTGAGCAATATACTTTCTTGAAGAGAATATTATCTATATTTGTAAAAATATGAAGAAAAAAAAACCTGAAATAAGGGCTTTAAATGTTGTTTCTTTCGTTAAATAGAGAAACACAATTACGTCTTTGTTTCATTTTACCAATTAACGAAGAGTGAACTATTATTATACATGTATAAAACATTTAATAAACAATTAACGATGGTTATATTATGAATTCATTAAAAATAACTAGAAAAAAAAAAAGGAATTCATGGAAGCACTATAGTTCAGTATACCACTCTACCACTCTACCACTCTGGATGTCCGCTCACCCCGTCGACGCCTCCTCTTGCGGCGCCCGCTACCACGTGACTTCCTGTACGATCACGACGACCGCAACATCCCGAACGCTGACCTCTGTGAGCAGTGGCGGCCCACAATGTGCTGGACCCAGAGCCATTCACCTTTGCAGGGCCTTGTCCATAAAATAATGTCCCAGTTTCAATTGTGTATTATAACATTTTGATTTAGACCATTAACAACAGAGCATGCATCAAATTGAAGGTAAAATAACATAGTTTTCGTTTACAAATGCTCAACATGTGCACCTTTAGTTACACGGCACACATACAACCTAAAAGACCAATTCTTCCCACTCTTAGGTTAACAATGTCCGGAGGAACGGAAGCAATATAGCCTCTTCAATTCTGTGTATCAATTCTGGCAAAATCATTAGGTAGCTGCGGAACGTAAATATGATCGTTTATAAAAGTCCCAAAGGAAAACAAAATTGCATGACGTTATGTCAGGTGAATGCGGAGGTCAGCGAAAAAAAAGAGCTCTGTCGTCTCGACCATTACGACCAATCCAACGGTCAGGCACTTCGACGTTTAACCACTCTCGTACTCTGTTGCAAATAAAGTTTACAGGTTCATTCACCCTCTACTGATTACGCTAAGGAGTCACCATTTTATGCAGGTGGCGCTGCAAGCGAGAAAATAACACAGCAGTACTCGCGCATGCACTTGTCTAAAAATATTTCAGTTATTCTTTAATTGTGACTTTAAACCAACACACTAAAACCCTTAAAGTTGATGCCATTTAAATTAATAAATGGGACATTATTTTATGGAAAAACTGTATTTTTGAGGAGGGCCATATTGGAGGGACTGTGTCTATGGAATAGGTCCCAGAGAAAAGATGGGTTGGGAGGTTGGAGGACATTACCGGAAAAATTTAGAAGTTTTAAAGCCAAAATATAACCTAAATTTTGACGAAGGTTTTGCTGATTTATCTTAAGAAATATCGATATTTTCCAAACGTTTTATACTCGGGCTAGTTTTACGAATGCTAACGAACAAATGCCGATGAAATCGCGTCATTACGTGAGGCAGTAAAATCTTTGAAGTTTTCTTAATACGAAATCGAAAGGTATAATACCATTGATAATACCTTTCGAGCCGATTAAGTCATCTCTAACATTTTGCTTCTACTTTGTAAGCAATTGAGTACCACGCAATTCTGCACAATTGTTTAATTAACATGTCTGCAATCGACAACACTGATCTTCTTTGTACGAGTCACCGACTAAGAATATTGGGTCAAATATGAAAAAAGATTCGAGTTTCAGTTCCACATAACAACCCAGAAACCCCTGATGGAGTAATTCTTTGGAGGGTAAACTGAACAAGAGATAGACTGGTCAGTTGGGATAATCTCACTATTAGAAAGTAACTGTTACAAACCCACTTGTGGAAAGTAAAACTCAATGTATCAAAAAATACCTACAGGCCCACACTGAAGTTCAATGGTATCGCTCACAAGGATTGAAGACATGCAAAGTACTAAGAGACAACCCAAACTAGTAGACGTTGTTCTGAATATTCGTCAAGATATCTATGGTTGAAGCTTATCTGACCAGCACCGTAAATACATGGTAATAAAGACTTAATTATTTCTATTCCCATTAGATGATGTCAAAATTTTTATTGGAAAAACTAAACAATCAGGAAATAATAAAATGTAAATGGTCGACGCGGGGCCCTGCTATTTGCCATATCTTGCGATTCGTACCGAATGCTGTTGTTGTTTCTGTGCGACAAAATAATCCACCTGCACGTCAACAACTTGAAATCAGCTGATCCTGTCACTGTGTGATTCTCGCCCTATCTTATCAACCTTGGCATGCTTTCTCTCACGGTAAAAAAAAAAAAAAGTGGCTTGAAGCTCTTGCGCACGATGCAACAGGCGTAGGTATGCATTATAGCCGGCCGCAGGGCCCTCGAGAGAAACAAAGCACCCGGGGGGGGGGGGGAATAATTTTGTCGGGCCCCCTCCCATTATCTAATGAACAACTTTTCAAAACCACAATTTAAAAAAATAAAATGTGAGCGAGTATTTCAGCACTCGCCAGTGATGTGTAAACATCTAACCCCGATAACTTGCAAATTCTTGTGTTCTCATGTTGCAAACTCGGATTACGATATTTAACGTAGAATACTTGAAAATAACGCCGAGCGTGATAAATATATACGCAAATTGTGTTTTCAAATTACATTTCTGGACGCGAATAACACGTAGTTTCCTCGCCCACGGTTAGAATTCGTTGGCTCGAGTAGCTACGTCGAATATCGAATTATTCCATTAGCAGACGTAAATTTTAAACTACATCACAAAACGGCTCCGATAAAAGCGAAAAAAAAGAATTGCAGAAAATTCCGAACCTCTTGTTTGGACCTGATTTTCGAAAAGGGAATTTTATTTTCATACTGCCCAATTTTTGTTAAAATTCATTGAACAGTTGATACTCCTACCAAAATGCCGTATACCGAGAGCTTGAACAGTACTGTGTTCATAACTACTGTTATATTGATCTGCGTCCATCCCATTATTTTTAATGTTCCTATGAATACTATTTAAAATATACTTGTAATGTCAATCCCGCCAGCGTAAACACAAGGATTAAAAAAATTTACGATCTCATACAGGGCCCCTTGGTGATTTGGTCCGAGAAGTAACCCCCCCCCCCCCCTCCCTCCGGCACAAACACTTTTTTTTTTTTGCGCCTTCCTCTCATGGACCAGCAAATTTCAAGAATTAGTTCACGCGTTCTGAAATCAGATGGGAGAGTTTCAGGCATGGAGATAAGCATTCACGGGCACCAAAGTTCACAAAGACAAAGGGAAACGTTTCAAGTTTTTTTCGTCTTTATCGGAGCCGTTTGATTATATAGTTTAACATTGCGGTCTGCTAACGGAATGATTCGATAGTCGACGTAGCTGCTCCGTCAGCTTGTTCTAGCGGTGGGTTCGGAAACTTTTAAGTGTCTCGCGTGAAGAAATGCAGTAGAAAAAATTGGTTGTCTGTAAAGTCGGTTTACGGACGATAGTTTAACGTGACAACGCCATAGCAAAACATTGATGAAATGATTGCATACTTTTATGAATAAAATTGAATTATCACTATTTTGTATGGATACAAAGAAGGAGTGAAATGAAATCTACAGTTTAATTGATAAATTTTCTTTTATTTGCACCCATTAATTCAAATATGTTTATTACTGTAACGAACAGATTATTTTAAACTATAACTTTTATACATGTTTTTTATTTAACTTCTTCCAATCTGTGTTATTCTGTTAAGGATAGGACGATGATAGGAAAAGTAGGAAACGAATGGGAGTGTTTCAAGTTTAATGTGCCTCGAAAAAGTCAAATCGATGGTTGTTCCAATCGAGTGGAAGAGAGATAGATGCGGCGCAAGCGTACAATGAGCGTAACGGGACAAAGCGTAACCTGACAATGTGCGTAACGGGACACTTTTTTCGTGCGTGCAGCCGGCGTTCATCGATTTATTAGACGTTGTCACGTAAAAAAAAAAAAAAATACAATTTGCGTATATTTATCACGCTATGCATTATTTTGAAGAATTCTACGTTAAATTTCGCGGTCCGAGTTTCGTAATCATAAGTGTATTTGCAACACGAGAGCTGGTCGCCGAGGTTAGATGTCACTCATCGCAGGGGTGGATAAAGTTCCCAGTATCGGCCACTGAGCACGACGAGAGGCAGCGAGGCTTGGACGTAGAGGGCGCCGCGCGACGGGGAAACCCCGCAAGAAGGGCGGACACTGTCAGGGGGGAGGGGGGGCGTGTCCTGGTGACCTCATCACTCGGAGCGCCACTGCCCCCTGTGCCCAGGGCCGGCGCGTCCACATAGGCGAACTAGGCAACCGCTCATATCATATGTTTAACGATTATTGAAACTAGATGAAAATGGATTTTTGTAACAATTTGGAATGTTTATATTGATACAAGTAATTATTTAAAGTTCACGGCGACCTGTTTATGATTTGTAATAAGTAAACAAGTAAAAAAAAAAAACACAAGCCAGCTTACATTTTATTGTTGACAAAATCTTAGGCTTACGTGATGTATTTTGAGGCAAGGAAAAAATTTTTGGGGTGTCCGGCCGGGGGGGGGGGGGGGGGGGAAATTAAGGTGTTTCGCCTAGGGCACCAATTTACCTTGCACCGGCCCTGCCTTTGGGGAAGCCTTCTTTTCACAGACGAGAGAGCCAAACGCCCGATCGTGCATCTTCGGTTTTTTTTTTTTGTTCATTGTAACTCATGATAACTAATGGTCAATTAGGTTAGGTTAGCTACATTATAAATACTTTAAAACATTGTGGACGGTTGATTTGTTTAGGATAGCTACATTAAAGATACTGTGAAATCATGTAAACTGTTTCCTAGCCCTGGATAGCTACATATTAAAAAGTTTTTTTTTTTGCAAACAACCATAAAATTATTTTACAGTATTTTTAATGTAGCTATACTTACCTAATATAACCAACCATCCACAATGTTTTAAAGTATTTATAATGTAGCTAACCTATCCTAATCGACCGCAAAATTTAATGCCACACCGGTTTATACAATGAGATAGAACGAAAAAAAAAAAAAAAAGCGAGCATGAACTTCGGGGAACTTCGGGTGTGGCTCTCTCGTCTGTGAAATGAAGGCTTCCCGCCCCCTTGAGCACGACCTTTATTTACGACGTGGCAACGTCTATTCGCTCGTTACAGTGTCATTCGATAGAAGTTTCTTGTGTGACAAAACACCATCACATTTTCGGTTTCGGTTTTATCTATGCTTTTATTGCGGTAGTTTGAATACAGCGCAACAAGGTTTAAGGTTTGTTTGTAGGAAGTATTTATAGATTAATTTCAATCGTCTAAGCAAAAAAAATATATATATATATAAACAAACTATATGTGTATAGTCATTTATATATAAATATGTATTATATAATATGTGTTTTAAAATGTTTTAGTAAAGGTTTTAAATGTTTCAGTAATACTATAGAAGTATACTGTGTAAAGTGTGAGTAAACATCAGAGTATTATCTTTTCATGAATTTTATAAAGATGACAGCACTTAAATCAAATTCGTTGTCGAAAGTCAAGTTTTTTCGCTTTTATCGGAGCAGTTTCTAATACTTTAAAATTTACGTAAGTTCCGTGCTGCTATCGGTGCATGATGACGGCAAGCGAAGTTTACGATTCAGACAGCGAATTCTAGCGGCGGGCACAGTAAGTGCGAGAAAGTAAGTTTGTGATTCACGTCTGGAAATGTTGGTACTTGAAAATCGAATATTTTATTGATCAGTATATTTATCACGCTCGGCATTATTTTAAAAAAATTCTACTTTAAATTCTACTTCCGGGTTTCGTATTATGAGTTTGCTTGCAACATGAACATCATTAGAACTCCGTGAATTTTCTCGTTACCGACTAGCTCACTTGGTTTTTTTTTATTGTAATTGTTTGATTGCCGCGTTTGGTCCAACCGGGAGTTAAAACCATGGCCGCCACAACCCACAAGGGTGGGGCTGGGTGGACCCCTGGGTCTGTAAATATTTTCATTTTTATCTCAGTGTGTGAAATAAATATACATACTCGCTGTGGTTATTTTAAAGTAAAAGAATTTTATAAATAAAACTTAGTTTGGACTTATAGAATAGTAACCATAATCATACCCTGTATTTTTCAGGTTAAATAACCTTCTAAAAAAGAGTGTAGGTAAGAAATAACCATGCATTTATAATGTAGCACGTGACTGTAAAATTGGGAAGGAGGGGGGCGTCTCCGATACTGGGTACAGGGCCCGTAATCGAATGAGGGGGGGGGGGGCAGGCTCGAATAACATTAATTAACGAAACAGGGACGTGCCCTCTTTTTGTCGTCGTGCGTCGGGGGGCAGTATCGGGGCTAGCCTGTTCTTGTGTGACGGCCTTGCGGAGCGCGGTGTGGTCGTGTAACTGGCGCCGAGCGGCGGGAGGCGCGGTCCGTGGGCGTGGCCCTGTCGACCCCGTGACGTCACCGACCCCCCCCCCCCCCCCCCGCACATATCAGACGTTCTCTCGCGCACCGTCTTCGCGTACCTATACTAGGCGCAATATAACTCCGAGCTTGAGCTACGTCACACATGAGGAGTGTTGACTGCAACACGTGTGGGGGGTCGGGTGGATGAGGAGGGGGTATAAGCAGATACGGCGACCTTGCACAGCAGGTAGAGAAAAGCAGAAAACATTGACCACTTACCACTGACGTTCCAAGCACTACCTCAGTTCTTCAACGCCACTGACTGTTCCATCCGAAGAGTCTGATGTGTAAACGTCACTGCTGTCACTGTTTGCATCACCTAACTGAACAATCGCTTTATCAATTTCAATGTCAAAACGCACATCCTTATCCCAGTATTCGTTCTCGAGTGTCTTGGCGTGATTGCAAATCGGTATCCAATCTTCTGGACCCATTCGGTTAAATATTTCCTCGCAAAGTTTTTTTTTTACATTTGCCAAATTACAAGTAACATTTCTTGAAGCGACTTCTCCTTTAACTTTAGCCCATATGCTTTCTATCGGATTCAAATCCGGATGATAAGGGGGCAGACGAAGTAATGTGTGGCCACTATTTACCAATAGTCTGTCTGCCGAGTACTTCACTTGCGAAGGTTTGTGCTTCTTTATGAGGTTATACAAGTTTGGTTTGAGCATGTCGCTAGTAAAGGAAATATTCTCCTTACTTAACCACTGCTGCATTTCCAATTTTGTCGAGCTGGAGGTGGGTGTTTTATTTATTTTTACATTGTGATTATCTATCACAACAACAATGTTTGGTGGAAGATTTTGTATTAATTGTTCGGTGAGCCATTTTTCATATTGTTTGTACAGTCGTGCGAGACACACCCGTCGCATTTGCTGTTCTCAGCTGTGCTTTCTCTAGTGAAATGGAGGGTTCCTGCAATCGCGCTTCATTTTCCATAAACTGCAGAACGTTATAGACGATTTCCCGCGCCTGCGAGTGCAGTTTTTTACTCTTAACTTTTGACAACACTGGAGGCATTTTATGTATAAAGTTGTACTTTACTGAAGTACTGCACTACATATGTAACACTGGCTCTGAACAAAAGTGATACACTACATGCATACAAACCTCAGATCCAAACTGTAAACGAAAACGTTTAGTAAGTACCAACGTATTCGTCGGATTTCACCGAAGGACTAAGTTTTCACTCTGTGCAGTAGCGTGTAGCCCCTGTTATCAAGTTACGCATTATCTCTCACTGCCGCGTCACGTCTGCCTTCTCCAGTGTCGGGACTCACATACACACAACGATTTTCTAACCGTCACCCAGGCTCGGAGTTATGTTGCGTCTAGTATACCTCAAACACGACCACCGGAGGTTAGGTGTTGCGTCATTTTTTTTTGAGCACGTGGCTCAAAACGCGCGGACAATAAATTATATTTTATTTTTTGTCGTACTGCGCACATACATACGTCACGTCGGAGATACTGCAGACGATATTGGCGCTAATCCAACAAGGGTATTAATCAATGGTAGTTCGATAATATGAAATGAGAAATTGCTTAATTCTGTGAAATACGGTTGCCGAAATGACAGTAGAGGAACAAAACTGAATTAAATAAACTTTCTTTTAAAACTATATCTCGGCTGAATTGAGTGTATTCGCGCAAAAAGACTAATTTTAAAAATAGTTAATCAGATAGGTAAGGGTTTAATGAATTGTAAAATGAATTTTTTTTATAGCAATATATGTTGATTAAATGCGTTTTGTTTTTTGTGTGGGCCTAGGCTTAAACATTTAAGCAACATTTTCTTTAATTTTTTTTTAAATTTAATTGGCTCTCTGAATTATATCCTTATAACGTATGTATGATATAAATACAAGTTTACTGTTGTTAGTATTGATATTTACGTTTCATTTAGCTACTAAATGTAACTTATATTGCCACATGAATTATAACGTATGTTTCTTTGTATTATTTGATGAATTGACATTAATTTTGGGAAACATATGAACGTCTCCCTAAGTACTGATTGAAAAGGAAAACTAAAGTTTGCAGTTGATTAAATTATAAGTTTCTGTAATGTTCTTTGATAGTAATTACAAAAAATTGTGGTATATAAATTTAAAATGTTAATATCAATGCTTAGGATGATAAGGTTTTACTTTGTTGTTTAGCTAATTAATTTGGAATTTTCTGAAACACTAAAAAAACATCTGAAAATCGTATTTTTGAGTTTCCTCCATGATATTTGATGTTTCTGTAAATTCGCAATTATATTAAAATTTTGGATTACGTTGGTTAGCTACAATACTGTAAAATAATTTGAATGGTCGGTTAGGTTTTGTTAGCTGCATTTAAAATACTGTTAGATCGTATGAATGGCTGATTGTATTAGGCGAGTCTTATTTCAAACACTGTAAAATTGTGTGAATGTTAGGTTTTGTCAGGAAATCTGCATTTAAAAGACTATAAATTGGTGTAAATGTTTGGATAGGACATTAAACTTTTTTTGCAATTTATTTATATATATATATATATATATATATATATATATAAGCGGAGCACCTTCTCTAAGAAATTACCATAATTTTAAATACGGATACAAGCTGCAGGAGAGAAGTCTAAGGTGTGTTAGTTAAGTTCAGGGAAGTGGAGTGAGATTTGCAGGTAAAACTGCAGAAAAAGAAAATGTCAGAATTTTTAAAAACTTTGAAACATTAAATATTAAAGAATTTATGTAATTATAAATAAACATGAAACATTTTTATAGTGTTTTAAATCGCAAGTATGACAGTGTATTTATTTTATAACCTTGGTTTTTGAAAGATAAAAATTTTTTTTCGGAAGATGGTAAACTAACCATCGAAATATATATTTTTTCCCCAAACATTTACATTTACCACTTTATTTTCCCGCGCAGTAGTTTCTTACTACAGACAGTTTTTTTTTTAAATTTTTATAAACGATATTATTACGTACGTATTCATCTACGATTGGCACTCGTCATGGTCGTAGCAAAAAATTAACCGGCGTCAAATGCTACAACTTTGTAGCTTTATTTTAGGCAAACTTGTATTGTATATGTGTTTTACTTAAAAGAATAATGATAAATAAACCACTCCGAGCTATATTAGAAACGTGCACGGGAGAGTGACTTTGCGCCTGCGCTCGTGAGGACGCCACCCGCGATGCAGCGCACGCCCCGCGCGGACGGGGTCGTTACCACAACGCCGTACGTACAATAACGCCGAAATACCACAACGCTGAACGTACAATAACGCCGAATACCATAACGCCGAACGTACAATAACGCCGAATACCATAACGCCGAATGCCAAATTGACCGCAACGCCGACAGATAGAAAACTGCTGTGTACCACAACGCCGAAATACAGTAACGCCAAAAAAATTTCCACAACCTAACCTAACTTAGGCTAGGTTAGCCTAGCCTAACATAATCTAACCTAACATTATCTTACCTAACCTAACTTTTGTGGCAGTCCTGCAATGACATTTTTCGACGTTAATGTATTTCGGCGTTGCGGTACACAGCATTTTTCTAGCTGTCGGCGTTGTAGTCAATTTGGCATTCGGCGTTATTGTACGTTCGGCGTTGTAGTGCGTCCCCGCACAGATGTGGCGCGCGGCGACGCGCTGATCGGAGCCGCTCGGGCAGCTTCGACTAGACTCGTCTCCGCGGGCTTGGACTTTCTGTTTAAAGCCTCTAGATAGTTCCATTTTGTTATCGGCTGGGGTTCTGGGAGTTTATATATAAACACCACTCCCCCCCCCCCCCGGCCCAATTTGGGGAACTTGGGGAGAGTCTTCGCCCCGAGCAGCATGTCGCGACGTCTGCGCTACGCCCGAGGGAGACATACACACGTACAGCCTCGCGCCACTCGGTCGCATTCCCTCTCAATCTCGTCGCTTCGCGTCGCGCCACTCTCGAGGGGGGGGGGGGGTCTCTCACCCTCTTCGCCGATGTCGCACTTCCCTTCACTCGCGGAACCCTCGCGCTACTGGTCGCGGGGCTCTCTCGGAGGCCGGCGTCACTGCCTGGGCACTCGACGAGTT
Organism: Bacillus rossius redtenbacheri; assembly: GCF_032445375.1. Taxonomy (NCBI): domain Eukaryota; kingdom Metazoa; phylum Arthropoda; class Insecta; order Phasmatodea; family Bacillidae; genus Bacillus; species Bacillus rossius. Next base: position 38,176,150 of record NC_086338.1, read on the forward strand.
GCGTCATCCGGGGCCGACCCGACGCCCGAAACATCAAGAAAGGTGGCGCTCATTCACGCCACTCCGTGTGGCGACCCGCAGAATTTCCAAGGCCGCTCGGCGATGGATAACAGCGCCGAGGAAGGACGATGCGAGTGGAGCATAGGGAAGGGGGAGGAGGGTAGTGACGACCCTTGTGATCCGGCCAGGTGCGCGTGGCATGCCTTACGTCAGCTGACCACACGTGACACGGCTCGTGACTCCAGTGGCCGTGCAGGGCCGCTAGCCAGCTCCGAACCTGGCATCGCGGTCTGGTCTCTCACGTTCGTATAACAACACGAACGATGATGCCATGCTCTCGATTCATGCTTTCATTGGAATATATATTGACTTTGAGGTTATCAAAACTATTAAACTAACACTTAAGAAAATTGTATAACCTTTTGTAAAAAAAAAAAAAAAAGTCCATTGTTATGTTATGAATAATTTAGTCATGAGTTAACTCATGAATTTATGATGAGTTGTTTTAATCATTACTGGGTGTCGCGAGCTCAGGCAACGTCACGTGACAACAGACGTGACGTACCTATGCTTGCCGAGGCAGGATGATTCTGCGGTGGTTTACCGTTGCCGTCCGCGGGATGAAGGCGAAAGGGGCATCACAAACACCCAGATCTGAAACCAGTAAGAT